>NC_086317.1:106037392-106639892 GCF_036172605.1 Pelobates fuscus | reverse complement strand
CATATTCTTTTTGTTTTGTATTTGCAATGTATTTACTCTTTTGCCTGCACTCTACGGTAATTTTAAAATCCGCTTAGAACATGATGTATTCTTTTAGGATCCTTGTACTCCCGCTCTGCTGTAAAGCTTTCATGTAAAAGTTCAAAACATTTTATAGCGATAATAAGGAACACTGGATTGATTTGCACTGAAAGCCAAAAGAACACAGCTCACATATTTGTAGTTTGCAGGAAGATAGATGGATGTGCTGCAGCCTAGCAGTAACATAACAATTTAGCCAGACACTTACCTTTTAATTTTGTTTTTCCCTTTTTTAGAGTGGGGACCTCACTTCCTGTGGCCCTCATCATTTTGAGGTGGGGTTAAGATGAGCATAACCAGTGACGAAGTGAATTTCCTGGTGTATCGCTATCTTCAGGAGTCAGGTAAGATCTTGTTAATCTTTTATCTATATTTAAAATGCTTTTAAGAAACACTGTAGGCACCATAACCAGTTGAACACGTTGAGGTGGTTATGATAAATTATTACTCGCCATTTAGTAGAGATTCTTGGTTTCAAGTAGTCTGAAGCTTTATGGTGGATATATGGCTATGCTTGGCTTCACACCATAGCGGGGTAGCAGGCAGCGATTGGCTAAGAGCATCAGCTGATGGGAACGATTTTCACAGTTTTGCCTATTATAATTTGTAGACAAGTAGTGCAGCTAAAGAAATAGATGTGCAAGTTTGTCCAGATTTTGAGAATGCCCCGTATACCTAGGATTGTCTCCGTTATTGTCAGTTATAAGTCGTATATCAAAAGGAACGCATTATTTTTTTTCCACGCTAAAACTATTCATATTTTGATAAGCGGGTTTCAAAGCAGCCAATAAACTCAAATTTTCTAAGCAACTTTATACATTTTTAACAGTAAATTCTATGAAGGTATTTACCATTGTCTTTTTGTCATGGTTAATGCTGACATTTAATTACTAATATTTGCTAAATTTTAAGGTAAACCTTTTTTTGTTGTTGACATTTTACATTTTTGTGTGCAGTTTGAAGCATACAATTATGCATAGACATTTTGACCGATATAAATGTAGCAATATAAGGACATGGATACAATAGAAAATATCCATGAGACTGCACTTTTTATATTGTAAAATACATGAGGAAAGTGAAAGTACGAGACCGAACAGGTTAAATTTAGCTTGTTAACTGACTACACTTGTGGTTGTACACGAGGCTAAAGAGACAAACTAGGTCACTTTGTTGAAACAAATGAGAAGGTAACCATTTTTTACCAGATTAAAAAAAAATTGTATCCTTTGAATTTCATAAACCTTGTTTATTTAGTTGCGGTAGTATAACTAATTTGTGTTCTGCTGCATCCCCTCAGTACAAAAATGCACCTTATTTTTACCTTATTATTATTTATGGGGAAATTACAGGGACAGTTTTAGGACCTGACCATCTTATTTTTGAAATATGGAATTTTGCATATTTGTCTATTTCTAAGCAGGTAATCATTTTAATTCATTATCATTCAATTCATTATCATGTTTGGCTTGAGGGCATGGTCCAAGTTTACTTCTAATTAAACCTCTTTCTCACTAACAAAGGCTGTGAGAACTTTGAAGATAACCATAGATGTTTGTTCTTTTGTATCTTTGTAAAAATCCATTCAAAAGCAATGTCAATTGTTGGTGTATTACACATTTTTTTGTTTTCTTTTCAACTGTTTACATGTATATGTAATGTTCTACCTACTGCCTAAGACAAAATAAAGAATGCCAAAAAAAAAAAATCCATTCAAAGCACTTCAAATTGAAATAAATAAATTCAAAGGAAAAAATGTAGTCACGGTAGTTGAAGTGGTTAATATATCAAAAATTTGTTGCCCAAGGCTCCCTGGCCTTCTCCTCCCTATATCCCCGGTACTCTTAGTTGAAATGGTAACAAAACCCTTTTAATTAGTTATAAAAAAAATAAAATAAACTGTCACCAAATTCTTCTGCTCAAATTCTGTGCCTACCCCCCCTATAATGAATAACCAAGGAGTGTCCAGTTCTCTGATCACAGGTGCTTTCACTCCATTTTGTCATTTTGCTTTTATTATTTTAGGAGACAGGATATCCAATACCTTAGTCCTAATTGCCAGTCCCTTCCACAAAGAAGTGGCATTAGCCATCCATGCTCCACACATTTAAAATAAAATGTCCATACCTACCCACCCCTATTGTCTCTTGTAATAAAGGTTGTCCTTAATCTTTAATTACAATAAACAAAATACAGAAACTTGTAACACTTTTTCATACTTATATTTTTCAGAGCTTTATTTTCTGCCCAGAGAAAACACTAAAAAGCTTACAAAATGGCAAACAATCCAACGTGCCTTAAAAATAATCCAAGGCAAGGGGTTTGTAGGATGAATAAAGGTTTGGAAATCTAGAGACCATTTTGACTACTATGTAACTGGATAGGTCATTCACTCCAATGTAATTCAAAATTCACCTTGAATTCTCACTTGAACGATTAACCCTGCTAGAGTACTTCAGCTTGAAAACGTTATTTAGGGGTTAACAAAGTGTCCAGTTTTTGTGGCGTTAAACGCATGCCAATTTTACAAGAGAATCTATAGAGACAAAGTAGCACCCTCCCAGCTGCCAGTCAGATGCCAAATAGGTTGCTTTTCCCATTTTCTGTGGGCCCCTGTGTCCCAATGCTTCTCTAAGCACTGGAAGACCATCAGTACTGATCATTTTTTCTTTCTGGAGTCTGGCAAGGATTCCTCCTGCTTCTACATTAGCGCTAAGTTATTTATAGATATTGGGGGAGGGAGAGGGCCCTAGTAGCCATTCACATACAATCCATGCCACTCATTGAAATTTACTTGGCAAAGTCTAAATAAAAACACTTTTAATTTGTTTGCTTTGGTTTCCACTAATATGCAAGTGTGGTGCTGAATCCATTGGTGGAATTCGTCGTTATCGCATGCCAACTTCTGTGCATCTGCAGCTTCAGTGACCAAGTGCAATGAGCAAGTCAAAAATGCTTTATTTTAGTTAACAAAAAAAGAAATGATGGTCCAGGCACTCAAGTTCAATCCAGTGGGCAGATTTATTGGAGAAAAATTTAAACAACTTTTCGGCCCATAACAGGGCCTTTGTTAAGCTTGACAAAGGCCCTGTTGTGGGCCGAAAAGTTGTTTCGATTTTGCTCCAATAAATCTGCCCACTGGATTGAACTTGAATGCCTGGACCATTATTACCTTTTTGCAAATCACATTGTGAGGATTGACCAACCTCATGTTCGGTTGCACCCTGGGATCGAGGAGAGTGCAAAAACCATATTGGTAATTATTTTAGTTAACAACTTAAATAAGTAGTCTGTGTTGAGTTACACACTAAATGTTGCTCTGTTTCTTTTGATTAATGTAAGTTGTTTTAGGTGCTGGTGAAGATGAATGATTTCAAGTCTATGATTAGCTAGATTTATTGTTTCGGTTCTGACATTTTAGTCTTGAAAGGCTTACATGGATACATATTTTGTTCTTGTTTTTTAAAAAATGTATTTCTACCAAATATTCTGACTACAAATTTCATTAAAAAAACTGCTTTCAGCACACACTTGTGTGAAATAACATACATGTAATTCAAATTTGTCTAACCTATTCGGTTAGTCCACAGAAAATGGAAAAAGCAAACATAAAATAAATAACTAAATTAGCAGTTTTAATTGAATTTTAAGAACGTAACATTTTATAGAAGGACAAGCACAGGAGGACCAGAGTGTGAACAAAGAAACATTTCTGGAACATTACAAATGGGCCCAGCTGTGAAACAGTGGGGTGTTTGAGAAATGAGAAGAATTCAAATGTTGTTGTTGCTGTGCTACTCAGTTTGAACTCAGTACAGAAAGTACAGAAAGCATTGTTATGGCGCAAAAGTGTATTTCTTTTATAGTACGCCCATGATGAACCACGCCAAAGGTCAAAATACCACTTCCAGGACCCAATTTATTTTTCATTTTGAAGTTGCTGGTCTTTGCTAAAACAATCAAGTAGTTTTTTAACCCCTTAAGGACACATGACATGTGTGACATGTCATGATTCCCTTTTATTCCAGAAGTTTGGTCCTTAAGGGGTTAAATATAATTTGGAAAAAAGTGTGCAAACAACAGTTATTTGTGGGAGCCTGTTATTGTTATTGTTATTGCTATTAACTTTACTGTGCCATTCATTGAAAAGCATAACGTTTTAGAATAGACGTGGCCGTCTCACTTCCTAAGCCTGATTGCTCACTGATTTGAGAGGACCTGGACTAATCATTAGACATATTAAATACACTATCCTTATTATATTTTTACAATATAAGGAAACGCTTTTAAGGGAGATGAGAATAGAAAATAAGTCTAGCAGGAAGCGGCACTTTGATTACTTACATTGTGGGTGCACTAGGGCACTCCTGACACCATAACAACTACAGTGCGCTATAGTAGTTAAATGTAGTCAAAAGAAATGTTTCAATGTTTGCATTTCTGCACACATTGCAGGTTTTACACCTTTCAGTAGACAAATGAGTGATAATAAATATTTTATAAACTCGATGCTGTGCAATGGTCTATTAGATTAAATATTTCTGTGCAGTATTACTCCAAACAAACCAAAATTCCAAAATGAGCAGATCAGAGATGTGACGAGTATTTTATCACAATGTTAGAGTAGATTTCAGTTAAGAAGTTGTGTAATTCTGAACCCCCTGACAAATGGTTACCCCTTATTTAGTTTGGATTTCAAATCTATAGAATTGGTGTAGCAAAAACCTCTAGTCAAAGTTATCTCCAGGTTGTAAACTCTTTAATCATCTCATCTTTAACCCCTTCAGGACGGAGTCAATAGTGCACGTTCTGATCAAAACAAAACGTAAACAAAAACTAGAATTTGCGCTATATGTCTGTTCACCCGTAGTTCCCCTCTTTCATATTATATGCACCCACACTTATTATATATCATTTTGTTCAGGAGAAACAGGGCTTTAATTTATCATTAACTATTCATATATGGAACATAATTCATTATGAATAACATTTTAAAAAAATGTGAGAAAATAAGATTTTTTTTTAAATTTGTATTTCCGTCTGACATTTTAGCTGTGAATGTCATAATACTGTTTTACTGCACAAAAATGCACATATTTGTAATCAGCGATGTCTCACGAGTACAACAGTATCCCCCATTAACAGGTTTTATGGTGTTTTGGAAAGCTACAGGGTCAAATATAGGACGTTCCATTTTCAAATCGAAATTTGCCAGATTGGTAATGTTACCTTTGAGACGGTGTGGTAGCCCAGCAATGAGAATTACCCCCATAATGGCATACCATTTGAAAAAGTAGACAACCAAAGGTATTGAAAGTGGGGTATGTTTAGTCTTTTTTAGTAGCCACTTAGTCACAAACACTGGCCAAAGTTAGCGTTCATATTTGTTTTTGTGTTAAAAAAGCAAAAAACAAATATTTGGCCAGTGTTTGTGACTAAGTGGCTACTAAGAAAGACTGGACATACCCCACTTGCAATACCTTGGGTTGTCTACTTTTGCAAATGGTATGCCATCATGTAAAGAAAATGAAATGCAAGCCTTATATGTGACTCTCTAACTTTCCAAAACACCATGAAACCTGTACATGGGGGGTACTGTTATTCTCGGGATACTTCACTAAACACAAATATTAGTGTTTTAAAACAGTAAAACATATTACAACAATAATATAGTCCATAAAAGTGCTGTTCGTTTGTAAAAAATGCAAAAAACGTCACTTTTACTTAAAATATCATCGTTGTAATACAATTTACCAATTTGAAACACTAATATTTGAGTTCAGCGAAGTCTCCCGAGTAAAACAGTACCCCCCATGTACAGGTTTTATGTTGTCTTGGAGAGTTACAGGGTCAAATATAGTGCTTGCAAATTAAATTCTCAGCACTTTCTCCCTGTGTTGTCAGGTATGTCAATCAAATTTTAATTAATCAAATAACCTAATTATGTTAAAAGATTAATTAAATATACACGTAGAATTTTAATATATATGCATTTATAGGTATTTAAATTCTACGTGTATACTAATGTAATCTTTTATGTAATTATATGTATTTATCTATATATGTATATTTGCGGTTATTTGCATTTTATATATAGATAGATATATATAGAATGTCATTCTAAGTGTATTTTGTTACCTATATATATATATATTAATAAAAAAATACAGTTAGAATGAAATTACATATGTATATATAATTTATATTAAATTTTGTTTCAATATTTTATTTATTAATTTTATTATTTTATTTATTTATTATTGTAATTATACGTATTTATATATGTATAATATATATGTATATATCTATTAAATATATAATATATGTATATTATATATATGTAACGTCATTCTAAGTGTATTTTAATACTAATATATATACTAATGTTAGTATTAAAATACACTATGTATGACATTAAATATATATAATATACATATATTATATATATAATATATATTATATATATATAAATATATTTATTTTAATTTTACACATGTGTAATATTTTTTTTTACACCTCCCACCAGCAGGGGGACTGTCTGACATTTCAGACAGCCCCCCTGCTGGCAGATCCACAGCCAGCTATAGGGGGCCATGTGATCGCTCTTTGAGAGCGATCACATGGCCCCTGGGGGCCTGATTTGCCATGGGAGGGCTGCCTGGGCTGTGAGGCAGTCCTCCCGAAGTGGAGCGCCGGGAAGGTGAGTATACCGGGCGCTCCAGGGGCTTCAGCCGTTACGGCGTGCTATGCCGTCACAACGGCTTTAAAGCCCACTTAAACCGTGACGGCATAGCACGTCGTAACGGCGTTAAGGGGTTAATCATCTATTGTCTCTTCACTGTATTTTGTCTGTTAATTGTTTGCGATTGTGTATCCACATTGTATAATTGTAAACTGTAGAAGATTAGGCTGGGGCTATATTATAATTGATTATAATGTGCGAACACACAAAGAAATTGTAAAAGCAATCTTACCTGCAGTTGGGCAATACCATTACATGCACATTTTTACATAAAATAAAGTTTCCATATACTCAGAAGGAACTTAAGTTATGTAACCTGGGATTAAATGAACTCAAAGTCGTTAAATGAACACTCCAAGCATGATAACCACTACAGCATTATATAGTGGTTATGGTGATCTGAGTGCACCGGTGTCCCTCCAATGTAAGTAATCTAAATACTGCAATGCATACCTAGTTCATTAACTGGGAGTGCCAGCTGATCACATTGAGGCAATGAGCTAAACTCTGCAATGCCGGGCTTAGTTCAAGTAACAGAGCTTTCAGGAGAGGATGTGAGGAGCAGCGTCCGTAGTAGTAGTTACTGAACAGTTTGAATATTTACATTGGTGGGCATTCCAGGTACTATAACCACCCCAATCACGCTGTAGTGATTATGGTGTTAAGTGTTGCATTAAAGTGGTTTTAAATTAAATACGTGATACATGAAGATCAGATAAACTGTTTTGGAGATCGAGATAAAGGATACAAATGTATAAATGTGGAGATCCGGTGACTGATAGGTAGATAAAAGGGTACATAGATTGATGTGCAAGTAGACAGATTGGTACATAGTAGAGTGTGATCTTTTACCAAGTTGGAATTTTTCCTTTTTTATTTTTAAGTTGAAAAAACTCTGCAATAGTAATAGTCATGTCAGCAAAGCTACAAGAAAGAAACTTCAGTTGACATATTCTAGAAGTCCCAGGTTTTCTTTATGTATACATTTCCAGAACTGACACATTGGTTTTCGTGTTAGATTAATTACTTTTTATTTTACGTTCTATTTCTGGCTTTTCTCCACCCTCTTAAATAGAAGTTCCAAAAATCAGATGTCAAGATGTGGAGAATATATTTCTAGCAGTAGCATCTGGCTTATTTGGCATTGTCTACATTGCATATTGACATGTCTGGAATTACCCTAGCTTGTCACATGTTTGTTCTGCAGGTGGGTTGTGTAGGCTGTCTTAGTCTGAACGCTGCTCTTTTCCAGCTCATTTGTAATAATAAAGATTGCTTTGCATGGAATATACAGATATTTCTAGATACATGCCATTAGAACGTGTGAATGTCTAAATATCACTTTAAAAAATGTATTAATGTATACATGTCTGAGTGTGTTTCTAACTATGGCCTCGATTTAATAAGTTTTCCAAAGGATTCAATACTGTTAGAAAAACCTTCCAAATTATTTAGCTACAAATATCTCCATAGACTTTAACGGTAACTTTTGGAAAGATCTCTAATCATTTGGAATACTTATTAAATAGAGTCCTAGGTGTGTGAAAACTCAGTCTTTTAATGTTTTGGGCAAGGGTAGGCAACTTTCAGCACTCCAGACCAGATGACATCTTTGTCAATGCTCATATACAGCCATAATACTGGCAAAGCATCAGGGGAGATGTAGTCCATGATATCTGAATGTCACGTATTCATCCTAACATGGTTAGTGGCATTTACTGTCCTGACAGGAAAAGTTGTGCCGAGCAACATTACTGTGCTGACAGGAAAAGTTGTGCCGAGCAGCAATCATGCACATGGAAACCTGGTAATTATTTTTGGGGTCAAAGGCCGGTCATGGCCAATCAAATCCACAGGATGGTTTGTGCTGAGCAGCAATCATGCACATGGAAACCCGGTAATTGCCTTTGCAGTCAAAGGCCGGTTAAAGCCAATCGAATCCACAGGAGGGGTATTTAAACCCAATTCTCCTCTTGCTTATTGCCCTGTCGTGGTTTCAAGCCCATGGTTATCCAAAAGTGCGTTCCTGATCTTGATTTTCTGGTATTTGACTTTGGCTTTGATTTGACTTCCCTGATATCTGGTATCTTTGACTTTTGGCATTCCCTCATCTTTGTGTCTGATTCTGTGTCCCTGACCTCGGCAAGTATTTTGACTATTCTTGGAGACTTTAAGTCCGGCTATTCTAAGGTCCGGTTATATGATATTCTTAGTCCTAGGTGTGACACAGTACTGAGTGCTGGATCAACTTGTAATCCTGACACTGAATTGCCGGAGGATGTTATCACCCACGAGCGATGCTGTGCAATCACATGTACACTTGGCCATGACTTCCAAAATGGCATACATGCAAATGCAGCTTCATGGAGCTTACATATATACACTATGCATTTAATTATTTTAGTCTATATGGTCTGGATGTGCATAACAGTCAGGCATACAATGTAACTCAAAAATTGGAGAGCGTGCTTCAGATGGACTTTGCATTATCTGGGCTTCATAGCCTTCTCTAGCAGATCTCTCCTGAATTCATGAAAACAATCATTTCTCAATTAGCCATTTCTCTATTATTTTCTTTTGAGGAAACCCAAGTACCATCACAAAGTATACTGGCCTTCAATAACTTGTGTTCTCTCCCATAATGTTCCTTCTATGCATATTTAACATGATTTACTGTTCAGATATTTTTCTCCAGTCAACAGGACACATTAATATCTAAGGAAAACGTTATGTATGCTTCATCTGTATAATAGTCATTCTTCTTCAGAGGATGACTTAGTTGATACAATAGTTGAATTAATGGATGATTCAACATCGGATCCATTTCATTTAGACATCTTTTTGATTTGCAAGAATTATGATTCTATTTTTTTTTTATTGTTTCTGAAATTCATTTGAAAGGTACTTTATCATGTGACATGCATGATTCATTGAATCACTATGGAGTAGTCTTGATGCTTTATAAAAATGAAAGGATATGTGCTTTATGGATTAGCTGGTGTCAACAATGTGTGCCAAGAATGTTCTGGTGCTATGAACTTGAGTCTAAGTTTTATTTTTAGTCTATAAATAATGTACTTTCTGTTTTAGAGATGCATCATCAAAATTAACTTCAAGTTCATAATCCCAGCCCATTGTATTCTCATAATTATAGAGTTTTTGATTTGTTTGCATACAACTCTGAAATTTAATTTTCAAAAACAAGCAGTATGCTATGTTCACACACAACCATTTTGCTTGCCTCAGATTCATATTCTTTAAATTCACAGAGTAATTTACTATACACTAGATCAGGGGTAGGCAACCTTTTAGCAGCACTGTGCCGATATAGGATTGTGATGTCCTGTAGCGTGCCGATCCTCAGGCCCGTCACTACAGGCAAGCTCACCAAGCAATTGCTTGGGGCCCCGAGCTGGCCTGGGCCCCCAAGCAAGGCCGGCCATTTCTATAAGGCTGCAGCGCTCTATAGAGAGCCTCAGGTGGCTGCAGCACTGCCTCTTTCGTCATCTCCCCTTCCCTATAGCGTGGCCGAGCTCCTCTTCCTCCTGTCAGTCCGGCTGGGTACCACGCGGTACAGGAGATTTAGTTTCCTGTTCCCGGCCGGACTGACAGGAAGTGCACCCTGAGCTCGGCCACGCTACAGGGAAGGGGAGGTGAGAAGAACATAGGGAGGGGGGGAGTAAAAAGAACATAGGCGGGGGAGTAAGAAGGACATGGGGAGAGGAGTAAAAAGGACACAGGGGGAGGGGAGTAAGAAGGACACAGGGGGAGGGGAATAAGAATGACACAGGGGGAGGGGAATAAGAAGGACACAGGGGGAGGGGAATAAGAAGGACACAGGGGGAGGGGAATAAGAAGGACACAGGGGGAGGGGAATAAGAAGGACACAGGGAGGGTGGGAGGGGAGTAAGAAGGACATAGGGAGAGGAGCAAGAAGAACATGGGGAGGGGGGAGAGTAGTAAGAAGAACATAGGGGGGGAATAGTAAGAAGAACATAGGGAGGGGGGAGGAGTAAGAAGAACATGGGGCAGAAAGAAGAACATAGGGAGGGGGAAGGAGTAAGAAGAACACGGAGGGGGGAGGAGTAAGAAGAACACGGAGGGGGGAGGAGTAAGAAGAACACGGAGGGGGGAGGAGTAAGAAGAACACAGGGGGGGGTGAGGAGATGAGGAGAACACAGGGAGGAGGGAGGTGAGGAGAAGGGGAGATTAGGAGAACACAGGGAGGGGGAGGTGAGGAGAAGGGGAGATTAGGAGAACACAGGGAGGGGGGAGGTGAGGAGAAGGGGAGATTAGGAGAACACAGGGAGGGGGGAGGTGAGGAGAAGGGGAGATGAGGAGAACACAGGGAGGGGGTGAGGAGAAGGGGAGATGAGGAGAACACAGGGAGGGGGGTGAGGAGAAGGGGAGATGAGGAGAACACAGGGAGGGGGGTGAGGAGAAGGGGAGATGAGGAGAACACAGGGAGGGGGTGAGGAGAAGGGGAGATGAGGAGAACACAGGGAGGGGGGTGAGGAGAAGGGGAGATGAGGAGAACACAGGGAGGGGGGTGAGCAGAAGGGGAGATGAGGAGAACACAGGGAGGGAGGGTGAGGAGAAGGGGAGATGAGGAGAACACAGGGAATTTTCAATTGTTGAAAATGTTCAAGTTTTATGCACATTATATGCAACAGCAGTATTTGCACTGTAAACCTTTTTTATTTATATAAAGTGTGGGTGTACTTAAACTGTGTGGCTATGCTGTGGTTCCTGTAGGCTTTGCGTGCGTGGGGGGGGGGCACCATGTCCATTTTGCTTGGGGCCCCCAAATTCCTTCAAACGGCCCTGCCGATCCTATTTTTTTAAATTGAGGTGTGTGTGCTGACGTATTCTGCTTGTGTTATTTATACTGTAATTGCTTTGTGTCGTTGTATTTGTGCGTATATGAGCTATTATATTGTATATGTTCATTAGTAGTTTACGGTATTGTGTATGATACATATGAATGTGGGCTGTGTATGAGGGCTGCGGAATTGTGTGTAGATGGATATGTCACATTGTGTGTTAGGTAGTGTATGGGGGCTGCTTGGGGTTTTGCACGTGAGAGGCTGCATGTGGGATTGTGTGCATGTATGTAGATTGTTAGTGGTGTTGCGTTTGTGGGGATTGTGTGTATGTTTGTGTGTGGGCTGTTCGTATTATTTGTATGAGGGGAGGCTTATTCTGCAGGTCTGTGTATGTCTAGCAGTGTGGGTGGCTTCCCTGGGTTCCAGTGGGGACCAGCCTGGGCAGGTACAGGTCAAGGACAGGAGCTGCAACATCAGCTGTGGGCTGCTCTACTACAGTGTGGATTCCCATTCACAAGTGCTGGGAGGTAGTGATCTGAGATCACTTCCTCTAAGTGTTGCAATGCATAAATTGAGGATTGTCCTTCACCACCTCTTTGTATTAGCAGATATCTGAAGTTTCACTGAGACTCCTGATAGGCCAGACCCTGTTTGGCTCTAGCAGCCTTGAGTGCCGTGGAAAGACACCTCGAGTGCCGTGCATGGCACTAGTGCCGTAGGTTGCCTACCCCTGCACTAGATTTTGTCCATCTGGAAAATGTCAGAATTCCGACCAGAATGGTTATTCTCTTAAGCTCATTCCAGACGGAATTCGGCCAACCTGGCCAAATCGGCCGGATGCATTTGGTATCTGGATTAAAATCAGTGCTTTCCACATTTAAACCTCATACAAAGTATAGGAATCAGAATATTTATAAAGCACTGATTTTGTTTTAATTTAATTTTTTAAATTCTCATCCTCCAGCAGGATGCCTGTTTTACGAGTTATTGTTTACTAGCATTTTGCAGACACGTGTTAATTTAAAATTCTGTTTGCCCACTGCAGTACTAGCAGTCAGCAGGCAAATTGTTAAACAACCCTCGAAAATGCAAGGATTAACCATATGGAGGCAAACCATATAAGTCAGGGGGGTCAGAATGACCACAATATTAGTATAATGGAGTTTAACAATCTCCCCTTTGCCCCACTTACCTAGGGGGCATATCTGCTAAACAGTGAGCAACCAGTTGCTGTCTAGTTGCTATAAAGACCCCATCCCATGGACATTGTGTGGGGAACTTTAACTTAAATAATAGTGGGTGGAGATATCATGTGGAAAAAATATATACTTACTATCTGACGTAGACAGATAGTAGACAACTATTACAAAAGACTGCACACTGTCATTGATGCTAAAGGGGGCAATACACAGTATTAAGAACTAAGAGTATACAGACTTTTGAAAATGGGGCATTTCATTTTTTTATTTGTTGCCATGTTTTATTTAATGATTGTCCCATCCTGTTATAACCTACAGTTGAATATGAATCCCATAATAAATAAAATAATTGTATTTGCCTGCTTACTCATATTTTCTTTAAAAATTGTATATATATTACCAATTCTCCAAGGGTGTCCAAACTTTTGAGCACAACTGTAACTAGCCTTTATTAGTCAGAGTTTGACCTTTGTTCTGTTGGTTACTAGCATTTTTTGGTATTTGGGTCATACAAGGAATTTTGTATTCTTATTAAGGGGCTGATATGAGCACTACCTCTCAAAGGCCGAGAGAGGCTCAGACCTTATCCAGTTTTTTTTTTTTAAGGATTCTGATATAATAAAAGAACACTAAAGCATTAGGAATACAAAGCTGATTCCCACTACTATAGTGTTTCTTTGCCTCCGTGGCCCTCCCTAAAACCCTTTTTCACTTTCCTTACATTGCGTTTTATATTTCAGGGTTAAGGGTACTGGGACAGCGTACCCAGACCCCTTCAATGAGATTAAGTGATCTGGGTCCCTTTAAATTAAAAAGGTACAGCTTTCTTTCTATCCTTTGTCTTAGGCTTCCACAGACAGGCCACGTTAGAATTGTGCATTGCGTAAAAATGTGTTGCAGCCGAATCACTTCGTACACATTTAAAAAATATTACAGATTTGGGAACACTGATTTTTGGCAGCTTAGCTCATCTGAATTTCATTAACAAAAAAATTCCCTCCCTTCTCCCTTGATCTGTAAACCCAATGACTAGAAAATGCTCCTATCATTCTACTGTACTATAATAATAATTATGTATGCATATTCTGCAGTACTAGGATTGGCAACATTTTGCGCCCGTTTAAATTTCATTAATGAAGTAGACAAACCAATCTGTGAATAAAAGCAATATTTAGTGACTGTCCCCTAGCCAAGAATTGTCTCCTGTTATTTAGTGACACTGGTAGAATTCATAATCACAAATCAAACTTAGGATGCTCATCCATTTCATGTTTCGTTTGGTCCGAAATTTGTGCTCAGAGTTCTGGAATTAGTACAATCACTCGACTGGATAAATTTAGATGTATTGCAGTTTGTAACTAAACAAATCTCAAAGTCTATTCCATATCTCTTCAGTAATATTGTTAGAGTTCCCCATTAGTTTTACATTAGCAATGTCAGTTCTGGATGTGTGAAAGCTATTCATTGTCTGAGAGCATCAACTTACACTGAGTCTCGGCCAATCAATGTAAAGGGAATCTATAGACACCCAGTCTATTTGATCTTTGCGAAGTGGTGTGAGGGTTATAAGCAGATCCCCTCGTATTTTAGGTATAAACACCTCAGGTGGATGAATACTGCGATAGTGTTCCTGTATGTCCACATAGGGACAACATTTGCATATCTATTGCAGATATATTATACTGATATATATATATATATATATATAAAAACAGAGAATAGAGTCAGCGCTAATATATCAGAAAGAGGTACAAAGGGCAGAAATCCCAAACAAGGACTCCCTCACGTGTCCTTGAAATAAATAAGAAAGGCAAACAAACAAAGGGATGGGACTGCGCCAGTGAGCAAAGTAGGTGAAATTAAAAGTCCTAGTTGAGGTAATAATTTTGAAATAGAGTCCAGTATAATGGAACTTTGGTCCTATGTTGGTCTCTGAAGTTATAGAGTTTTGCTCCTTGCAGGTATATGGAGGAGGGCGATGAGTGATGGAAATAATAATGGTAAAGGGTGATCCAAAAGGATTCATTCAAATAAAATAGAAGAGATAATACTCACTTTTTGTAGAGCTTAATACAGCTCTGGTATGAATAGCTTGCAGCGGTATGATCCCCGCTTACGGGATATGCGGTTAGTATATGCAGTGTAGTGACAGACAGCCAGGGGGGGGAGATAAAACAAAAAACAGTGATGGTGCAGTATGTTCCAAAAGTGGATAACACTTATTTAAATATAGTAGATCCACTCACATTTTATAGAGCTTATATTAGCTCTAGTGTAGTAGGCATACAGCGGTATAATCCCCGCCTCTGGGATATGTGGTGAGCGTTCTTTGAAATAGTTCTTTAATAGTTCTGAAATTATACTGGACTCTATTTCAAAATTATTACCTCAACTAGGACTTTTAATTTCACCTACTTTGCTCACTGGCGCAGTCCCATCCTTTGTTTGTTTGATATATATATATATAGGCTATATTAGAGCAGGGAAATCCCAGCCGGTTTCATACATTTCAAAAACAGTTTGACTCATAACTGGAATCAGTACCAGGGGACTCTTACCACACATAACAGGGTGCTGTAGTGGTTATGGTACCTAGAATGCTCACTCGCGCTAGCTAGGCCGTACAGAACTTTGGTTATTTCATTGACTCCGTACTGCTGGCATTTTTATTTTCAGCTCAGAACTTATCATGAACTTCAATTCTTCCAGTGCTCTAGTTGTTTATATATTTAGAAAACCGTTTAATAACCTCCATAATTGGAAAGCCAAATGACCCACATGGTACCATGGGAGTGTCAATTGGAGTAATTGTCTCCCTTGATACTAAACTATTATATTGGGTCACTTCTGCATGCCATAGGGATAGCTGAATGAAATAGAATTTACATTGATCAGTGCTATTAACACCCCCTCATTGAGGGTGACTCATCAATGTAGTGAAAATCTGTTGGAAATCTTTAAAGGCTTCCTGGCATAATACATTATAGCATATCACTGAGCTCATCATTTTATATTACCATCATTTGTAATATGCACATTACATATTTTTCGATGTGTTTTTTTTTTTTAATTATAATTAGAATATTCTTGTGAAGCTTATTAGCAAATGCATAGTTAAATAAAATATATTGTCAAGTTCAATAGAATCTATTCACTGGCTGAACTACTAGTATCTTTATACTAATTTATAGGAGGGTCTGTTGTACTATTTCAGTTGCTTATAATTCTTATAGAAAATATTCATCATGCTGTTAGAAAAACAAGATTAATGTGCTATATAACTGCTTTTAAAGAGCTCTTTTCAAATATGTTTGATTCATTTAAAAAAAAAAAATAAATAAAAGAACTTGTTAAAACCAAAAAAACAAATAGGGAAATGCCAGCCGGCTCCAGGAAAAGTATCTGAGTGTTGCCACGGTAACCAGCAGCAATGCTCTGATTAAATATATCAGGGCCAGCGAGGGACATCGAGCAGGGCCTCTACTCCAGCCAAGAAGATCTCACTATTGGCTTGGGCCCACTAGTGGAGAATGTGCTGGCCAGAGAGGGAGATCTTTGATCTCCCCACTGGAATTGTCGACCCTCTCCTGCCTGCCTCCCTGAAGCCATGATCTTGGTGGCCTTATGGCAAAGCTGGCCCTGCCTAGACGGTATGCTATGGTTTGAGGTGGCAAGAAACTTTTAAGACCTGGCTGCTTGCATTGGACTTGTAATTTTAAGCTCTGTGGTTTTATGTGGATTGTATCCATTAAGCCAATAAGACAAGTTTTTTTTTTTTAACTTCTCTACTGAAGCATGATGCTGACCAATAATTTTTTTTATCGTGTCCTACAACCAGTTACATAAAATTGACCTTGAAAGTCCTTCTTGACTGGTAGTAATGTCGTGGAAGCAGAAGATAAGACAATGGAAACACTGCTATAACAAACAAACTAAAACAGTAATGCTTGCAATGTAAAATTGTAATTCAGGCAAGACCTTTATTTGTGAGCTGGAGAGAAAAAAAACAGCAAATGGGACAGACTTTGGATTTTGCAATTTGTAGCTAGCACTACAGACACAGCTGGATATGATAGGACATTGCAGCATCCATTTGTGTTTTATAAATGGAAATATTTTAAAAGCAGAAAACACAGTGTACGAGTAATGTGCAAACCCATATCTCACTTAAATGTCAAGATGAACTGTTTTTTCACACTTCACAGCAGCAGAAATAAATTATAGCTGGGATTTGATATTATGTGATCAGCAGTGAGGGGCTGTGATGGGCTCCATAGTGAGACACTGGGAACGTGACATTTCAGATTATAAATAAGTCTATAGAACATCTAATAAAGATACATTTCTTGGAAAAACTATCTATTTTTTTTTTTCCAAAACAGGTATATTTTGCCTTCTTAAAAACCATATGAAAATTTTTAAGCTAATGTTTTTTACTGGGCAGGAGTATCCAAAAGGCAGATCCCAGCTGTCATTGTTTTTGTAGTTATACGACACTGGTGATCTAACTTTTGGCCACCCATGCTATAGTAATCAGAGGCATATTCTATTTCATTGGGGACGATAGACAGGCACCAGGGCCGGACTGGGAAAAAAATTAGGCCCGGGCATTTTTCAATCAGAGCGGCCCCCTAAGAAGGGGGCGGGGCCAGAGAGGGTGTGTTTTGTCATCACTAATGACAAGCACACCCCCTCTCAAAGTGAGCATGTTAGTTCAATGCGCAGAGCCCCGCTGAAGAGCTCTAGCATTAGAAAAAGGCCCTGAATTTGTTCTGCGCAGCGCAAGCAAATTTTATAACATGCTTGCGCTGTGTTTGCTTTTAAATTGTCTCTGGTGTCTCCACAAGTGGGATACCAGAGGACAAAAGGGCCAGGAAAGTGCATGATGCATATGTTTGGAGCCTGCGTGTGTGTAGAGTGTGGTGTGGTATTGTGTAAATAGGTCAATTTCATTTGTGTTTGTGGTGTAATATGTGTGGCGTGTTAATTTGTATATTATTATAAATTCTGCAGGCAGGGCAGATATTTCTTGTTAGTTATTGTCCTTCCCCTCCCTTTCTAAATGTGTTATTATAAGTTCATGTATGTTTCCCCATATCATTTGGTTATTTGTATTATATTAAAGGTTGTTGCCGTGTGTTAGTTCCTTTTGGAACAGTGTGTCCTGGTTGATTTGTTCAGGGATCCCAGTGACAAAATCTAGAAACCTGTTGGCTCATTGCATGTTTTCTGTAGCCTGGGACAAGTAAAAAAAGAGCTAGGCTTGAGAGCTACAAGTGCATTACTAAAGGCAGTAGCTGAAAGCGGCTAGGAAGCAGACTGGGTGGAGGAATATGGGAGCTCCGTCACACTTTTATACAAATGTGTAACTCTTGTATTAACACCTAATATAAAACATATATTGTAATAACATGATCATGTTGTGCTGAGACCAGAAATTAGATCAAGTATGTAAATTGTTTGATCAGTTTTTTGTGTTTTTTTGACAATCTCTATTTTTCATTTTAGTTGTAGTTTTGACAAGTACAAAGAAAAAATGAACAAGTCTAGGGTGTAGAATTTGCAAGCAATAACAGTGTGAGCTTCACAGGTCAAATATAGAAATAAACTCACATTGAATTTTAAACAAGTGCCACAAAAATGTTTGGTAAACTTTTATAAGAAACTAACACTCAACCCATCAATAGTGAAAAGCATGTTCCAGTTTAGTGTTTGATCATTAATTACATAATTATGTTAACAGTATATTGCCTAGACTGAGTATCTGCTTCATGACACTTTGCTGTAATCTGCAGTGCTTTAATGAAAAGGTTTATCCCAGTTAATGTTATAGCAGCAGATATATTGAGAAAATCATGCAATATCTTTATCATATTTAAATTGGGGTCACCTATCCCTATTGTATTCTATTCTATTCTGATTGTTACAAAAATCACTGTGTTATTCCTCCCCTTTGTTAAATATAGCAGCGTTGTGTGCACACTTGCTCTTAGAACTACTAGTAAAAGCTAAGAGACATTAGAAGCTCCCGGCCAGTTTGTAAAAATAAAACGAAAAAGGAAAGAAAACATCTGGTATTAAAAGGCTTTATAAAAAATATATACATTTCAATGTCTACAAAAATTTACCACCAGCCAGTTGTAATTTTGGCGGCAAATTTCAATTTAGTTTTAGTCATAGTCTTTTTATTAAAAAGCCGTTTTAGTCGTATTTTAGTAATCTACATTTTTGTTTTAGTCGTATTGTAGTCGACTAAAACTCCAGTAGATTTTAGTTGACACAACTAAAGTCTAATGGGTTTAGTAAAATCCTCTATCTGTCTCTTTTGCTCCGTCTCCAGCCTCTCTAGGTGTCTCTCTCCCAAGCCCTGGTAGGTCTCTTTTGCCCCTTCCATAGCCCCTCTGGCAGCAAATTCCAATTTTGTTTTAGTTATAGTCTTTTGACTAAAATGCCATTTTTGTTTTAGTTGTATTTTAGTCATGTAAATTGTTTTCGTTTTAGTTTAGTTGTAGTCAACTAAATCTAAAATATTTTAGTCAACTAAAATCTGACTAAAATTGTTAGTCAACAAAATTAAAGGACCACTATAGGCACCCAGATCACTTCAGCTCAATGAAGTGGTCTGGGTGCCAGGTTCAGCTAGGTTTAACCCTTTTTGCTGTAAACATAGCAGTTTCAGAGAAACTATGTTTACACTAGGGTTAATCCAGCCTCTAGCGACTGTCTCATTGACAGCCGCTAGAGGCGCTTCCGCGCTTCTCACTGTGACGCCATAGGAAAGCATTGTGAATGCTTTCCTATGAGACTGGCTGAATGCGCGCATGCACATTCAGCCACTGACGGAAGAAGAGGGAGGAGAGTCCCAGCACCGAGGGAGCCTGGCGCTGGAAAAAAGGTAAGATTTTAGCCCCCTTCCTTTAAAAAACAAAAAAAACAAAGCTATAACGCAATAAGGTACTTAAGCAACATTACATGGACTGTTATGTTATGATAAATTGTTTGTTACCGAACCTGAACTGTACCTCCCCAAATGACTTCCTTATTGGCCTGCAAGCCTAATGGTTATGTCGCTATACCGTAAACAAATAAAAAGATTTACAAAAAAAAAAGATTTTAGCCCCCTTCCTCCCCCTTCAGCGCCACGGGAGTAGGACCCTGAGGGTGGGGGCACCCTCAGGGCACTATAGTGCCAGGAAAACACGTTTTGTTTTCCTGGCACTATAGTGGTCCTTTAACACTGCTACCAGCTAAGCTTTCCACCCAGTGCAACCAATTGCCAAGTTCTTACTGACTGATGTTAAATAAACAGCCAAGGCTGACAGATGGACAAGGAATCTGGAAAGTATAAGCACAATATCTAAAGGTCCAAGACGTGAAGCCTTCTTGTCTCAAAGCCTTGAGACTTCTGAAAAGAAAATGTTAGCCTTTATAATGCAGTGGTTTAGAAGCAATTCCTCAAGACAACTAACTGTGTGTCGTAACAAGGTTACCTAACTGTGTTTAACAAAATAACAAACACTGGAAGGTCTTCAGAGACTCTCTTTAAAGGAGTTGTAAAACATATATGTATTACTAGTGGAGTTGTATTGTATCCTATGTTTCAGAAGAAATTAAAGATTAAGCCATTCTTTCAAATGACCAGGAGTAGGGTAGAGTTAGGGTTAGCTGTAGGGTTAGGGTCAGTCTAGGGTTATGTTGGCGGTAAGGTAAATGTTAATGCTGGGTTTGGGTTAATTTTGTTTAAAGGTTTAGGGTTAGTGTGGGTTTAAGGATAAAGTTAGGGTAGGCATATGGTTAGTGTAATCGTAGGGCAAGGTGTATGGTTGGTATAGTGATGGGGGGTTTGTGTTGGGTTACATTAACTGCTAAATATGCATTTAGACACTAAACATATTAGGAAATTAACAATTATGACTGGTATGTGATTCTATTTTGAGTTATTTTTAATATGCAGTGTCATCGTGTGCTTTAAATACTGTATTTTCCAAGTGCATTCAATTATTATGAGGACAAGGAATATTAAGAAAATTAGCTTAAACTAAATATCCTGTGCCTTACTGATTTGTACATGCATTAAATTTGCATGCAGAGTATCAAAGACTGCACAATAAAATGGTTAGTGCCTATTAGTAAACAAAGAACTTACAGGCTTATCCACTAAATGCTGGAATGTGTGAACTGCAAACCGCATTTACCAAATTTAGACCACAATAGAGCATAGATAACTTCTGAAATTCAACTATTAGTCCAATTTGGTTATTTTGGTTGTTTAATTTTGAATTTAACGTAGAAACATAGAAACATAGAATGTGACGGCAGATAAAAAACATTCGGCCCATCTAGTCTGCCCAATTTTAAAAAATACTTTTAATTAGTCCCTGGACTTATCTTAAGTATAGGATAGGCTTATGCCTATCCCACGCATGCTTAAAGTCCCTCACTGTGTTAACCTCTACCATTTCAGCTGGAAGGCTATTCCATGCATCCACTACCCTCTCAGTAAAGTAATACTTCCTGAAATTATTTTTAAACCTTTGCCCGTCTAATTTAAGACTATGTCCTCTTGTTGTGGTAGTTTTTCTTCTTTTAAATATAGTCTTCTCCTTAACTGTGTTGATTCCCTTTATGTATTTAAATGTTTCTATCATATGCCCCCTGTTTCGTCTTTCCTCCAAGCTATACATGTTAAGATCCTTTAACCTTTCCTGGTAAGTTTTATCCTGCAATCCATCAACCAGCTTAGTAGCCCTTCTCTGAACTCTTTCTAAAGTATCAATATAGTTCTGAAGATACGGTCTCCAGTAATGTGTACAATACTCCAAGTGAGGTCTCACCAGTGTTCTGTACAATGGCATGAGCACTTCCCTCTTTCTACTGCTAATACCTCTCCCTATACAACCAAGCATTCTGCAAGCATTTCCTGCTGCTCTATTACATTGTCTGTCTACCTTTAAGTCATCTGAAATAATTACTCCTAAATCCCTTTCCTCAGATGTTGAGGTTAGTAGGCTATTAAATATTCTATACTCTGCGCTTGGGTTTTTACGCCCAAGATGCATTATCTTGCACTTATCCACATTAACATGTCAGTTGCCACAACCATTTTCCTAATTTATCTAAATCATTTGCCATTTGGCTTATTCCTCCTGGAACATCAGCCCTGTTGCAAATTTTAGTATCATCAGCAAAAAGACATACCTTACCATCAAGACCTTCTGCAATATCACTAATAAAAATATTAAAGAGAATGGGTCCAAGTACAGATCCCTGAGGTACCCTGAGCCACCCGGCCCTGCGGCACCAGCATGGAACGCTTCCGGCCCCAACAGAGTGTACCACCGGACCGGCCACCCGGTGGCACCTACATGCGCAGCCCCCAGGTACCACGGCCCACTGGGAAAATTCCTGGTATCCAAGTGGGCCAGTCCAGCCCTGACTACAACCTTCTGTTGCCTGTCATTTAGCCACTGACTAACCAATTCAACAATATTGGAATCCAAACTTAAAGTTTGCAGTTTATTGATGAGCCTTCTATGTGGGACAGTGTCAAAAGCCTTACTGAAATCTAGGTAGGCAATGTCTACTGCACCACCCTGATCTATTATTTTAGTTACTCAATCAAAATAATCTATAAGATTAGCTTGGCATTATCTCAATGAAGTAAACCCATGTTGTCTCTGATCTTGAAATCCATGTGATTTTAGATGTTCAACAATCCTATCCTTTAACATGGTTTCCATCACTTTCCCCACTACTGAAGTAAGGCTTACTTGCCTATAGTTGCCCGACTCCTCCCTACTACCTTTCTTGTGAATGAGTACAACATTTGCTAATTTCCAATCTTCTGGGACTACTCCTGTTAGCAATGATTGGTTAAATAAATCCGTTAATGGCTTTGCTAGTATACCACTAAGTTCTTTTAATAACTTTGGGTGTATTGCATCAGGCCCATTGACTTATTTGTCTTTACTTTTGACAGTTGAAATAGAACCCTTTCCTCTGTAAACGTACATGTAACAAATTACCCATTTGTCCTTTTTCTTAACTGAAGTCCCTCTCCTTCATTTTCATCTGTAAATACTGAACAAAAATATTCATTGAGGCAGTCAGCTAGACCTTTATCCTCTTCTACATACCTTCCTTCTTTTGTTTTTAATCTAAGTAGTCCTTGTTTTACTTTCCTTTTCTCATTTATGTATCTAAAAATGTGTTATCCCCTTTTTTACTGACTGTGCTATTCTCTCTGATGTGTGTGACTTGGAGGCTCTTATAGCTTGCTTAGCCTCTTTCTGCCTAATCTTATTGATCTGTCTGTTTTCCTCACTCTGTTTTTTTTTTTATAATTACTACAAAAAAAAAAAAAAAACAGAGTGAAGAAGAAAAACAGATCTACAAAATTTACCATTATTCACTGTGGAATAAATAAAATTTACTTGAAAGGAGAAAATGTCTGATAGGGAAATATTTCAAACGCTTTAAAATGCTTTCTTGAAACCTTTAATATGAGGATAATTACATAATGTCTGCTTAACATAGATAGTTTTATTCTCTGGTTATGTGATATGTTAAATTGAATTACTGGTTGTCTGAGCATTTGTTTTTTACTTTATTAAATAAAATTGAAGTTATGGTATTTAAAATATCTTTGAGAGGTAAAAACATTTAGATTTGCATAATGTATGCAAATTAATGGCTACCATGTAAGCAATAAACGTTCCTATCAGAGCAATTAATTAAAGTGAAAATTCAAAGTGAATTTCAAATGTAAAACCAGAGTAGCTAAACTGAAAGCTGTCTTACAGAATGCTATCATTTCAGGTAATTTGACCTTCAATTTTACATTTTTTTGGAGTTCTCACTCTAATGAATAACACTGTATGTGTGAATTTTGTGAGAGATTTACTGGGTTATTCACCAAAGTGGGAATTCAAAGTGAATTTCCAATTTAAGGTCAAAATATTTGAACTAGAAACATTCTCTGATTTAGCTATGGTTTCAGTTGAAACTCACTTTGAATTCACTTTGATGTCCCACTTTACTATATATCATATTAGACTTTATATACCTTCCCAATCACTTGATTTAGGACTGTCCAAGTATTTTTCTTTAGAGTCTCGCTTTCCTGGCACATCAGAGAAAACAAGTGTGACTGTCCATTTAACTTGTGAACTTGTGTCAATATCATGGGTCTCTTCCCCATTTGGTTCCAATGCTTACAGATGTTAATGGTATATTTTCATTATGTTTTCATTATTATGTTTGTTCTTCTTTATTAATTTCAACCATGTGATTATCTATCATCCAATAGTTTATGTAGTTACTTTATTGCTAGAGGTAGAGATAGGCCTACCTGAAATCTATAGGTTTTTATGAGCTCAGGGCTCATAAAAACCTAAAGCTACTAATGAGTTTACATCGATGTTGCACTTTAAATGCGTGCCAGAATGGCTAGTTCTGTGTGTGTAGCAAATATTGGCTTGTATTACAATCCAAGGTTTGAAAAGTATCACCACATTGTCTGCTGAAGAGCTGCTAGATATGTTGACACAATCACAATATCTTAGTTCTGATTGGTTTCAAGAGTGCTTTCACCACGATCGGTTAGCGAGCTATAGGCTCCCTACCTTTAATTACATGGTCAAGCTTAGACTCTGCTTTTAGAAGTGGTCGTGGTGGTAGAAATCTGTATGTGAAACATGTTTGCTTGAAGCACTGCACATACAGAGATATTTGCACTTTTGTGCCGAGGGCTAGTTAAATTCTGTTCTGGGCTGCCTAAAGTCAATTTTGTGCAAAAATTACATCTGTCATCACGGCACACTGTGCACTGGTAATATATATTCTCTGCTTCTCTCCTTGTAGGCAGGGCTGGGAGCACACCTGTAAGGGGAAATCTACATCTCCCCTCTCTCTCTCTGTACTTCCTACCTGCCTCCCTCAAGTGACAGTCATATGTTTTCAAATGATTCACTTCTTCCTGTCCACCCTCACTTCCTCCCTTCACATCCTCTGAGTCGGTGAAATGGTCCAATCACCTGCTTCTCCAATTATAGAGAAGCATCTGATTGGACAGCGCCATGGAGGCAGTGATCTTGACGGAGTCATGGAATCCAGCATAGTGTGCTTCACCCGGCAATGGATTTCAAGTAAGTTTTATTTTAGCTTTTTAACTTCATAATGTGGGGGTCTAATTAGCAATGCCTACTAGGGCATGCTGAATAAAAATAAAGTATTCACTAAAAAGGATGGAGTAACCCTTTAAGTGATCACAATCCTTCTAAAGGATTATAGACACTTCAACACAACCATCTAACTCCACTTTGAGAAAGTGCATGATGAACCACAAAAAGAAATATGTTCCTAGCAAGAAACTAATGCACTATTGTCTGTTTTAGCATAAGCAGGACAAGCACCACAAACACCTCCACTGAGCTGATGACATTTACAAATAACGTCACCACACTTAAACTTAATGATAGCTGGTCTGTAATATAAAGCAAATAATGGACAAATAAGCATTGCTACAACAACAAGATAACAGCAATGCTGCGTTTGAACATGATGAAAGAAACATACACTTATATCAATGTCAAGTTGCAACAGAAGAGGTTAATGATATTAGACCTATTATCACCGCTGCTCTATAAAAGCAATCAAACAGTCAAGTCAGATCTTTTCAATTGGACCCATTTCATTTGTAATTAACTTTGTTATCTAAGAGTACTGACCTCAAGATCATGTGATTACTGATGACTTATCTTAAGCCTGGTTGTAGGTCAATAATGATGTTTAACAGTGGGCGGTGTGACTGACAACATTTTTTTTTAAATTTTTGTAAACACTTATGCAATATCAATTGAAAGTCAGATAACACCAACCAATTGAATACCAACACTGAATTGTAAATCATTCTACAACTAGGACCTTTTTTGGGTGTTTTTTGTTTTGTTTTTATAAACAATTTAACATCAAACGTTATCTTTTAACATCATTAAATTATGCATTTTTTTTTAAATCTTTAATTTTGCGAAGTTTGTTATTCAGCCAGATGTAATACCTTATTCAGCCAGATGTAATACACCTTAATTTGTTTTCCATTGTTTTATCATGGTCCTTTTGTTGTAAAGCAATCATATGATTCTTTTTTTTTTATTTTTAAAAATGTTTGTGAACAAAGAGATTTAAACTCCAGAACTTCCTGTTCTGAGCCCTACCCTGGCGAGCTGCTATAAAGCTCTTCATTTTAGATTGATGATCTTAAGACAATGTGCTGATAAATAGGTTTGGACAATATTATCTGCATCCTGTTTAACTCAGCACATGCAATGCTAGACATACGATGATTATTAAAGTTATGACAATCTGATACTTGGCAACAGTAAAACATTGTAGTGGAATGGACATTTGCAAGTTACTTTTATTCCCTATATTGGCTGTCCAAATCTCCCCCTGTTACTTCGTCTATTTTTCCCCGGTTATTTTGTTTGGTTCTTCTTTGGCCATTCGGGAGACTTCATGATGTTAACACCAACCACTTAAGTGCGAAACCGCAAGGGAAACAATTAATGAGTGCTTCTCTAGGGTGGCTGCCATTTCGTATACCTGAACACGTGGCTGAGAGAATGGCGGCCATCTTGTCTCCCGAACGAGGGCAGCGGTACTTAGTCGTCGAGTGCCTGGAACTCGCATGAACACCGGTAAACTGTCGACCTCTGCCCGTTCCTGTTCCTTACCACCTACATGAATGGCGTTCGGGAGATATAAACTACCGAACAGGGGGAGCATTCGTACCCTAAAAGTGAGAGATTCCGTTGTCAGGTTTTTGCACGGGAGCCCCACGAACGGAGACCGGCCAAGACACATAGTTTCCTGGAACTATTTGGGGCATGCGTCTTATATCTGGCAGGTCAAAACTTCCACACGATGGCATGCCCGTTCTTCAGAACCAATCTGAGTGATTCTTGGATATGTTGGTCACTCAGATTGGTGCTATCAGGGAATGTGTTTTGTGTGGGGTTTCCAGGTATGGTTGGGGGACTCTTGGGGTATAGGATATTTTGTGGATTTTTTGTGTCTGAGAGATAATTAAATTGGAGGAGTTTACTCAGGCAATTATCTCTCAGGCACAAGGGATCTTGGAGTTGAAACCCCTGCATTTTCTGCATGTGAAACCCCTTGCATGGGACTGGACATAAAAGCCGTGTATGAGTCAATAAAATTCAGTTATACCCCCAGAGCTAAGTGTCGTCCATTTGCTGGGGAGTTGGTGGGAGATCCTTGGATTATTTTAAATGTTCCTGAGTGTATTTTGGAGTAACCAGCAGAGACGAGACCCTTCTAGAACTAGGGCTCCGCTACAAACATTTTCAGTTATGTCACCCATGTTGTTCTCTAGTCGGACCTGCCTGGAGATATAACTGATAAATGTCAAGCTCGGAGGACATTCACCTATAATAGCAAGCCATAATAAAAAGAGACCTAATCACTTAATTTCTCTTACTGTCTGTCGCACAGCGGGGCGTCTGTCGTTTGAGCAGTTTTAGATTATATGCAAGCCTGGAAATACAAGTGACAAATAAAATAACTTATTTCTGGTGGCAGAAAGACCTAATAAGAAAATCAGACATATCATTATTTCTAATAACAGGAATGACTCTGAACGAATGTTATTTTAAGAAGATTAGTTTTCCTCCACAGACCCGCAGTATTTATTTGGTAAATCACATTGAAACTGGAACTGCGTACAATGGCTCACAGCATGCATTTTGAGAATTATTTGGAATTTTCATGCGGTAATTACTGGTAGCTAGCAACATGTGCCACCACTCTGATTATGTTATGCGTTTTGTGACAGAGTTCCATTCTTATCTACAAATAATTTAAAGGGTCACTCTAAACAAAAAAACAAATTGAGCTTAATAAAGCAGTGTTGGTATATTATGCTCCTGTCCTAGATACATCTTCCCTGTCTGTGACTCACACTGCATCCCTACACACTTCATGAAAAAGCTCTGTTAGTTGCCTGCTAGAGTCTACAGCATTATTTTATGTGTGAATAAGGTTTATTGAACAGAACAGGGGATAATAACGTCTAGTAAACATACTTTGCTGTAAAAATGAATTTTCTTTTTTCATTGAGGCTGTGCTTGTCATTGCCAGGGGAGATGCAGCTAGGGCTGCATAAACAAAGTGATTTAATCTGAAGTGGTAGAGGATTGAGAAGTGAGACTGCATAGGTATCATCTATACACCAAAACTTCTTTATTACATTTTTTTAGTGCTTAGAGTATGCCTTTAACCCTACGTCCATGCCGTCCTCCACAGAGTGGACTAATGCTTTTACGACAGTATGGAACGTCCAGGAATTTTGCTGTGAGCAGGGTGAGCAATGCCCCCATTCCTCTCAGTGTCCCCAGGTCTCCCAATATCCCCTGTCTCAGTGTCCCCATGCCTCACAGTGTCCCCATGTCTCTCAGTGTTCCTAGTGTCCTAGTGACATGGGGTCTCTGTGAGACATGGGGACACAGACACTAGGGGACACTAGGAGATATGGGGACATAGGCACTAGGGGACACTGAGAGACATGGAAATACTGGGCGACAGAGGGAGACATAGGGACAATGATCGACATGGAGACACAAGAGGACACTGGGAGACATGGGGCATTGAGACACTGTGATACATAGGGATACTGTAATACATAGGGTCACGACACTACAGGACACTGGGAGACTGAGGACACTGTGAGACCTGGGGTAATCAGCACATGGGGACACTGAGTCATGAGGGCACTGGGAGACATGGGGGCACTACGAGACTAGGAAACACTGAGACACTGGGAGACATGGGGACACTGATACATAAGGAAACACTGAGACAGTGGGAGGCTTGAGACACTGGAGGACAGGGAGATACTGGGAGCAATCCATCTATACAGCAGAATCAAACTGTAAGTAGTTTTTTGGTGATTTTACAGCATTTTCTCTTATGTCACTCCTTGTGATTTACATCATGTGATGTCACCCATACATAATTAATTATGCAAATTAATAAGGTGGTATGTTTTTCCAAGAAAGGTGGCAACACTAACTACTTTTCACATACTCTTGCTTAAGTATGGAAACTTAAGAGGGATGTATGGAAACAAAACTTGTGTGGACTGGCTGACAATAAAATTAGTTTAGGTAATGCTGACTTTGGTCTCTCTAACACTGTGGCATGTTCCCTTTCTTCTACACTCACTACATACAGCATCTCTCTGTCCCAAACTATATACCAGGAGCTTCTGCCTCCTAGTAAGAAGGTAACGAGACAAGTGGACCAGCAAATGCTAGGGGACAGTCCTTAGAAAGCACTGAGTGAGCGCATCATTAGACGCCAAGCTCAGGGTGCTGTCTGCATAGTATACCCTTAGTTGGCCAGCTTGCATGATTGGCAGGCAGCCTGACATGCATTCATGCCAGGCTGGCCTTCCAATTCTTTGGGCAGACACGCCCCATTTTTGTGCCACTGGCAGGTTACGTGATTTGCGTCAGTGGCACATCCTTTTATCGTGCCCATTGACTTCCTGCTTCACTGGACACTGCTGTTACGGGTTATGGATTTACTTGAAAGATGAAAACATAAATTAGAGAGAGATTAGCCTAGGGTGTATATTTTCTTATAGCTGCTGTTTTCTTTCCCTCCAGCACCATCTCCATTAGATTGGGAGTGTTTTAGTGTTTCTGGTTGATAGGATTCTGTAATTGGGCCCATCATAATTGTCAGCACCGGGCCCACTGGGCTCTGAATCTGGCCCTGGTTATTACTGCAATGAAGCTGGGTTGATAGATGTATCACTGCTATTTTCTCCTTGTTTCTAGGTTTCTCTCACTCAGCGTTCACATTTGGAATTGAAAGTCACATCAGCCAGTCAAACATCAATGGAACGCTAGTGCCCCCTGCTGCCCTCATCTCTATCTTGCAGAAAGGTTTGCAGTATGTGGAAGCAGAAATCAGCATTAATGAAGTAAGCATGTATTCATTCATTCATTCATATATGTATTCACAGAAACCGCAAAATTGTGAGAGACTGCTTTAAAGGGGAGCTATCACTTCTTTGGAATTTCTCCCACTGAATATCACCTACAACTAGACATTTGCAATAGCTGCATTCATACAAAAACTGATCAATTTGGTTACTAATCGATTCAGCTGAAACAAAACCGGTTAGATTCATTTTTTTGGCAAATAGATTAATATGTGCAGATTGCTGGAAATTCAAAATCTTAATCAAAAAGCATGCGAATACGTTTCATCCGTTAAAAGTTAATTCAAATGTCTGTATTTCTCACAATTCGCTTAATGTCAAACAGATTTGTTTATGGACAGTTGCAACAAATGCACATACATGTCTTGTTGCACTGGTAATTTTCTCTCTGGTTCCTATAGTGCCCTATTTCCAGCTGTTTTGGGTAATAACCATGGTATAATTCTCTAACTCCTATAAATTCAATGACAAAATGTAATGTAGAAGGTATGTTATTACAGCAATAGCTGTACACACTGTAAAATCTACACATTTCTACTTATTATCTGTAGAACATAATACTACCAACACATAGCGGGTTGTTGTTTTGTTTCTTGTCACAATAAATTGTATATGGTTTTGGCCACCTATGCAGCATCTAAAAATCCTACAGACTGCATTTATTGGCAAAGACCAACCACCTAGGATAACTTTGCCCCAACCACACAAGGTGGACTGCAAAGGAAACTGTACAAAATCAGTCAAATTGGTTAATTTATTTACTTAGAGGTGATGTTAACAGTTGTCAGGCCTGGAGCCCCAAAGGTCAAACCTGACAATTGTTTTGCATGTCTCATATTTTCTTAGTGTCACAGTATATGGAGAAAGAACCTTCCACCCACACTCCACCATCAAATATATATATATATATATATATATATATATATATATATATATATAAAACAATACTCTTCTCAGATTTCTTATCATTTCAAACGTGTAATCAGAAAGCCAGGTGTGCACACTGACTTATAATTACAAGGTTTGGTCCATTTGGGGTGAACATACTAATATTCATTAACATACATGTGATTACATTCCTGGTTTTGGCCGTGGCAATACCACACCCTCCTCCTCCATTTATCCTGTTCCTCTCCTTCCCCTACAATTTCACTTTCTTACGTTTTTCCTTTTGATTTAATGAGTCTTAGAATGCAGCCTCATTCAGGTACAAGAGGGACCTGGTTATTCGTGACCTGTGACAAGGCTTTTTATCTTATGACATTCCGATCCATTACCTTGCCCATTTAGGTAACCTTTAGAGGGAACCACCAGGAACACAAGTTCTCTGTTCATCTCATTTCTCTTTACCTATGTTTTTGCCTATTTAGTTTTCTTAAATGTATGGGATTTAATCTGTGTATTAATATGTAACATGACTTGTTCTGTATGATGCTGTATTGCTTCCTGCCTCAAAAATAAAGGATTTAAAAAAAAAAAGAAGAAAACTAGGTGTAGCACAGAAATATCAAACCAAACCCAACTAAAAGGTATTTATTACTTCTCCATAAAGTACATTAGACTGTAAAAAGGCACTCCCAAATAAAAAAAATGATGTCACCACATGCAGTCAATCAAAGGTATCTCAGAATGAGGATGTCTACGTACATTTCAGCATAGTATTTGGATAAATGAGAAAGGAACAATTCATTACTATGATTGCTTCTTGCTTAGGACTTAGGAAAACTTGGGAGACTGTGTAGTAATAATTACTAGTGCCTAATGTGAATGAGTTGAAGGACTAACATTTAAGATAGTCCTCTATAGTTTCCATGGCACAGCAGACTCTGTATGTTACCTTCTCTCGCCTTGCCTTATTTTCTCTCTCTCTCTCTCTCTCTCTCTCTCTCTCTCTCTTTCTGTTTAATCACTCTACTGATCACTCCACAGCACATAGAGGAACTGTTCTCTGATCACTTCATTCCAGCACTTGTGAATGGGAATCCACACTGTAGTAGAGCAGCCCGCAGCTGCTGTTGCAGCTCCTATCCTTGACCTGTACCTGGCCAGCATGGTCCACGCTGGAACACAGGGAAGCCACCCACACTGCTAGATATACACAGAGCCGCAGAATAACCCTCCCCTCATACAAATAATATGAACAGCCCACACAAAAACGTACACACAACCCGCACAAACGCAACACCACTAACAATCCACATACATGCACACAACTCCACATGCAGCCTCTCGCATACAATACCCCAAACAGCCCCACACATACACAAACCACCAAATACACTTAGTGACATTTCCATCCACACACAATTCCACAAGCAGCCCCCATACACAGCCCACATTCGTAGGTATCATACACGATACCAAAAACTACTCATGAACAGATACAATATAATAGCGCATATACGCACAAATACAATACAAAGCAACCACGGTATAAATAACACTAGCAGAATACAGCAACATACACACCTCAATTTAAAAAAAAAATAGGCACGCTACGGGACATCACATTCTTATTTCGGAACAGTGCTCCTAAAAGGTTGCCTACCCCTGCTCTAGTGAGCTATCTTTTGATTTGATTTATGGCTAGTTCTATTTTCTGTAACTGGATTTACTCATTAAGACAAAGTGCATCCCTTTTCTCCCATCATTGCAATCTGGTCTCTAATATATACAATTAAACAATTATAACTCTTAAAGGGTTACTCCAAGCACCATGACAACTGTAAGTGCAGCGTTTCGCTTTGAGTTTATTCCCTCTGATGTAAGAGTTATAACTCCACATCCGGCAGCTTCATTGGGATATCCTCAACCAACCCACAAGAAGAGTTCCATTTAGTTAATAACAATGCTGTGCATATTTCTATACACCGACTTGTGTTCTTTGGCTGAGAGCAGTCAGCTGACACTTTCAGCTAATGAATGGAGACAGCCTCTGCATCTGGCTTCTGAAGAGCTGATGCACGTAACTACAGCAGAAAGGACCCATGGCTCCTGGTGGAGGCCCACGTAAGTGTGCATACCGATGAAACAGGACCAAGGTACTCTGAAATCATGGCAGGTGGTTATGATGCTCTGAGTAACAATTTACATTTCTGTATATATAAATGTGACTAAACACTGCCATGTGAACATCCAAGTGTATGCAGCCTTTTATTTATAATTTGTTACCACGTTTACATGTATGGGTATTATACAGTCACGGGAAAAAGAAAGTGCACCCTCTTTGAATTCTATGGTTTTACATATCACGGCATAATAACAATTGTTTGCAAAAAAAAAAACAAAAAAAAAAAAAAAAGAGTGTAATGCACACACTAAAAAAAGGGGGAATACTTCCTGCAGGATGCTCCAGAAATGGAAGGCCAATTCCTGGAAACATCAGATGGAAGAAAATAAATATCCAGGTACACCTGATATTTATTTTCTTCCATTTGGCATAATAACAATCATCTGGTAATAAATATAACCTCAGATGAAGAACAACACATGACATATTACACCGTGTCATGATTTATGTAACAGAAATAAAAGCAAAATGGAGAAGCCATGTGTGAGAAACAAAGTACACCTTATGATTCAGTTGCTTGTAGAACCACCTTTAGCAGCAGTAACTTGGTAATCATATTTTGTATGACGTTATTAGTCTCTCACATTGTTGTGGAGGAATTTTGGCCCACACTTCTTTACAACGTTGCAAAACAACAGTATTACATAATTTATACATACTGATTTCTAAAACGTGTTGTAGTTTAAAAGCACTTTACTTTGGGTATTGTTGCTGTGGAGTTCTGTTATATGCTCAGACACATCAACAATATGGCGCTCCTAAAAAAGAGAGACATTAGGATAGAAAAGATCGACAAAGGGGCTTGGGTTCAACATATGGACTATCCTTCCTAAATAGGGAGGCTTGTGAGGTATGTGGTATTGTAGAGTAGCGAAATGGACCACAACTTCTGAAATAGAAGACCTTATCTTCTCTACAGCTTCATACTCCAGACTGACTTTTAAACTCTTGCCTCATTAAACATTTGTAGCATGTTATTATTTTCAAAAAATAAATACAATATTTGTTTTTTTCTGCAGGATGGCACAGTTTTTGATGGTCGTCCAATAGAATCGTTGTCTTTGATTGATGCTGTAATGCCAGATGTAGTACAAACTCGACAACAAGCCTTCAAAGAGAAGTTAGCCCAACAATCTGCTGCTGCAGGAGCTACATCAAATGTAGCAACTGTCACAACCTCCTCAACAACTTCTGCGTCACAACAGAATACACCAAAGAATGGAGCAGCCACTGTGAATGGTGAAGAGAATGGGGCACATGCAATAAGTAAGAACATGATTTATATAACTTGTAACTTTGTAGCACAGTGTTGGGAAGGTTGTATAATCTACCCATAGTAAATGTATATAAATTTAATTTGTTTTGTACAAATTGTGGGATCCGGTTCTACAACTGATTATATGATGGAGCAATATGTTAGTTTGGGTCCTTCGAACAGAGATTTATACTGTATTTGTATAAGAGATACATTTTGGGAAATATAAGAGCAACTCTCGATGACACTCGGGTATGAGGCGCTGGCTGGTACCACATACGGGTAGGAACACACACCTGCTTACACCCAGTGGAACAACCTGTACAAATGATGCAATGGCAAAATAGTGGAGACACTGACCAGATTGCTGATTCATTCTCCTTACACGTAGTTTAACGGTACTCCCTGAGGACAAGAAGGCATTACAAGCATTAATAGAGGCCCTAATCAGCGATGTACCATGAGCTCACCCTCGACTACTGAGACAGGGCAGCCTTGCTCTATAACTTGATATCATTTACGTGACTCGTATGCTATATTTGTTATGCTATATTTGTTATACAGTTTAACTCCAAAAGTAAAACATTGTGTGAAAATATGCAATGACTCCCTTTTTTTTAGTGCCTCAAGCCTTGCCATTATTGCATTGTGTAAAACTTATGTTGGCAGTGTTTGTGTGAGATCCTGTAAAGTTTGAACATTTGTATATCTGTCTTCTTACTTCTGTACATCTAATTACACTTAAAAGAAAAAACACTAATAAACAAAGATTGTCAAAAAAAATTCTTGGTGCAAAGGAAAAAGCATGCTAATGCATACAATAAAACAGTTATAATACTGTTAAGATAAATAATATTTTGTATATATATATATATATATATGTGTGTGTGTGTATAAGCATTGACAGGTGGAGAGATAACGGAATAATTTACCACTTTAAACTGTATTGATATTTAAGTTTAGTATCCTTCTTCCATTTGAGGGTTATAGAAATTCCCTCATAATTTGACATTTTTCTTATTTGTTCACAATTTTACCACAGAGTAGATTGTTGCTTATTCATATGGAAATGATTACCTTAGAGCAATCAAGTATTAGTTTTTAACAGAATATCATTATGGTTTTTATGATTTCTTGCATATATATCTATATCCATCCTATTATGATCCAGCAATATGGCCACTCATGGGTCTTCATGCAAAAATATCACACTTGTGTATTCCATATTCAGTTCATATATACGTTGATATATTCAATGTGGCAACTTTGCACTGAATATGGAATAAACTTTTGTGATATTTTTGAGTGAAGACCCAAAAGTGCACATATTTCTGCATCTTTGTTGAAAGTCCTATAAAGTTTCCTATAGATGAAGTGCTGTCACATCGCTCGGCATGTGCAAAATTATAAATAAAACACAGACACCGCTTATTCTGTTGGAGTACAACGTCCACAGCTTTATTAATTATAAAATATTTAAATTAACAATTTAGGGTCATTGTCAACAGTAATAACTCCGTTCCTCTCGATCCCAAATACCCCTGACAATGACCCTACCAAAACAATACAAACATAACAATTGATACATAACGAATAATACTTGGCCTACCAAAGAGGCCCCAACATTTGTTTACCTGCAGGGGTGTACCCAGACACCCCTACACCCCTAGGTTCGTCGCCACCTACGGGCTAGAACCTACCAAACACTTTAACTTCCGTCCTACTCCAGCCTAGAACTTGGCATAACACATTCATAACCCCCAAATAGCCAGTTTACCCAAGCCCTATTTCCCGCCGCTGTGACCAAACGGGAACTACCACAAAAAACCTAACATAAAGGGAGGGTGGGAGGGACAATTCACAGGTAAAGGCAGCTCAGATTAAGATGGCCTCAACCTAAAATGGCCGCTATTTAAACTACCCCTCTCCTCCCCACACTAGCTAGGCCCACCCCCTGACCTCCAATTCACCTGCCAACTTTCTGGCCCTGTCAAGGCCCACTCCCCCCCTGCGTTGCTCCGTGGGCTACATGACATGTGCACAGACGTTATTCGGCATGTGCAAAATTATAAATAAAACACAGACACCGCTTATTCTGTTGGAGTACAACGTCCACAGCTTTATTAATTATAAAATATTTAAATTAACAATTTAGGGTCATTGTCAACAGTAATAACTCCGTTCCTCTCGATCCCAAATACCCCTGACAATGACCCTACCAAAACAATACAAACATAACAATTGATACATAACGAATAATACCTGGCCTACCAAAGAGGCCCCAACATTTGTTTACCTGCAGGGGTGTACCCAGACACCCCTACACCCCTAGGTTCGTCGCCACCTACGGGCTAGAACCTACCAAACACTTTAACTTCCGTCCTACTCCAGCCTAGAACTTGGCATAACACATTCATAACCCCCAAATAGCCAGTTTACCCAAGCCCTATTTCCGCCACAGCACATGGCTTGACCCCTTAAGCTCCTGTGCGACCCCCACCACACATAAATAGGGCCTGCGCAATCCCCTCTTGCAAGCCTAAGTTGAATAAATCGCAACCTACATCAGAAAGGTGAACACCGTCCGACCTAAAGTAACCAGGTAACATCTCCTCCAGTTCCCTGTGTCGTACCACTACGCCACCCACTCTCCGAACAAAACTAGCCATGATCTTATTGATCTTACCCCTGGATCGTGCGACCGCAGCCGTGTCCCTGGCGTGTCTCCACCTGCACCGAGGCACCATCTCCGACCACACCACTGTCACGCCAGGGACCAGGTCCCGCAGCCGATCCACATCCCGCTTCATCTGCCTTACCAAGCCGCGCAGCGGCACCAAACCCAGGTCATTACCCCCGCCGTGGATCACCACCACGTCTGGCAATGCCCGTCCCGTCACCTTGCGAAAAAGTTCCCCACTGATGCTCCGCCAGTCAAAGCCCCGATAACCAAACCAGTATATCTCCACTTGCTCCAAAGGAAAGCCCAGCTGTATCCCATTCTTTCGAACTGCAACTCTCTTCTGAGCCCAATAGACGTAAGAATGCCAATTATCCTTGCCGTCCAACCTAGGAGAGACAAAAAAAAAAAGGTAAGCATCACCCCTGCAGCCCGGCTGCACCCCCACATTGTTATGTTCACACCAACCTGTCTGGGCGTACATACGAGCGAAACCGCATCGATTCCCAACGACCGATACGCTTGATCCGCTCGTTCCCCAAACCCAGCCGTGCGGCTTCCGTGGCCGCCCCAATGCGGAAGGAGTGCGTTCCGAATTGCAAGGGATCTAGCCCCATCCCCTTTAATCCCAACCGAAAAATCTTAGTAAATTGGAAGCGCGACAGCGCTGAACCATCCGCATGCACTAAGAAGCAACCCTTGACTTCCGGCCTTAACTCCAGGAACCTGGCCCCGCAGGCCACTGGGCACACACCCGATCCCGGCAACGCACCCAGCGTAACCGCACAACCTTTCCCAAAGACATCCGTCTTGGAACGGGCCAACCGTATCTGCACCCTGTCCGAACACACCGCTACGTCCTCCAATCTCAGTCCCCCATTACCCGCCTTGCTTGCACTGACCAATTCCCCAATCCTAAAAGCCCCGAAAAAGGCCCACACAAACGCCGTTGAAAACAGAGCCACCTCGTGCCCAGAAGAACATATGTCTGGTAACCGCTCCACCAAACCCTGTAGAACCCGAAAGGAAACCGGCCTCCTCTCATCCCAAACCTTCTTACCTGCACCACACCGCCTGTCTTACCAGGAAATGTTTCGTCACATCCACCCAACCATTGAATTTAAAGAGAAACGCCAGGGCCGCGAGGTGCCTATCCACCATGGAAGGGGAGGAATGCTCAGCAAACAAACCGCACAGAATCCATAACAATACCTCCAACCGGCTAGATGCAGCGACATCCGAGCCTAACAGACGCACAGTCTCATCCCAAACCCGCCAAACCTTAGCGTAAGAAGACCATGTGCCCGGGGCCAGCGAATGTTTTATGTACTCCCCAAGCAGGATGTCGCGAGCTGCCACATCTCCTCCGGGCAAGCGTGTCCCGTGTCCTGCGCCTCCGGTGCCGCCTCCCGAAAACGTTCCCACTGAAAACGAGACAACGCGTCAGCCACAACGTTTTCCAAACCCGGAATATGCTTAGCCCTGAACACAATGTTAAATGACATGCATAACAACACCAACTGTCTCAGCAATCGAACAACCGGCAACGAGGATGCAGACAAGCCATTAATGGCCTGCACCTGTCACGACACTCCTTAGTCAATATGCCCTCGTGCAGTACTCGCACTCACCACTCTTTCTGTTTGGCACTGTTTCTCATTTCCTTTCGTTAGGCACTACACCTGGCCCTTGTTTAGCACCTATATATTCTGGTTTCTCCCCTCACTCCTGGTCAGATCATTATCCTCTATCCTTGACCCTGTACCTGCTGTTTCCTGGCTCCCGTGATTCTGGCTCCTGTCTCCTGTTTCCTGTCTCCTGTGTCTTGTTTCCTGAGTATCCTGAGTATCTTGTGTTTCCTGATCCGGTGTTCCGATGTCCTTATGGTCCTGTGTCCTGTGCCTCCTGTTCCAGTGTTCGCCTGCAGTGTTCCTGTCTAGACTCCTTCTCCAGTGATTCTGACCTTGCTGCATTATTTCTGTGTGACCTGCTTAGGACTTTGCCCTTGATGTTCATTTTGTACTTGGTGGCTGCACTAACCTGACTAAGCCTTTACCTTTGCCTAGGACTATCGTGGACTCTGCCTGCTCTATTGTATATATTGGGTTATTGTATATATTTATATATTTGTGGCATTGTCATATTTTGTTTTGTATATATTATATATATCTATATCCTTTTGGTTTGCCTTAATACATTTTCTTTATTACTCTATTTATCGTGTCCTAGCATTATTTATCTGCTAAGTTGGTTCCCACACTTAAAGGGACAGTGCTGTTGCAGGGCAGCACCCCTTCATGTCATGACAGCACCACTGCCATATTATCCGAGTAAAATACTACCTTCTTGTTAGAAAGGTCCCCACCCCACAATGTCACCGCAACTACCACCGGAAAGAACTCCAGGAATGCCAGGTTCCTAATCAGCGGGCTCGACCTCCAAGCCACCGGCCACTCCTCCGCGCACCACCGACCCGCGAAAAAGGCCCCAAACCCTACGCTACCCGAAGCGTCCGTGAACAGTCTCAAATCCTCCGAGGACCCCACCGGCACCCGGAAAAATACCCGACCATTAAAATCCCGCAGAAAGCGCGCCCACACCCTTAAGTCAGCCCTCATCTCTGCTGAAACTCTCACGTAGTGCGACGGCCGCTTCACCCCGCTCGTTGCGTGAGCCAGCAGCCGGCAAAAAACTCTCCCCATGGGAATCACCCGACAAGCGAAGTTAAGGCTCCCTATCAACGACTGCAAACCCCTCAACGTCACCTTCCTCGCCTTCGCCACCGCATCCACCGATTCCCGCAGGGCGTGCAGTTTGTCAAGCGGCAACCTGCACTCCCCTCGCACTGAGTCAATTTCCAGCCCTAGGAAACTGAGGCACGTTACCGGCCCCACCGTTTTATCTGCCGCCAACGGCACCCCAAACTTATGTGCTACCCACTGGAACACTTTCAGTATCTGCCCACAACGCCCCGTCCCCGCCGGGCCGACACACAAGAAGTCGTCCAGGTAGTGTACCACCGCACCCCCGGCCGACTCCTTCCGGACCACCCACTCCAGGAACGTGCTGAACTTTTCAAAATATGCGCAAGATATCGCGCAACCCATAGGCAAACAGAGATCCACAAAGAACTCCCCGTCGAAGTAGCAACCAAGTAAATGATGACAATCCGGGTGAATGGGAAGCAATCTAAACGCCGCCTCCACATCCACCTTAGCCATCAATGCCCCGCGCCCCGCCCTCCGCACCAACTCGACAGCATTGTCAAATGATGTATAGGAGACTGAGCACAAGGTCGCGTCGATATCATCATTCACCGACGCCCCAGCCGGGTACGATAAGTGATGTATCAAACGGAACTTACCCACTTCCTTCTTAAGGACCACCCCTAGCGGTGGCACCCGCAAACCCGGCATGGGCGAAGCCTCAAACGGGCCTGCCATCCTCCCCAAACTCACCTCCTTCTGCAATTTCTCCCTAACCACCCCCGGATGAGCCAGCACCGATTTGATATTCCCGCAAAGCACACCCGGACCCCTTTCCTGGAACGGAATTACGAAACCGTTCGTGAACCCGTCCCACAAAAAAAAAACTGGCTACTTCCCGGTTAGCGTATTGCCTTAGCCACGGCAACATCGCGTCTACCTTCACCGGAGATGCCCCCCGCCGCAGAAACGGGGGCTGCCGCGCCAGTGCCCCCCCCTCCAGTGCCAGCTTTCCCTTTCTTGAAGCATCTGGAGAGGCCATGATTGCCGCCACAGCCGGAGCACTCATGTTTGAATTTACAGGACGCTCCCCACTTGCACTGCCCCTCATTGAAGAGCCAGCACAAACCCTTCTTCTGTCCCGCCGACGCGCCACCACTTGGGCCCGCGCCGGCTGTCCCGAGAAAGGGAGCACTCTTTTGGGCCATCATCAACCTCATCCACAAAGGCAGGTCCATCTGGTCCCACCGCATGGCCGGATTCGCCGCTAGGCGCTGCCTAAACTGCTCATCATACCTCCACCAAGCGAGTCCCCCGTAGGTCCTGTATGCATCCCCAATGCCGTCCAGATAGCAAAAAAGCTGTGAGCATCGTTCCGGGTTCTTTTCCCCGATCACGCTCGCCAGTATGCAGAAGGCACGCAGCCAGTTACCGAATGTCTTAGGTATCTTACGATACTTACGCCTTTTCTCCTCCTCCTCCTTTTTTGCGTCCTTCTTGTCTTCCTCTTTCAAATCTAGAAACTCCTCTAAGGGAAGAAGAGAAAATATTTCGACAAATTCCCCCTTACCTATCCTCTCCTTAACTTCAGCCTTTAAGTGACAGCCCAATGGTCCCGCCCGCCTCCGAAATATCACCGCGGTCCTCCAAAGCACCCGCACAGTCGACCTTCCCAGTATCCGCATCCGCGGCGCCCCCTCTCGCGCCCCCCGCTGGTGTCGCCACGGGACCCCCTCCTACACCTAAGTCGCTATCCGCTGCCCACACCTCCCCGAAGTGCCCAGGGGACCCAGCCTCCCCCGACCATGACCCCAAAAGTGATTGCAAGCATCCTAACAAGCTCCCAGAATGAGGTGTAGATGTCAACTCACCACCCACTCCCCGGACCTCGGATGGCCGCGGGGGTACCGTCCTTTCGACCGCCTCGACTGGCTCCGAAGCGTCCAGGGGACGTCGTTTCCTGCCCGCCCTGCTGCGATCCATTCTTGTAGGCGACACACTTCGTGACCTGTAATGAGAAGGTGACCTGGGTAGTCTGTTCATATTGAGCCTCACCCGTCCGTCACATTTGTCTCCTGTCCCGTCAAGACCAGACCCCGTCCCCCGCTTGGCCTGAGACCCACGGTCGCTCCTAGTCCCGCTCCGCCTGGAAACAACACTGTCTTTCGACCCTGACTCGCTGCGCCGGTGCCTCCTCCATCCGTCCCTAGTGGTGGACCTCCTCCTCCTATCCCTACTCCTCGAAGGACTCCTGTCCTTGGACCTGCCTCGCTCCGAAGATCGTCCTGAGCTGCCATATCCATCCCTCCCGCTGTCTGGCGTGGCTCTATCTGCCCCCCTCGTGGGGCCTGCCCTGCGCCGTTGAACCTGGGAGCGACCTGAGAAGGCCTCCCGCGCATCACACCCCCGGGGTTCCCCGTCTGCATGGCCCCTCCTCTGGCTCCGACTATCCCGCCTCGCGCTGTCCTTCCCGGTCACCAGCTCCCTTACTCTCCTTCCAACACTCCGCTCCTGGCTGTAGTCCCTCTGCACCTTTGACCTGCCGCTGGGCTGGGGCACACTCCCACTCCTCTGGCTCCCTTCATCCCCGGAATCCACTGCTGAGGACCTAACCCCTGACAGGGCTGACTTGCTTGTCGAGCTGCCCGCCTGGACCCCACTACCTCCATGTGAGCCCGCTGTCATGGTGCTCCCCGATCCCCTGACACCCCCCTGCCCCTCAGTGTTGCCCCCAGGGGGCGACTCACCGGGACGCTGGGACACCAGCACTGCTCCTCCTCCGATCCTCTGCTCAGCCTCCTTGCCCTGGGCTCCAGCAACAGCCAGGGGTGTCCTTTCTTCCGTCCGTCGACAGAGGGCGCTCTGGGCTAGAGGCCCCTTCCCGGCCTTCCGTCGCACCTGACCGGCACCGTGACGACCCGGCAGCACCAGCCGCCGTTCCGAGCCTCCCCGGCTTCCAGACCCACCAGCCACCTCGGTCTCCATGACTGCAGGGCTCTTCTTCCTCCGCGCCGCCGGCACCGCACCCGGACTGAGCCGCTGGGGCGGTCTCGCCCGAGTGACAGGCCTCTTCTCCGCCGCACCGACGGGGGGAGCAGACGTGCTCGGAACCCCCAGCTGCTCCTGTAACCATCCGAAGCCTCTCTCCTGCACCAACGATCGGACTCCAGCCAGGATTTCTTCGGTGGACGCCATGACCTGCAGCAAAAGAAAGAAGAAGAGCTACTCTGACCTGTAACAATTCACAGGTAAGGGCAGCTCAGATTAAGATGGCCTCAACCTAAAATGGCCGCTATTTAAACTACCCCTCTCCTCCCCACACTAGCTAGGCCCACCCCCTGACCTCCAATTCACCTGCCAACTTTCTGGCCCTGTCAAGGCCCACTCCCCCCCTGCGTTGCTCCGTGGGCTACAGGTTGTTATACAACTATAAATATGTAGATGTATGCAATTAAACTGTGTGTGTGTGTGTATTAATATATATACATGCAATTTAATTGCATACATCTGCATATTTTAGGAGAAGTGGGACCTACAGAATTCACACAGTGAATCACTCCTGTATAAACCAAGGTGATAATTATAATATGAGTCTGAGAATTATCTAGTCTTGGATCAACTCTCATGTCACTAAGAATAACAATACATCTTAATTGGCTTTGATGTCTTACACTCTAAGCTTGCAAACGCCATATGTTTCACTCCTTGAAATATTAACACTACCCAGTTTGTTTCTCTCATTGTTCTTAACTAATCGCAATATTTTCAGCATCTCCAGCAATTTCCATTTTTCTTTTTCTTTTCATATTTACGATAGGTGAAGAGGGCCCCGACCTCTTACATAAGAACATGCACTACATAGTTGAACAAAATCCAATTTTAGTATAAAGTAGGAAAGAACACATACATGTGGGGTGGAAGAATGATGGAGGGTAAGCCATGGGTCGAAGAAATGGGATGTAGTGTTGCTGCCCTTTAGGAGAGGGGAAGAGGAGGAGAGCGGTTAGGGAGACATATTGTATATGAGAAATATACAGGGAGTGCAGAATTATTAGGCAAATGAGTATTTTGACCACATCATCCTCTTTATGCATGTTGTCTTACTCCAAGCTGTATAGGCTCGAAAGCCTACTACCAATTAAGCATATTAGGTGATGTGCATCTCTGTAATGAGAAGGGGTGTGGTCTAATGACATCAACACCCTATATCAGGTGTGCATTATTATTAGGCAACTTCCTTTCCTTTGGCAAAATGGGTCAAAAGAAGGACTTGACAGGCTCAGAAAAGTCAAAAATAGTGAGATATCTTGCAGAGGGATGCAGCACTCTTAAAATTGCAAAGCTTCTGAAGCGTGATCATCGAACAATCAAGCGTTTCATTCAAAATAGTCAACAGGGTCGCAAAAAGCGTGTGGAGAAACCAAGGCGCAAAATAACTGCCCATGAACTGAGAAAAGTCAAGATGCCACTTGCCACCAGTTTGGCCATATTTCAGAGCTGCAACATCACTGGAGTACCCACAAGCACAAGGTGTGCAATACTCAGAGACATGGCCAAGGTAAGAAAGGCTGAAAGACGACCACCACTGAACAAGACACACAAGCTGAAACGTCAAGACTGGGCCAAGAAATATCTCAAGACTGATTTTTCTAAGGTTTTATGGACTGATGAAATGAGAGTGAGTCTTGATGGGCCAGATGGATGGATTGGTAAAGGGCAGAGAGCTCCAGTCCGACTCAGACGCCAGCAAGGTGGAGGTGGAGTACTGGTTTGGGCTGGTATCATCAAAGATGAGCTTGTGGGGCCTTTTCGGGTTGAGGATGGAGTCAAGCTCAACTCCCAGTCCTACTGCCAGTTTCTGGAAGACACCTTCTTCAAGCAGTGGTACAGGAAGAAGTCTGCATCCTTCAAGAAAAACATGATTTTCATGCAGGACAATGCTCCATCACACGCGTCCAAGTACTCCACAGCGTGGCTGCCAAGAAAGGGTATAAAAGAAGAAAATCTAATGACATGGCCTCCTTGTTCACCTGATCTGAACCCCATTGAGAACCTGTGGTCCATCATCAAATGTGAGATTTACAAGGAGGGAAAACAGTACACCTCTCTGAACAGTGTCTGGGAGGCTGTGGTTGCTGCTGCACGCAATGTTGATGGTGAACAGATCAAAACACTGACAGAATCCATGGATGGCAGGCTTTTGAGTGTCCTTGCAAAGAAAGGTGGCTATATTGGTCACTGATTTGTTTTTGTTATGTTTTTGAATGTCAGAAATGTATATTTGTGAATGTTGAGATGTTATATTGGTTTCACTGGTAAAAAATAAATAATTGAAATGGTTATATATTTGTTTTTTGTTAAGTTGCCTAATAATTATGCACAGTAATAGTCACCTGCACACACAGATATCCCCCTAAAATAGCTATAACTAAAAACAAACTAAAAACTACTTCCAAAAATATTCAGCTTTGATATTAATGAGTTTTTTTGGGTTCATTGAGAACATGGTTGTTGTTCAATAATAAAATTAATCCTCAAAAATACAACTTGCCTAATAATTCTGCACTCCCTGTATGGCTGATTTTTTAAAGATAGATCTATTACCCCTGGAAAAGATGGTGGCCTATATTTCTCAGTTAGACCATATGAAGATGGGTAAATTATTATTATCGCCATTTATATAGCACATACTATATATATATATATACTGTCATTGCATAGATATAATTTCTCTGATTTATCGCTACCCACAAATTGTCCTTCATTTCATCCTTACTACTGCATTTCGCAGCATGTATCTATCATTATTTCATTTCTTTTCTATTTATGCTATTTACCTATTTATCCACCTTCATATTTATTTCATCTTTCATTTTATTTTCTCTTTCTCATCCTCACCCTATTCACTTATGGCACTGCTCCTTCATTTTACCTAATCTTTCCTCTCCACCATCATGTTTTCTTCTACCTTATTCTTGTTTGTGTTCTCTCCTTTCTATTATCTACACCTTCTTTTATCTTTCAATTTTCATCCCTTCATTTGATGCATTGTATTCTACTCTGTTCTCCAGTGTGATTGAAGGGTATTCTCATTGATATTCTGTTGTACTTCAGTTGAGGGGAAGCTTGATGACCCCTACACTGGCAAAGAGATGGAGATATGTCATGATGTATCACTTACGCTATACTCATGATCAGAGGGTTGCTGGATGCTCTCTAGGTATTGAAAGCAGGTACATGCTGCACATCCAGGTATTTAGTGCAATCCCACCATATTACCTGACTGAGGGGTTCTGTTCTCCAGCACTCCCTTCTAACAGCCCCCCTAAGTAGCCTTGCATTACATTACATATCTTTATTTTTATAATAGATTTCTGCTGTGAAAAATAGCTGCTTGTTGTAAAATTAAAATAACAAAGTTATACTATCCTCTTGCCCAGCCGAGACAGTGGGGAGAGTGTGGAGGTGACAGGGTTAATGACACCAGACCCCTGGTTACCTGTTGCTAGTCCCAGCAATCACTAAATTAGCCCCTGCAATCCCCTCTACACCAACGCCCTAGTGCACACTTTACTGCCACCATCAAGACTTTAAATCCGGGCGTCTTAGGTTACCCCACACACAGCAGAATTATAGTATCACAACCTTACTTTACTGATCAGACATATATAATCAACCGAGTGAGCTCATAGAGAAAAAAGACAAAAGCTGGTTAAGTTAACATTTAATATGACAAAATGTACAACATACAATAAAGGTTATCCAAACATGTACAAAAAAAAAAACAACAAATAATTACAAATATCAAATGCAAGCTCATGCTTTGGCATGACACTCTACTTTCTGTAGAGATCCAAGGCTAAAGAACCACTAAACGGCCACTAAACTGTCTCCTATCTCAGGGCTGCACAATGTGCAGCACCTACATTCAGCGTTTCCAAGCACTGCATGGAGGCTCTGAAAGTTCCCCATAGAGATGCACTGATTTATTGCATCTCTACAAGGAGATGCTGGTTGATAATCTCAGCTATGGAGGATGGCAAGCTGCATCGAGACCGGCATAGCGTTGGAAAAAAGTGAATATTTCCAATGCGATCAGAGGGAGCTGGTGACCTAAACGCACACACTCATAGACAGACAGACACACACACACGATGGCAGACACACACTCTATCATACAGACACTAACAGACACACACACTGACAGACACATACACTCTCACACAGTCACAAAGTATTATTTGATACACACACAAAGATTCATAGGTACACACAGACAAACACACATAACAGATATACACACACAAATAAAAAGGATGGGTGGCTTCCCTGGGGTACAGTAGGACTGGGCAGCAGCAAATGAAAATAGGTTAGTGGGGCTGGCTGTGGCTGATGGGAGCAGCTGCCACTGTTCTAGACTGCCTCTCCTCCTGTCTCCTCAGCCCCGTGCAGATCTCTGTGCGCCGGGAGGAAGTGAAGGGAACTGTAATTATTTCCTCCCAGCTCTCAGGGGAATGGGCGGGCAGCTGGCATTACATAAAGGGGCGGGCTGGAGGCCAGCTCTGAGGAAAGCAGCCGGGACGACTCTGTGGAATGGGAGCAGGCGGACCAGCTTTGAGCAGTGTGGGTGGGCGGGCTCATAGGAATGCGAGTGGGCGGGGGGCAGGGAGCAAGCTGGAAGTTTTTATATGCTGCCCTTCCAGCTTGCAATTCCCCTGTGAGAGGAGGGAGGGAATGGGCCGACCAACCTCAGACGCCAGGGCAAAATTCTTAGTTGACCTGGCGCCTGGGATTTGTCAAGCCCTGCTTTATAGTTACTTCTTCATATATTGCATCCAATTATATCAAATTTCTTTGCTTTCTCTCCTTTTTTTCAGCTGATTCATTTCTTTCACTCCTTGAATCTTAATTTCAATTTGTAATCTGCCTCCATTGTAATTTCATGTAGCATTTTGTATCTCCAACCTTCTTTGTATCTCTCCTTATACATCTAACTCCTTTTCTCAATGCCCGTCAATCACTGTCCTTCTATTAATAACACATTACATTATAACATAGGACCCCTTATTGATAGCAGCTTCACAAGTCTTGCATCCATTGAGCTTGTGAGTTTTTGGGCAGTTTCTGCTTGAATTTGTTTGCCATATGTCAGAATAGCCTCCCAGAGCTGCTGTTTGGATGTAAACTGCCTCCCACCCTCATAGATCTTTTGCTTGAGGATGCTCCAAAGGTTCTCAATAGGATTGAGGTCAGGGGAAGATGGAGGCCACACCATGACTTTCTCTCCTTTTATCCTCATAGCAGCCATTGATGCAGGGGTATTCTTGGCAGCATGAGATGGGGCATTGTCATGCATGAAGATGATTTTATTACGGAAAGCATAGTTCTTCCTTCTGTACCAGGGAAGAAAGTGGTTAGTCAGAAACTCCACATACTTTGCAGAGTCATCTTTACACCTTTGGGGAACCTAAAGGGGCCGACCAGCTCTCTTCCTGTGGTTCCGGCCCAAAACATGACTCCACCACCGCCTTGCTGATGTCACAGCCGTCCACCAACCATCCACTACTCCATCCATCTGGACCATCTAGGGTTGCACAACACTCATCAGTGAACAGGACTGTTTGAAAATTAGTCTTTATGTACTTTTCTGCCCAATGCAGCTGTTTCTGCTTGTGAGCATTGGTTAGTGGTGGCCGAATAGAAGGTTTATGCACAGTTGCAAGACTCTGGAGCAATCTACACCTTGATGTCCGTGGGACTCCAGAGGCACCAGCAGCTTCAAATATCTGTTTGCTGCTATGTAATGGTATTTTAGCAACTGCTCTCTTGATCCGATGCACGGATCTGGCAGAAATCTTCCTCAATGTGCCTTATCTGCACAAACCTGTCTGTGCTCTGAATCAGCCGCAAATCTCTTAATAGTGCAATGATCACGCTTACGTTTTTGTGAAATATCTAATGTTTTCATACCTCGTCCAAGGCCATTGAACTATTTCACTCTTTTTGGCAGCAGAGAGATCATTTTTCTTCCCCATTTTGCATGAAAATGGTGCTCTGCTTAATAATGTGGAACACCCTCCTTTAGTAGTTTTTTCTTAAATTGGGCTCACCTGGCAATCTAATTATCACAGGTGTCCGAGATTGTTTTCAGTGATCAAAAGAGCCCTGAGACACAATGCCATCCATGAGTTAAACTGAAAAACAAAATATTTAATCTTTGTGACACTTAAATAGAATTTTCATAATAATTTGGAACAGGGTGTACTATTGAAGGACTTGGTTAGGTGAGTTTTGCAGCACTGATAAACAGAAAAGGCACTTCTGCAGCAGCTACTGTCCAGGGCACCTGCAAAGAAATTACGCTGTCAGTCATTTCTTTAATATTGCTGTACATGCACATGCGCCGTAATGAGGCTTAAATTAATATGCCAGAAATTCTCTGGTTAAGCCAATTCAGGCTTACAATGTAACTGTGCAAAACTTTTCTATGGTACTGATAGATCTGCTTTCTTTTTTTCTATTCATAACCTTATATCTTTTTCATATTACCCTACCCCATTTATATTTCCATCAATTTACTTCTGTTTCCTTTTTCTCTCCCTCTCATAATTTACACATTTTTTTTTCTAAAGTATATCTCATGTTTTAATGCTCTGTGATAAGCCCAATGTTCGTTTTAGAAGGATCTGATTCTTTAAAAACTTCCATGTTGCTTTTATTAGCAAGCTTGCCCAGTAAAGCATTTGATGCAATGTATCAAAGTCTTGGAGAACCAAATTGTATTGTGTGATGTGACAGTTGCTGGTGCACTTAATTTAACAGTTACATTACATGTAACTGATCTACTAGACGGACACATTCCGTGGCTTATATAAAAGAATAATACGCACTAGATCTGCACGTATCTTAAAGATATGTATTCTATGTCTTTTCAAATAAAGAATCTAAAGACAAGATCAATACTGTAGCCCCATGTAGCCAAAAGCACAGCTTAAGTGGAACAGGGCCTTGACAGGGGTTAGGAGGCGGGCTTAGGAGGAACAGACAGGACAGGTGGGTTATGGGATTTGGGGGTTTGGCTATTTAAATAAGGAGCCATTTTGTAATGTGCACTTTTAATTTCCTACCCGGTGTAGTTTGTCCCGCCCACCCTCCCTGTATTTATGCTCAAAAGGGGGTTATCCCGTTTTTTCACAGCGGCGGGATAGGGAGCTGAGAGAGAGGACATAGGCTCCCTATGAGGAACGTGAGGAACGTGAGGAACATGGAGAATTGTGGTCACTGGTGGTTGGTAGGTTTCGAGTCCTGGAGGTGGCTCAGAACCTGGTGGGGCAGGGGTATCCGGGTATACCCCTGCCGTGGTTACTTATGGTTGCCACTTATTCGGTTCAAGTTGGAGAGGTTGGAAACTGTTATTATATATTTGTGTTAGTTATGTTGGGGTCATTGCCCTTTATTAAAAAGAAGGATACGGATGCGAGGGGTGGAAGGTGGGGGCAATGACCCATGTTTATATGTTAATTTATATGTTAATTTATTGCTGTCATTATTATGATTGTTATTATTAAGCAGTATTATCGTTATATTATAATTATATTATATATTTGTTTAATAAAGCTGTGGACACATTTTCCCATATACCATAGTGTCAGTGTGTTATTGGGTTAGGTACGTGGGGGGTTTTGTCCAAGGTTCCGACAGCCCATATGGCGACTATACACCGGTCAAGACTTAAACATATGTTCATCACGTGAATCTAACACCTTGTTCTACATCGTAAAAAAAAAAAAATCAATAGATTTTTGATCATTGTTAATATCTTCACATATTGTCAGGTTTTTGTTATTAGGGTATTGTTAGGGAAAATGGGAATAATATGCATGTGAATACACAATTTCATACAAAGTTTCATACCGTGGAACCAAGTAACTTTAGTAAAACTTCTGCTTGGTATTAAAAAGTATTTAGAAAATGATTAGTAAGCTGCTGTTGTCATTTAGAACATTCGTGTCAAATGCCAACTCCATACCTGTTAATGTGTGGGCTCTAATTGGCGGAATTCCGTCTTAAAATATTTGTTTTTGGTTTGTTTTTATATGCCTGTGTTATAATTGGGATTTTCATCTAAAAAAGTATTAGAACCAGTCAGCTGCAGCAAAATAGGACATTTGTAATGTGGGCCAGTGCAAGGATTTTAGGCAAAGATCCAATTTGCCAACCCCAACCCTTTTCTCACAAAAAATGCATCTTCTACTATGGTTGGTTATATCAAAATAAAATGAATCTGTTTACATTCTTGTTTTAAAACGCTTTATGTAAATACATTTTCAGGAGACCTACAAATATGGCAGATGCCTAAATTACTACGTTAGTGCATTAATGATCCTATGTAACATGCTTGTGATATGTTTTGCAGATAACCATGCAGAACCAATGGAAATTGATGGTGATGTCGAAATTCCACCTAACAAAGCAACAGTCCTTCGCGGGCATGAATCAGAAGTTTTCATTTGTGCCTGGAATCCTGTCAGTGACCTCTTAGCATCTGGGTAAGCTAGATGTTGCTATCTCTGAATATCAAATATTGTTATTTTATTATTCTTTCACTGTCAAATCATGTCTCATCAATACAATGAGCATTTTCAATTTCTGAATGTTTTATGATTTCGGTGGATATAGGAAGTAGTCTTCACTTCAGATGGAAAGTGTAGCGGTACTTACCTTATCCGGGGGCCGGACGCGGTCCTCTCTTCAAGCCGCGCGCGGTCCTGCGGCTGCACGAGCCGCGCGCGGCTCGTCTGACTGTTCAGACAGGAAGGCGGGCAGTGACCGCGAGAAGCGGTCACGTGTCCCGTCTGCAGCTAAGAGCGCGCCGCGAATCTCGGGCGCGCTCTTAAAGAGACAGTGGGAGCCTAAATTGCAAAAAGGCTCCCATTGGCTCCTGTCATGCCAATCACCCCATACACTTACCTGTTGGGGGAGTGGAAGTGACAGGAGCCAATCACATTAGTTTGAAGGCTACTTATACTTACCCTTTTCCCTTAGTTCCTTGCCCTATCGTGGTTTCTGCTACAGTTCCCTTTAGTGCTTGTTGTGTTCAGTTGTGTTTCTCCGTATTTGACCTTGGCTTTGTATTCTGACTTCGTTTTCGCTTTATCCTATTCTGTACTGTTTGCCGGCTTGCTGATTCCTGTGTACCAGTCCCCGGCTAGTTTTCGTTTACGCTGTCTCTTTGTGCCCTTGACCTCGGATCGTTCCTGACTCTGTCTTATCCTATTACGTCGAGTCCGGCCACTCTAAGGTCCGGTAGACGTATCTCTCCTCTGTACTGTCTTCTGTTAGGCTGGATCCTGCGTGTAGGGGTATATACTCGTTACATTACGATAGGGCCATGGACCCCGCAGATTTAGCTCAACAGATGGCGACCCATGAGGCTAGATTTGTAGAGCAGGATCACCGTATGGATCAAATAGCTCAGGCTCTCCAGACGCTCTTAGCTAGAACCATTCCAGCAACCGCACCTAACCCTCCTGCACCCCTGCTTCCTGAAGTATCGACTATGCCTAACGCTACAGCACATTTAACGCCTCCTCCTAGGTATGGAGGGGATTCTAAGACATGCAGAGGGTTCATTAACCAAATAGAGTTTCATTTTGAAATGTATCCACGTTCATTTCCCACAGAGAGGTCTAAAGTTGGGTTATTTATGCACCAACTTACCGACAAAGCACTTGAATGGGCAAACCCTATTTGGGAGGCTAATGGACCTATGGTGCATAACTTTCACAGTTTCCTAACAGCTTTTCGCAGAACTTTTGATACTATGAAAAGGTCTAAGAATGCCGCTAGAGCATTAATGAGGGTTAAACAGGGTTCTAGGTCTGTGGCTGATTACGCTATACAGTTTCGTACCCTTGCCTCACAGGTCGATTGGACCAATAATGGGTTAACTACGGCCTTCATGGAAGGTTTATCAGACTCTATATTGGATGAGGTAGCAGCTAAGGAGCTTCCTATTGCCTTAGAGGACCTTATTGACTACCTCATCGATATAGATAATAGGATTCGTGACAGGATCTATACTAAGAACAGGAATAGACGTTTTGTTACACCTATTCAACCCAGAGTTAATATACCGGAGAGTGTTAAAGTATCTGAAGAGGAACCTATGCAATTAGGGGTTGCCAAACTCTCAGATACTGAGAAATTACATAGGAGAAGGGAGGGACTCTGCCTATATTGTGGTAAGAGAGACCATATGGTAAAGGAGTGTCCTCTGCTCCCGGAAAACTCTCGCACCTAAGACCTTATAGGGGACTGGCCTTGGGTGTGATTTCTAAGTCTCCTACATTGCCTCCTAACCGACTGCTTCTCCCTGTTTCTTTACATATGGGAGAGAGTTGTATAGTTGAAAACATAGACGCCCTGGTTGATTCTGGGGCAGCCGAGAACTTTATAGACTCTGGTTTTGTAAAGAGAAACAATATTCCCATCAGAGAGAAGGAGATACCCTTGGCCGTTGAGGCCATAGATGGTAGACCATTGATATCTCCTGTTGTTACTCACGAGACTACACCGCTACACATGTACACAGGGGTTCTACACTATGAAACCATTCGGTTCCAGGTCATCACCTCTCCCTCTTCACAGTTGGTGTTAGGGTATCCATGGTTACGTGCCCACAATCCCATTTTTGACTGGGAGACAGGGCAGATAAAATCATGGAGTGAAGCCTGCCATGAGTCATGTACTATTGAAGTCACGCCTGTGAATTCTATTAACGTTCCTACTGTTCCTCCTTTATCTACGACAATACCCTCTCAGTATTTAACTTTAAAGACTGTCTTTGATAAAAGAGAGGCTGACAAATTACCGCCTCACAGACCCTACGATTGTGCTATTGATTTGTTGCCTGGTACTATACCTCCTAAGGGCAGGGTGTACCCCCTATCGGTTCAAGAAAACCGTGTCATGGAGGAGTACATTAAAGAGTCATTAGACAAGGGATTTATTAGAAGATCCTCTTCTCCGGCTGGAGCGGGGTTCTTCTTTGTATCAAAGAAAGAAGGTGATTTAAGACCTTGCATTGATTATAGAGGTCTTAACAAGATCACCATCAAAAATGCTTACCCTATACCTCTAATAACAGAATTGTTTGACAGGCTCAAACATGCTACGGTATTCACCAAATTAGATCTTAGGGGAGCATACAATTTGATACGTATTAAAAAGGACCACGAATGGAAGACAGCCTTTAACACTCGGTCAGGTCATTATGAGTATACCGTCATGCCATTTGGGCTTTGCAATGCCCCAGCAGTGTTCCAAGAATTTATTAATGATGTCTTAAGGGACTTTATTCACTCATTTGTTATTGTGTACTTGGATGACATTTTAATATATTCTACTGACATTCACGCTCATCACAGACATGTTACTACAGTTCTGAAGACCCTTCTTGCTAATGGTCTTTATTGCAAATTAGAAAAATGTCTATTCGACCAGTCCGAGGTCCAGTTTCTAGGGTATTTGATTTCCGCCGAGGGTTTTCGGATGGATCCCCAGAAGCTCGCTGCAGTCATAGAATGGCCTCTGCCGCAAGGTCTGAAAGCCATCCAGCGTTTTCTGGGTTTCTCTAATTATTATAGACGTTTTATCAAAGGTTTTTCGTCTATAGTAGCGCCTATTACTCGTATGACTAAAAAGGATGGCAATACACGTGTCTGGTCTACTGAGGCACTTCAGGCTTTTGACTTTCTTAAAACTACGTTCGCCTCTGCCCCTATTTTACAGCATCCTGTCCCCTCATTGCCATATATACTTGAGGTTGATGCTTCCGATATAGGGGTAGGTGCTGTCTTATCCCAAAGAGAGTCTCCTGACAAGCCATTGCATCCTTGTGGCTTCTTTTCTAAACAAATGTCCAAGGCAGAGAGGAATTATGATGTGGGTAATCGCGAACTCCTTGCTATCATTTTAGCACTCAAAGAATGGAGACATTTGCTAGAAGGAACTAAGGATCCTATTCTCATATTTACAGATCATAAGAACCTATCCTACCTTAGCGAAGCTAAAAGATTGTCTTCAAGGCAGGCTAGGTGGTCACTGTTCTTGTCTCATTTTAATTATATAATCACCTATAGGCCAGGTGACCGGAACACCAAAGCGGACGCTCTGTCCAGACAATTCGAGACTATTGACAAACAGGAGATTGATGTCACTCCTGTCATTCCCCCAGACAGGATAATAGCAACTACTATATTGTCTATTTCCTCGTCCCTCTTGCAGGCCATACAAGCGAAACAAGGCATGGCACCCAGCGAGAGGCCTAATGATAAATTGTTCGTTGACATTCCCGAGAGACGGGATATTCTGTCACTTTATCACGATACTAAGACTGCTGGACATCCTGGTATTTCCAAAACAGTGTCAGCCGTTTCTCGGTATTTCTGGTGGGATACCTTACGTAAGGATGTTACTGACTATATAAGTGCTTGTACTACTTGTGCATGTATGAAAACTTCTCGTAGAGTTCCTTGTGGGCTGTTGCATCCGTTGCCCGTTCCCGAGAGACCTTGGTCTAATCTATCAATGGATTTTATTGTTGAATTACCCCCTTCGAATGGTAACACAGTCATCCTAATGATAGTAGATCGGTTTTCCAAAATGGCTCACTTTGTGTCTCTTCGCAAGTTGCCCACTTCCAAGGAATTGGCTCTTATCTTCGCTAGAGAAGTGTTTCGATTACATGGTATTCCCTTATCTATTGTATCCGATAGGGGTAGCCAATTTGTTTCCAGGTTCTGGAAAGCCTTTTGTTCGGAGATGGGTATTTCCCTCTCATTTTCTTCCGCTTACCATCCCCAGTCTAATGGAGCTGCTGAACGTGCCAACCAGTCTCTTGAGCAGTACCTCCGTTGTTTTGTGTCTCACCATCAGGACAATTGGTCTGACCTGCTTCCTTGGGCTGAATTTGCTCGGAATAATGCCACTCATGATTCTTCCGGCAAAAGCCCTTTTTACGTTGTCTATGGCCAGCATCCCGTTGTTCTTCCGGCTGCATTCTCCTCACAGGGCATGCCAGTTCTGGATGAGCATTTGGCTGGTTTGCGTAATACTTGGGAGCAGGTTCAGCGTTCTTTGGTGGACTCTGCTGCCCGCCAGAAGGCTCAGGCTGACAAGCATCGCAGAGCGGCTCCTTCCTATGTTGTGGGGGACAGGGTTTTGCTTTCCACACGGAATATTCGCCTCCGGGTGCCTTCTATGAAATTGGCTCCCCGCTTCATTGGTCCTTATCGCATTATACATAAGGTTAATCCCGTTTCTTATGCCTTGGGTCTGCCTAAGAATCTGCGTATACCCAATGTATTTCACACCTCTTTGTTGAAGCCTTACGTACGCAACCGCTATACCCGGCATACTCCCCCTCCCCCTCCTGTCTCTGTGGAGGGTCATGAGGAGTTCGAAGTATCTGCTGTTATTGACTCTCGTTTTCTTAGGGGTCGGCTTCAGTACTTGGTACATTGGAAGGGTTATGGGCCTGAGGAGCGCAGTTGGATTTCTGCGGATGCTGTTCATGCTCCCCGCCTTGTACGTTCTTTCCATTCGCGTTTTCCTGCCAGGCCTGGTCCTGCCCGCCCGGAGGGCGTGTCCTCATGGGGGGGTACTGTAGCGGTACTTACCTTATCCGGGGGCCGGACGCGGTCCTCTCTTCAAGCCGCGCGCGGTCCTGCGGCTGCACGAGCCGCGCGCGGCTCGTCTGACTGTTCAGACAGGAAGGCGGGCAGTGACCGCGAGAAGCGGTCACGTGTCCCGTCTGCAGCTAAGAGCGCGCCGCGAATCTCGGGCGCGCTCTTAAAGAGACAGTGGGAGCCTAAATTGCAAAAAGGCTCCCATTGGCTCCTGTCATGCCAATCACCCCATACACTTACCTGTTGGGGGAGTGGAAGTGACAGGAGCCAATCACATTAGTTTGAAGGCTACTTATACTTACCCTTTTCCCTTAGTTCCTTGCCCTATCGTGGTTTCTGCTACAGTTCCCTTTAGTGCTTGTTGTGTTCAGTTGTGTTTCTCCGTATTTGACCTTGGCTTTGTATTCTGACTTCGTTTTCGCTTTATCCTATTCTGTACTGTTTGCCGGCTTGCTGATTCCTGTGTACCAGTCCCCGGCTAGTTTTCGTTTACGCTGTCTCTTTGTGCCCTTGACCTCGGATCGTTCCTGACTCTGTCTTATCCTATTACGTCGAGTCCGGCCACTCTAAGGTCCGGTAGACGTATCTCTCCTCTGTACTGTCTTCTGTTAGGCTGGATCCTGCGTGTAGGGGTATATACTCGTTACATTACGATAGGGCCATGGACCCCGCAGATTTAGCTCAACAGATGGCGACCCATGAGGCTAGATTTGTAGAGCAGGATCACCGTATGGATCAAATAGCTCAGGCTCTCCAGACGCTCTTAGCTAGAACCATTCCAGCAACCGCACCTAACCCTCCTGCACCCCTGCTTCCTGAAGTATCGACTATGCCTAACGCTACAGCACATTTAACGCCTCCTCCTAGGTATGGAGGGGATTCTAAGACATGCAGAGGGTTCATTAACCAAATAGAGTTTCATTTTGAAATGTATCCACGTTCATTTCCCACAGAGAGGTCTAAAGTTGGGTTATTTATGCACCAACTTACCGACAAAGCACTTGAATGGGCAAACCCTATTTGGGAGGCTAATGGACCTATGGTGCATAACTTTCACAGTTTCCTAACAGCTTTTCGCAGAACTTTTGATACTATGAAAAGGTCTAAGAATGCCGCTAGAGCATTAATGAGGGTTAAACAGGGTTCTAGGTCTGTGGCTGATTACGCTATACAGTTTCGTACCCTTGCCTCACAGGTCGATTGGACCAATAATGGGTTAACTACGGCCTTCATGGAAGGTTTATCAGACTCTATATTGGATGAGGTAGCAGCTAAGGAGCTTCCTATTGCCTTAGAGGACCTTATTGACTACCTCATCGATATAGATAATAGGATTCGTGACAGGATCTATACTAAGAACAGGAATAGACGTTTTGTTACACCTATTCAACCCAGAGTTAATATACCGGAGAGTGTTAAAGTATCTGAAGAGGAACCTATGCAATTAGGGGTTGCCAAACTCTCAGATACTGAGAAATTACATAGGAGAAGGGAGGGACTCTGCCTATATTGTGGTAAGAGAGACCATATGGTAAAGGAGTGTCCTCTGCTCCCGGAAAACTCTCGCACCTAAGACCTTATAGGGGACTGGCCTTGGGTGTGATTTCTAAGTCTCCTACATTGCCTCCTAACCGACTGCTTCTCCCTGTTTCTTTACATATGGGAGAGAGTTGTATAGTTGAAAACATAGACGCCCTGGTTGATTCTGGGGCAGCCGAGAACTTTATAGACTCTGGTTTTGTAAAGAGAAACAATATTCCCATCAGAGAGAAGGAGATACCCTTGGCCGTTGAGGCCATAGATGGTAGACCATTGATATCTCCTGTTGTTACTCACGAGACTACACCGCTACACATGTACACAGGGGTTCTACACTATGAAACCATTCGGTTCCAGGTCATCACCTCTCCCTCTTCACAGTTGGTGTTAGGGTATCCATGGTTACGTGCCCACAATCCCATTTTTGACTGGGAGACAGGGCAGATAAAATCATGGAGTGAAGCCTGCCATGAGTCATGTACTATTGAAGTCACGCCTGTGAATTCTATTAACGTTCCTACTGTTCCTCCTTTATCTACGACAATACCCTCTCAGTATTTAACTTTAAAGACTGTCTTTGATAAAAGAGAGGCTGACAAATTACCGCCTCACAGACCCTACGATTGTGCTATTGATTTGTTGCCTGGTACTATACCTCCTAAGGGCAGGGTGTACCCCCTATCGGTTCAAGAAAACCGTGTCATGGAGGAGTACATTAAAGAGTCATTAGACAAGGGATTTATTAGAAGATCCTCTTCTCCGGCTGGAGCGGGGTTCTTCTTTGTATCAAAGAAAGAAGGTGATTTAAGACCTTGCATTGATTATAGAGGTCTTAACAAGATCACCATCAAAAATGCTTACCCTATACCTCTAATAACAGAATTGTTTGACAGGCTCAAACATGCTACGGTATTCACCAAATTAGATCTTAGGGGAGCATACAATTTGATACGTATTAAAAAGGACCACGAATGGAAGACAGCCTTTAACACTCGGTCAGGTCATTATGAGTATACCGTCATGCCATTTGGGCTTTGCAATGCCCCAGCAGTGTTCCAAGAATTTATTAATGATGTCTTAAGGGACTTTATTCACTCATTTGTTATTGTGTACTTGGATGACATTTTAATATATTCTACTGACATTCACGCTCATCACAGACATGTTACTACAGTTCTGAAGACCCTTCTTGCTAATGGTCTTTATTGCAAATTAGAAAAATGTCTATTCGACCAGTCCGAGGTCCAGTTTCTAGGGTATTTGATTTCCGCCGAGGGTTTTCGGATGGATCCCCAGAAGCTCGCTGCAGTCATAGAATGGCCTCTGCCGCAAGGTCTGAAAGCCATCCAGCGTTTTCTGGGTTTCTCTAATTATTATAGACGTTTTATCAAAGGTTTTTCGTCTATAGTAGCGCCTATTACTCGTATGACTAAAAAGGATGGCAATACACGTGTCTGGTCTACTGAGGCACTTCAGGCTTTTGACTTTCTTAAAACTACGTTCGCCTCTGCCCCTATTTTACAGCATCCTGTCCCCTCATTGCCATATATACTTGAGGTTGATGCTTCCGATATAGGGGTAGGTGCTGTCTTATCCCAAAGAGAGTCTCCTGACAAGCCATTGCATCCTTGTGGCTTCTTTTCTAAACAAATGTCCAAGGCAGAGAGGAATTATGATGTGGGTAATCGCGAACTCCTTGCTATCATTTTAGCACTCAAAGAATGGAGACATTTGCTAGAAGGAACTAAGGATCCTATTCTCATATTTACAGATCATAAGAACCTATCCTACCTTAGCGAAGCTAAAAGATTGTCTTCAAGGCAGGCTAGGTGGTCACTGTTCTTGTCTCATTTTAATTATATAATCACCTATAGGCCAGGTGACCGGAACACCAAAGCGGACGCTCTGTCCAGACAATTCGAGACTATTGACAAACAGGAGATTGATGTCACTCCTGTCATTCCCCCAGACAGGATAATAGCAACTACTATATTGTCTATTTCCTCGTCCCTCTTGCAGGCCATACAAGCGAAACAAGGCATGGCACCCAGCGAGAGGCCTAATGATAAATTGTTCGTTGACATTCCCGAGAGACGGGATATTCTGTCACTTTATCACGATACTAAGACTGCTGGACATCCTGGTATTTCCAAAACAGTGTCAGCCGTTTCTCGGTATTTCTGGTGGGATACCTTACGTAAGGATGTTACTGACTATATAAGTGCTTGTACTACTTGTGCATGTATGAAAACTTCTCGTAGAGTTCCTTGTGGGCTGTTGCATCCGTTGCCCGTTCCCGAGAGACCTTGGTCTAATCTATCAATGGATTTTATTGTTGAATTACCCCCTTCGAATGGTAACACAGTCATCCTAATGATAGTAGATCGGTTTTCCAAAATGGCTCACTTTGTGTCTCTTCGCAAGTTGCCCACTTCCAAGGAATTGGCTCTTATCTTCGCTAGAGAAGTGTTTCGATTACATGGTATTCCCTTATCTATTGTATCCGATAGGGGTAGCCAATTTGTTTCCAGGTTCTGGAAAGCCTTTTGTTCGGAGATGGGTATTTCCCTCTCATTTTCTTCCGCTTACCATCCCCAGTCTAATGGAGCTGCTGAACGTGCCAACCAGTCTCTTGAGCAGTACCTCCGTTGTTTTGTGTCTCACCATCAGGACAATTGGTCTGACCTGCTTCCTTGGGCTGAATTTGCTCGGAATAATGCCACTCATGATTCTTCCGGCAAAAGCCCTTTTTACGTCGTCTATGGCCAGCATCCCGTTGTTCTTCCGGCTGCATTCTCCTCACAGGGCATGCCAGTTCTGGATGAGCATTTGGCTGGTTTGCGTAATACTTGGGAGCAGGTTCAGCGTTCTTTGGTGGACTCTGCTGCCCGCCAGAAGGCTCAGGCTGACAAGCATCGCAGAGCGGCTCCTTCCTATGTTGTGGGGGACAGGGTTTTGCTTTCCACACGGAATATTCGCCTCCGGGTGCCTTCTATGAAATTGGCTCCCCGCTTCATTGGTCCTTATCGCATTATACATAAGGTTAATCCCGTTTCTTATGCCTTGGGTCTGCCTAAGAATCTGCGTATACCCAATGTATTTCACACCTCTTTGTTGAAGCCTTACGTACGCAACCGCTATACCCGGCATACTCCCCCTCCCCCTCCTGTCTCTGTGGAGGGTCATGAGGAGTTCGAAGTATCTGCTGTTATTGACTCTCGTTTTCTTAGGGGTCGGCTTCAGTACTTGGTACATTGGAAGGGTTATGGGCCTGAGGAGCGCAGTTGGATTTCTGCGGATGCTGTTCATGCTCCCCGCCTTGTACGTTCTTTCCATTCGCGTTTTCCTGCCAGGCCTGGTCCTGCCCGCCCGGAGGGCGTGTCCTCAGGGGGGGGTACTGTAGCGGTACTTACCTTATCCGGGGGCCGGACGCGGTCCTCTCTTCAAGCCGCGCGCGGTCCTGCAGCTGCACGAGCCGCGCGCGGCTCGTCTGACTGTTCAGACAGGAAGGCGGGCAGTGACCGCGAGAAGCGGTCACGTGTCCCGTCTGCAGCTAAGAGCGCGCCGCGAATCTCGGGCGCGCTCTTAAAGAGACAGTGGGAGCCTAAATTGCAAAAAGGCTCCCATTGGCTCCTGTCATGCCAATCACCCCATACACTTACCTGTTGGGGGAGTGGAAGTGACAGGAGCCAATCACATTAGTTTGAAGGCTACTTATACTTACCCTTTTCCCTTAGTTCCTTGCCCTATCGTGGTTTCTGCTACAGTTCCCTTTAGTGCTTGTTGTGTTCAGTTGTGTTTCTCCGTATTTGACCTTGGCTTTGTATTCTGACTTCGTTTTCGCTTTATCCTATTCTGTACTGTTTGCCGGCTTGCTGATTCCTGTGTACCAGTCCCCGGCTAGTTTTCGTTTACGCTGTCTCTTTGTGCCCTTGACCTCGGATCGTTCCTGACTCTGTCTTATCCTATTACGTCGAGTCCGGCCACTCTAAGGTCCGGTAGACGTATCTCTCCTCTGTACTGTCTTCTGTTAGGCTGGATCCTGCGTGTAGGGGTATATACTCGTTACAGAAAGGCATATATATTTTTTTATATCTAACTAAAAGTTTGGCTTTTAATTGTGCTTTTTTTTTATTTGTATTTGCATCAATGCATCTAATAAAAATATGAAATATGTAGCCTCTAATTTAAATATGGAATATCCCATAACCCTCTTTATGCTACTTGATGTCATACATGGAATCATGGGTAAAGGATTCCCAGCGTGCATATTCATGCGTGGTACCATAGAAAATAAAGTGCAGCCGACATTTATCAGGGTTTTTTTTTTTATTATTTACTTTCCCATGTTTTTCACCCTAGTAAACATTTTAATAGCGTTACTGGAGGAAAGAAAATACTAGCTGCTAATTTTAAAATTAATTTTAGAGTGTATATAGATCCAGTTAGTAGCTGTATAGAATTACCGAAATAACTAAAAGAGAATTTAAAAAGAATATTCTACTTATTAATTCCTTGTATTTCCGAAATATGCTGCTGCCATCACAAACCACAGCGCTTGTTTACATTTTGTTTTTGACTATTACATCATAGATACTTATCCTCGTGCATGCGTATTATTCTCTAGAAGTGGCCAACGCAGCATATTGATATTACCTATGCTTTATCTTGCATAAAGGGGCATTCGAAGCCCCAAAACAATTTTAGCTTAGTATAACACTATAGCATTAGGAATACAAACCCTAGCTCTACACGGGTCACGCCACTTTGCAATAAAAATAAAGTTTTACTGACCGTTTTCCAGTGTTGAGACTGCTTTGTCACAGAGAAGGCATAGCATCTTTCCCACTGGTCTAATCCAATGCTCCTCCTAGACGATCATGATGGACCTAATGTGCATGCTTGGCAAGTGCCGCGGGGGCTGCACAATCAATCTTCCTATAGGGGCTTTCCCGTCACATGACTTTTACCCCGTCAAAGCAGGGGAAGCGCCTCTAGTGGCTTTCATACTGAGAGCCACTAGAGTTAGATTTAACCCTGCAATGTAGACACTGCAGTTTGTAAAAGAAAACTGCAATATTTAGATTGCAGGGTTAAAAGGACAGTGACTCTGCATACGGAACATTTCATTGAGATACAGTTGTCTGGGTAACTATAGGATTCCTTTAATGAAGCATTTTTCATGTGTAGATTATGCCCCTACAGTCTCACTGCACAATTCTCTGCCATTTAGGAGCTAAATCACTGTTTCCATTCATGTAGCCACACCTCCCCTGACTGTGACTCACACAGCCTCCCTACACACTTCTGATAAAGAGGTCTACTTTTTTAACCTCCCTTACTGCACAGTGTTTTTACATTACAATTTATCTCCTGCTCTATCAATTGCAGGCTAAGGCCTAAAACAAGCACCTGTGTTCGAGTAAGAGCAAGTAAAAAAAAAAAAAAAAAAACTAAAGTAAACACACTTTGCTATAAAATAAAAACTTTTTTTTTTCATGGAGGCTGTGTGTCACAGCCAGGGGAGGTGTGGCTAGGGCTGCCTAAACAAAGTGATTTAACTCCTAAATGACAGAGACATGGCAGACGCGTTATCTCTAAAACTACTTCATTAAGCTAAACTTGTTTTAGTGTATATGGTATGCTTTTAAGAACTTATTTTACAAAGGGCTCGAATCTTAGTGTTGTTTATGAAGATATAACAAATGCATACCATCCATGTGTCCCTTTTTAGGAGGGGAAGTTCCTATTTTGGGCTCAAATCCATCTGTTGCCTTTTCTATCCCAATGTTTCTCTTTTCTAGGAGCACCATATATTTGGTAGGCAAGTGTATACCAGAACTCCTCAGCAATAATGCTAAAGCAATGTGTCTTTAAACTACAATAAATGTGTTTAGAAAGAATTCTGTGTAAATAAGACACTTTTTTGTTTTTCTAAATTACATTTTATTTGCCAAACTTTTCACAAGTAAAATTTTTCGGAACAACCTGCCCCTGGCCACCCCACAAATCACACCTTTAAAATGAATGTGTTCCTTTTGTTCCATTTGAAATGATGGGATGTTTTTAAATGTTTAACATCATATTATGGTTCAAGACACCCATTTTACTTCTCATTTATCTTTGGTGTCTGGTATCAAGCAATGACTGATAGGTCAAACGTTCCTCTGCAAACCTCCCATACATCATGTATTTATAATTGAAAAATATGTTTTGTTGCTTTTTCTCATTTAAAGGTCAGGAGACTCCACAGCAAGAATTTGGAATCTAAATGAAAACAACTGTAGTAATTCTACTCAGCTAGTTCTAAGGCATTGTATACGAGAAGGAGGACAAGATGTACCAAGCAACAAAGATGTGACTTCTTTGGACTGGAATGTAAGTTATTTTATGTCAGTAATACATTAAGCGGTAGCCACTCATGATGTTTTATTTTTGATGACTCCGTTTCAAAAAAACGAAATACTGCCCTTTAGTCAACTTTAAAGATGACTTAAAAGCTATAATAAACTGTCCTGTCTCTGTACTGTATTGATTGTTTTATGAAGTAGATTTACTTTTTATTCTTTGGAAGTCTATTAAGAAAGGGAAAGAGACTAAAATAATTTGCGTAGCGTTTTCACATTGTCAAATAAGCTGTATATGAATAATGCATAAATTACATAAATAATTAACATGTATGCAAAGTCTACAATAAAAGGTTTTCCAGATTGAGGAGTGCACTTTACTATTATACAAAGTGTTCTAGTTAAGTAAAAACAATAACATAACTCTTATTCTATTAAATGGATTAGGGATAGACTGGCTTTATTTTAATGGCACTACATAGGTCAGTAGTGGCAAACCTATAGGACATATGCCACAGCTTGTTTGATTGCCACATTGCCTCACCTGCATTCTGCCTACATATAACCTCTGCTCCTCCTTGTGGGACAGGTGGCTGCAATCTATACATTTTTCTATATTGTAGCCACTGCTCCACCTTCTGAATTACATACCAATATAACTTCGTCTATCTTCCGTATGGAACTTGACTATCTACAAGGATGGTAGTTAAATACAATCAGCACTAGAGGTTTGGATGGGGGTAGCTGACAAGGAGAGAAAGCAAGCAATGGGATGATTGAAACGTGGAGAGGAGGGGAAATGAAGCAAGTGGCAGTGGGGAGATGCACGTTATTAAAAATGGACAGTGGGTAGATCAGGGAACAGCATGCCTTCTGGGTATCTCATACAGGCTACAATAGAGAAATATAAAGATATCGAGAAAGAAGAGGATGCAGGGAGGCATTAGGGAGATCAAGCAGGTGACAATGGGGAAACACGGGACAGTGTGGCTCTGAAGATAAAAATCAAGGAGAGGGATGCTAAGAGGCCAAAGAAAGTACAGAGGGGAGATGCACAGAGATCAAGCAGAGGACTTTGTGTCGGTGGACGCAGGCAAACTGCAAGGGACAGTGTTCTGATAAGTGTTTATAAGACCACTTGTGTTGAAAATGGAACTACAACCAGATCAAAAATATTCTGATTTTCCAAGACTCTCAGCTCTTCTTAATTAACTTTTTTGTTTGGTTTTTGTTACTACAACATGCTGCCGTTTTTCCGATTTCTCTGTTCTCTCTCCTGTTGCAATCCCAAAAATGTAAATCAGCTCTACTCTAACAAAGCGCAACCATACTCTAGACACTTTATTGAAATACATGCTATGTTGTCATCTTCTTTTACTACAGATTTGCTACGATTCCTTTTCATGCATCATTGTACATTCCACTTTCTCATTGTGATCATCGTGCCCCTATACCACAATATAACAACATAAGACATCTGTAGTTTAGTTTGTATCATTGTACATACATGCTTTATAGGATTTTGATGGATTAAGGAGCTCCATTGAAGGGATGGTAGCCTTTGGTGGGCGGTGGCACTGTCAAGGACACAAGTATTGGATAATGTATCTTATGTTTGAAATTCTGATATACAGTATTCAGCTTTTGGATTCAATGGGTTGATAACATCATAAAGAAATATGTGCAGAGCATTTTTAACTGCACATCCCTGTTTTCCCCAATGAAAACATAGACCTGTCCACCATCCAGAGCAAAACTCTCCATTAACCATAATAATAGGTCTATATTAAGCTACGGTTATCTATTAAAGTCATTTTTCCGTTATACACAATGTAATTTGGTACCACAGAGTGGAAGGGGTGGTTTGGGTAGTTTTGTTTTATATACTCTTAAAGTAGGATGATTTTGTTTAAATTCATTCATTTATTGGTAACTGTAAAAATCTGTTGAGTTTAACCTTTCACGCATCCCTTTGCTGTTGACTCAACATAGAAAAAACAAATCTGAAATATTTTAACATTCTGTCACCAAAAGAGTAAAAATCTTTCTTGACTTAGAAATCAAGAAGCTGTTAATGCCCGTAATAACTTGTATGCTCATAAGGCTGCTGCTTTGCCAAGAAAACAGCTACTTGTTTACTGTAGTTAAAACCATTGTGGAACTTGATGAAACAGACTATTCAAAATTTTCCTTTCTGGAATTTCAAAGCATCGCTTGACATGTGTTGGTAACCTGGCAAATCAATGAGCTGTTTCAGAAATATGTTTTAAGCATTTTCCAACATTTTTACTTTTGTTCATTTCTACCTTTTGACAGGCTGATGGCACCCTCTTAGCTACAGGATCATATGATGGCTTTGCACGGATTTGGACGCAAGATGGTAAGTTGGACTTATGTAAGTGTTTCTTATAAAGTGATCAGTTTTTTTTGTGTGTATTTCAACTATCCAGTAAACTCTGAAATAGTTTAAAATATTGCAAATTGTGATTTTATGTCTTGAAAATTAGCTAGTAAATTAAGTGTATTAGGTACAGCATCTGCAGGTTCAGATACTAGAGATAGGCCTGGAAACTGTTAAGAGCACAGGCCACCAGTCCATGCACAAACTTGCACTGTTGGGCTAGCAAATGCCTTGCGCAATTCATGCCTGATGCTTTACTACCGCATAATTGTAAAAATAGACATCCCAGCACATCTCCCACCGTTTTTATATGACAACAGTACATTAAACATACACACAGCACCACGCACAAATGCACCCACTACACACATACTCCATATAAAAACATGCTTACGCTTAACATACAACAAACATACAAACACTGCTCAGTGTTAAATACAAGCCTGCAACGATGGGCAAATGGTAGATCCCCAACTGGCTGTGGGGGCTTTTAACAGCATAACAAAATCATAAAAAAAATAAAACTTATTTTGTAAATTGCCCAGATCTTTCTGCCATATGCCTTTATTTGCTAAGTGCTTCACATTGATATTGAAAAGTGATAATTTATTAAAATCAGATCAAGGAAAAATGGTCCTGTACAGCAAACATCTATCGAATGTAACGTTGAGGTAGAAAAATCACTTTCTGTCATTCTCCTTTATGTATAGACACACATACAAATATCAACCCTGGTGTAATGTTTGTCTTATTCCCCACACACAGGTAACCTTGCAAGCACTCTAGGTCAACATAAAGGTCCCATCTTTGCATTGAAGTGGAACAAAAAAGGGAACTACATACTGAGCGCTGGTGTTGATAAGGTACATGTTTATAGGAAGAGAAAAGCTAAACATTTCATTTTAAATTAGCTTGATTTCTATGTTTTGAGGTCAGAATACAGCAGGGATTCTGCAATACAATGTACACTGTAACTTATGTTCTTATTTTTAAATGTTACACAGTCAAGTACTGAACAAAACAAATTGAAAACCAGCCTGAAACTCTATATTCAGGGTAAATTGGATTTGTTTTATTTGATGAATGTTATTGTGATTTTCATTTATTAGTTTTTTTTTATAGTCCCTATTGTTATAGAAACTACAATAAATCGTGTCTCCTAGAATGCTCAACATATTTAATTGTTAATATAGCAGGGTTATAGTAAGTAGGCGCCTTGGAAAATCTCTCAAAGATTGTTCTTACAGCAGAAGCCACGTATATTTATTCAAAACAAAAAAAACAGAATGTACACGGGTATTGAAAAACACAAGGACAGCTGTGTGCAAAAAAAGAATCGTTCATCCTGTGTGCACTATTTTTCTGTTTAATTTGCACCAGCCGTGTCTGGGGTACGTCTGTTAAAAGATCTTCTCTCTTTACACTATGGTTGTGACCTACCAGAAAACCCAAGATCTTTAGGTGGAGCTTTCCTTGTCCGTAAAGGGTAATATAATTTGTAGGCTGTAGGCTCCTGTGCTCTCATGCTAATTTTGTCTTGGACCACCTACAGTACACATTCTGACAGACCTGTCAAGTCACACTGTGGTGTCATATGGAATATTTTTTTCCCAATTCTCCCAGTCACTTAACTAATCACCTCTGTTGTCCTGTGTCGGGAGGACCAATAAAAGTGTGCACTGCAAATACGTGCTTATCTGCGCTCACTGCACACTTGGAGTGAATATTTCATCATTTCAACAGCACTGGGTATATGGCAGCAGCCTATGGTACTGGCACAAATACCTGCCAGGATGATATTGCATTGTGGGTGGGCATATTGTCCAAGATGCTACAAGTTGGCAGGTCTGTTTTTGACTGTCTTTCTACTTCAATTGGCTAGGTTTTTTTTGGTAGGTTATGTGGACTGGAAACAGAAACATATTTTGATGCATTTTGAGATTTCTGCAAGAGATTAAAACTGTTTCAGGTCTCGCTGCATTTGATTACAGTGTTGATCTAAACAAATTGCCCAAAATATAAAATGTCTAAATCTTTTAGTCCTTGGGAATTTTTTTTTTTGGGGGGGGGGGGGGGGGGCGGGGGAGGGGGGGGAGGGAATACTCCGGTTATTGAGACCACCTCCACCCTGTGCTTAAAATAAATTAAGCAAATAAAAAATACTCACATTTTTCCCAGGGCCCAGACTCATCCGCTTCAGCTGCCTGCTCCGCCTCTAAAGACGTCCGTATGCCATTGGAATGGAGATACGCATGCACAACCAAATGCCGTAATCCTCCAATCAAATGCTGCTTTGAGCAGCAAGACACAGGACTAGGTTTGACTCAGTCCTGGAGGAGGAAGGATCAGGAAGATAGCCACTAGAGGTGCATTTTACTATGTAATGTAAACATTGCTGTTTTACCTTGCAGAGTTAAAACTACAGGACCACTGCACCCATACCACTTTATTGTGATGAAGTGGTTGGGATGACTTTATTGATCTTTTAGCATACATTTACAGTAAATAATATTAAGCAGGATTTAATACATTTATACATTAGTCAGTTTTTCTAAGTCACAAAATATATATATATATATATATATATATATAAATATATATATATATATATATATATATCATTTTTTTTTATCAATCTTCCTTTTATTGAGATGAAAGCATTATACAGAAGAGAAAAAACAATACTGCAGAGCAAGCCAGCTTGGCAACGTCGACATACAGGATTAGGTACGCAATACTCTGAGCAAGAAAGACATCTCTTTTTTAAATTGCTGGATATTACAAACTAGGTACCAATCTAAGCATGTTTGTCTATGTCAACAATATAACGTAGTTTCACCACAGGAGAGGCTATCTAGACCGTGGTAAATAAATGACATAAGTAATAGCAGGCACACAATACACATCCTAGAGCAAGCATGTCAAACTCAAAAGCTAGCACTGGCCAAATAAACAAGGTTTAAGTTTTTGTGGGCCGTAAAAAAAAACAGACTTAAATTTTCGTAGAAACGTAGGTTTGTTTTGAAAAGTACAGTAGAAAAAAAAAACAGTATCCCCCTCTACTAAACCCCAGTCCCCCCTCTATATTAAACCTCAGTCCCCCCCTCTACACTAAATCCAAGTCACTAAATCCAGTTTTGTGATGCCAGGTGCCGGAATGACATCATATTCCGACACCCATACAGCCTCAAATCTGTCATTGAAAGAGTCCAGCCACTCTTTATCCCTGTGGCTCAGTCGAGAGTGCAGCGTGTCATGGGCGGTGTCCATTTTTATTTCGCCTTGTGAGCCTCGAGTATGTGCGCAGTGTGCTGCTCGGGGGTCTGTGAGCTCCAGTGGGGACCAGGATAACCCCCGCCGGTCCGGGGAGGGGGGAGATCAGGGTTCGTGGCAGGTCCCACCTGGTGCTGCGCCACAGGGTGCGGGCGATCGGCAGCCTCACCCATCTGCCTGCTATGCTGGGCTGCAGCAGAATGTCCGCCAAGAATAGCTTTAGGAGGGTCGCTCCGGAGGTTAGAGCCGCTCTCGGGTCTGCCGTGGGTAAGGTGCAGCTGAGTGCTGAGATTTTTGAAGACTGGCTGCCTATGATACAGGCTTATTTATGGAGTCTTTGTTGGAGCTTTCACGATCTGCAGCCAGCCGCCATGATGCCCAGGCCCCGCCCCAGTTTAATTTTTTTTGTCCATAAATATATTTAGTTTTGTATGTTTTTAGATGGCCACTGAATAGTATTCTTTCCTAAAAAAATTTTTTTAAAGATGCTGAGGTTGCAGAGGATATATCGAGTTACCATCAAACTCTTATTAGCTTTTCCTCAAGCTACATAAGGTTCTTGATATTAAATGTCCATTATACAATGTAGGAGAAATCTTGTGCATAGCAGTTTTCATTCTCTTCAGCAAGCCCAACGCTATTCAAAATATTCCCTTTGTAGCAATTGATCCACCTATAAAATAAAAAAAGCATAATTGTATAATGCAACCTTGTGCGGTTTATAATAAATCTCTATAAGCTATTTGCCATTTTTTTTGAGGGGTGAAAGTAGATTTAGTGCATGGCAGAAAACTCCTATTTTATCTCTCTTTTTTTCTTTTGTCCCCTTGTCTCTTCTTTAGACGACGATAATATGGGATGCACACACAGGGGAAGCAAAGCAGCAGTTTCCATTCCATTCAGGTATTTAAAGAAGTGCATTTCTTCTTTAATTGTGTGTTAAATTGTAGCCTTTGTTCTTCGATGAAAGTACATTAACAATTAATCCATCTTTTATACTTTATATATTTATGTATATATTTCAACATTTCTAAATGTGATTATTACAAGCCAGAAGTAAGTTAAAGTATCACTGTCCCTTTAAGCTGTGTTCCCTAAGCACTCATATTTGTGGTCCACCCCTGATTTATATGGTTAACGAAGGCATTTTTATTAAAACCGCACCCTTCGGTTTGCATAGGAACAAAATGTAATGAAAGGAATATGCCATACTCTAAAAGTGCTTTACGATGCATGCCTCCTTGTCAAAATTTAAAATAGTGCAAATTTAAAGAGAAATCTGCACTTTAATGACTTTATTAAAAGCAATTTGGGAGCACACCCATGGCAGCCAAGCTGACACTCAATACGCTTCTTGATTTACCCCACTTCACTATTAAGCACATTTGTAGAGATTCTATTGGTAAGCAATAGTCAATGCTTATGTATGAGAAGTATTCTATTGGATGATCGCGACATAAGATTGGCGCATTCATCCCAGTTGTGCATGCACCAATACTCTTCAGACACGAAGGGGAGCCCTGAATCTCTCCCATGAAGAAGATGACACACTGTATTTTAACAATGAAAAAAATGTTTTGTGATATAGTGCTTTGATATTTTTAAAGCCGGGTACAGTTTGTGATATAGTGCTTTGATATTTTTAAAGCCGGGTACAGTTGAAAAACAAAAATTATGTAGTGACATTATATTTATTATATATGTGTTTTATTGTTTTTATGTTTTAATTACATTGTATGAGAGATTGCCTTGCCACAGCCAAAACACATAGTGGCACTGGCACTGGCATAAAAATATCTTAAATAACCGTAGGTGCCAAGAGAACTGTTGGATTAGACTTCTGAAAAAAAAAAATTGATGTCTACTTATTTGAGTACTTTGCATAGTATTACATGGTAATATGGGTAAAAATAAAAAGGCTCCAGCCCATTAAGTTTAACCTTTTAAAACACATCTGTGTATGCTGTTGATCCAAAAAAAGGCAAAAATCCCAATTTAATACAACGGCCAATTGTGCCACAAAAAGGGAAAACAAAGTCGATCTTGACTCCACAATGGCAAACAGATTTGTCCTTTGACCAACAAACTGTATACAAACATATCAAATGTAATATAGTAAATGTATGTCCTCAGGGAGCTGTAGAAATGCAATATATGTACAGGCTAGTGTGGGTTGGGATTTTCCTATTGCCTTATGGTATGTGTTTCATGAATGAGGATACTGTTTGACACACATGTTCGTCTTAGCTTTGTCTGTCACTGAATGTAAGTAAAAATAGTCATATACTTTCTGTGTTTGACTGTCTCCTCAGCACCTGCTCTGGATGTAGATTGGCAAAACAATACCACATTTGCCTCGTGTAGTACAGACATGTGTATTCATGTATGCAGACTTGGCTGTGACCGCCCAGTCAAAACCTTTCAAGGACACACGGTAAGTATATTATGCACATATGTGATAAGATTTTGTCTTTGTATTATTTATTTCTAGTCATGCCAGTTAAATCTTAAACAGCACATAAACACAGCTTAGAATGTTCTACAGATACATTAAATGTTATTTCTGGCAATTATGAAACAGTGCTGACATTTTTTCCTATCCGCTTCATGTTCTACATATACATTCAAATACATTACAGAGCGTAGGACACACATTTTAGCACACATATGTAGCTAGAATGGCTTAACACATTTTAACACACATATGTAGCTAGAATGGCTTACCACATTTTAACACACATATGTAGCTGTAGGAAATTATTGTAGATATTCAATAATATCAAAAACTGAAACTTAAAATTGAGATTTAAGTTAAAATACATTTTAGCAGCTTTTCTATAGAACTTTGACTAACCATATGGATTTGTTCATAAATGAAAGCCTAATTCGAAAATTCAGGTTAAAATCGCTTATTTGGAAAAATCCCTCTAGTTCATACAAAAAGGTCTGTCTCATTTTACCTGAATTTTACTGGTTGTTTTTCAATTCATCGCGATTCACTGTTTAATGAATAAGCTTCCTGGAATAATGCGTTTTAGGTCCTGAGTATAAGTGTGCCAGGTTCTTTTTTGCCTTTCCTGACATTTCTAATTTCAACGGATTATAAATGCCAAGGGCTATGATTTATATAGGTTTTTAAAAAAAATATTTTGTATTCGTGAATCACGGCCATTCTTTTAAATAAAGGTCTTCGCTTGATGGAATTATTGAACTGGAATCTTGCAAACGATGCTTTCTAATAATCAGGACCAAATGTTTGGAATTCCTTTTGATTTATTTCACTCCACGCTTGACAAATATGATCTTGGCAGAAGAAGAGAACAGATTTCTGGAAACACCCATGCGACCAAATAACAATTTCAGGAAGATTGATTCACTGTTACTTTCAGTTATTCTTGTCTGCAGATTGTTACTTTATACTTTCTCAGACATATCCAGTATCATTAATTACATTTTAAGCAGGGATCATTTATTTCACACCTTCTGAACCTATATTTAACTTTTTAAGCAATTTTGGTGATTAAGCTACACTCTTCAGTCTTATTTTTTTAATGCAAATATTCAATGTCCATAGTACTCATCATATGCTGGAAATCATATATTATATTTGTTCTGCTACCCAGTTGGGCACACACGGCTATGGATGCCACTTTAGAGTATATATACAAGATCCTTGTTTAGGGTATGATTTCACAGTTTACTTTTTGAAGTGGACATGCACGTATGAAATTATCTTTGTAATATTTATAATCGGTGCTATTAAACCTCTTTATAGTTGCATAGCTCCTACCGTCTGCCATGATCCCTCATTTTTACATCACATAGCTGAGAAGAGATATGCGTCCATTAAGTTCAGCCTTTCTCACATCTGTTTTTGCTGTTGTTCCAAAAAGAGGCCATAAAAGCCAAGTCTGAAGCACTTCCAATTCTGCAACAAACTAGGAAAAAATTCCTTCTTGATCCTAGAACTGCAGTTCAATCTCTGCTTGGATCAAGAAGCTATTACCTAACATTTTAAATGATATTTTTGATTCCTACCATGACCTCACCAATGAGCTTACTGGCCCAGGCCCTCAAACATTTGTTTTTGCTATTTCTACATGAAGTACTGTTTGGCAGCATGCTCATCAAATAGCTTAAAGAAACACTACAGTGACAGGAATACAAATATGTATTGCTGTCATTATAGGTGTGAAAGGGATGTTTGGGTGTCCTGCTCCCCTGACAGCGAAGTGAAAGGTGAGATTACTAACTTTTATTTCAACACCGCACAGGTCTGGTACCGCTCACGTTCCGCCCCTTTGGCTATCATTATCAAACTAGATGATCTCAGCCAATCCAATGCTTACCCAATAGATAGCATTAGGAGGCTATTGTGCATGTGTGGCAAAATGGAACACAAATAAATAAATAAATACATCTGTTAAACAGATATACTCCAAATGAAAACATACATGCGTTTAATTATGAATTTATTTTCATCGAGGTATATCTAAAAACAGCTTGCAAAGTATGCACTCCCCTTCTTCCCCAAGACTTTATGTGGCTGTCCAATCACAGACTTCCCAAAACAGCTCAATTAGAAGTCTTTGTAAGGCAGGTGATGTGGACAATTGCTGCCTCATGAGTTTAGCTACACCGAGCTAAACAATCAGGAGGAAATATGACCGGTTGTCTGATTGACATCCAGGGGTGTGTAACCAGGTTAATTTTTAAATGTACCAATTTTTTATTGAAATCTGCACTTTTTGTAAATTTAAAAGAGGACACGCTCTTAACACATAAAGTACTTCAGGGTGCCTCAAAGGTTAGAATATCTCTTCAAAGTCTCTGTTGTAACATGCATCCATTCCTGCTACCAATTTAAAAAGTAAGGCTGGTTTAGTATACTTGTGGTATTATTTAGAAATTAATTTGGGTTGTTGTGGCCAGATCAATTTCCATGGTCTTCATATACTCAATAATGCACACTGTTAAAATGTTTGAAAAGCTGCATTTAGGCAGGTTTTGTTTTGTAGAGATATGTGCAGATGCTCTGCCTCAAGGTAAAATGACGAATAATTGTTTAATGTACATGAGGATCATTGGCTAGATTACCTGCATGTTTTACTGTGTATTTAAATGTTGTGCTGAAAAGCAAATACCAACTTGGTTCCACTGTAAACAAGGACACAATATGAACTTGGCAAATGATACAATATGAATGCTTTATGGAAAAAAAAATTGTAGATAATTTAACATGTACACTGAAATTAAACATGTGATCACTGTACAAATTGGAAAAATGCACTTTAAACTAAAATGATATTTTAATCGATGGCACATGACTGCCCTCTTATGGTTTCCTGGCACTCTTGTAAAGGCTTAAAAATGAATCGAGTTTCATTTAATTAATCAGAATCCCATGTCTTCTTTTTTCTTTTTAGAATGAAGTAAATGCAATTAAATGGGACCCATCAGGAATGCTCCTAGCCTCATGTTCCGACGACATGACTCTGAAGGCAAGAACATAATCTACAACATCATTAAAAAACATGTCTTTCTATTAATATTGATAGATTCCTGTTTATTTCTAACAAGCATTTCATTGTTTCAAGGTGTGAAATGATTGGTTTGCAGGAGCATTTAATGTGACTATCATGCTCATTCTCACTAGAGATTTTGCTCCTGTTTTATTAAAGGGACACTATAGTCACCAGAACAACAACAGCTTCATGTATTTGTTCTGGTGAGTATAATCATTTGCCTTCAGGCATTTTAATGCAAACACTGCCTTTTCAGAGAAAAGACAGTGTTTACATTGTCCCTCGGGAAACCTCCAAGTGGTCACTCCTCAGATGGCCACTGGAGGTGCTTCCTGGCTCAGGGCTGCACAGTAGGCAGCACCAGGGCCGCCATCAGGGGGTGACAACCATGATGGTTGTCATGGGCCCGGCGGCCCGGCCCGGACTGCTCTGGCAGTCCCGGGCCCCACTTTCCCTCTCTGCACACATAGATAGCGAATATCGCTATCTATGTGTGCAGCCGCGGGCCCCCGGCTCCCTGTTACTGCAGAGGGGGCCCAGCAGACTGCCTCTCCTCTTCTCTCTTCTAATAACTCTCGCGAGACCCGCGAAACGTTGCCATGGTAACCGGGTCTCGCAAGAGTTATTAGAAGAGAGAAGAAGCTGTGTGCTGCCTGGGCCCCCTTTGCGGTAACAGGGAGCCGGGGGCCCCCCACCGGACCACCAGGGATGGAATCTCCCCCCTCCCTGGACACAGGTAAGCAGGGAGGGGGGAGAAACATTTACATATAATTAATATAAAATTAATGGGAAAATGCCCCTTCCTCCCCCTCTCCCCCCCCAGATTGCACATTTACACACAACACACACAGCATACACTAACTCAACACACACACACTGCATACACTAACTCAACACACACACTGCATACACTAACACAACACACACTGCATACACTAACACAACACACACACTGCATACACTAACTCAACACACACACTGCATACACTAACACAACACACACTGCATACACTAACACAACACACACACACTGCATACACTAACGCAACACACACTGCATACACTAACTCAACACACATACACTGCATACACTAACTCAACACACATACACTGCATACACTAACTCAACACACACACACTGCATAAACTAACACAACACACACTGCATACACTAACACAACACACACACACTGCATACACTAACACAACACACACACACTGCATACACTAACTCAACACAAACACACTGCATACACTAACACAAAACACACTGCATACACTAACTCAACACACACACACTGCATACACTAACTCAACACACACACACTGCATACACTAACACAACACACACACACTGCATACACTAACACAACACACACACACTACATACACTAACACAACACACACTGCATACACTAACACCACACACACTGCATACACTAACACCACACACTGCGTACACTAACACCACACACACTGCATACACTAACACAACACACACTCTGCATACACTAACACAACACACACTGCATACACTAACATAACACACACACTGCATACACTGACATAACACACACACTGCATACAGTAACACAACACACACACTGCATACACTAACACAACACACACACACACTGCATACACTAACACCACACACTGCATACTCTAACACAACACACACTCTGCATACACTAATACAACACACACTCTGCATACACTAATACAACACACACTGCATACACTAACACACACACAGCATACACCAATACAACACACACACACTGCATACACTAATACAACACACACACACTGCATACACTAATACAATACACACACTGCATACACTTATACAATATACACTCTGCATACACTACACACTAACACACTCACTGCATCCACTATACTGACACACTCTCTGCATTCGCTACACATTAACACTCTGCATTCACTACACTAACACACACACTCTGCATCTGCTATACACTAACACACTCTCTGCATTCACTACACATTAACACACACTCTGCATTCACTACAAATTTACACACACTCTGCATTCACTGCACTAACACACACTACATTCATTACACTGACACACTCTGCATTCACAACACACTAACACACACTCTGCATTCACTAAACTATGCACACACTCTGGATTCACTATACTGACACACACTCTGCATTCACTACACTAACATACACTCTGCATTAATTGTACACACAGCATCCACTACACAAACATCCTGTATTCACAGTACACACACTACATCCACCACAAATTGAAACACTCTGCATTCACTATACACAGACACTGCGTCTAATACACACACTACATCCACTACAGACACTGCATCCACTAAACACATTTCATCTAGTACATACAAACACTACATCCACTACACAAACACACACTACATCACTGTACACACACTACATCCACTACTCAAATACACTCTGCGTTCACTATACACACTGCATCCGCTACACAAACACACACTCTGCATTCACTGCACAAACAGTATCTAATACACACAAACACTACATCCATTACACACATTCTAATTTACTTCCACTATACATACCACATTCAGTCCTGCATCATTGTCAGCGGACTAGGTAGGGCGTGGGCGGGGTGGGGGTGGGGGGCCCAGACCTTGTGCTTTGTCAGGGGCCCCAAAATTTCTGATGGCGGCCCTGGACAGCACTGCCGTTCAGCGTCTCCACGCTATGCATGGGGAAGCTAAATTTGAGTTTTATTAAGTTTTAAGGGGGCTAAGGGGTAGCAAACCACCTAAATGGTGGGTTTAGCACTATAGGGTCAGGAATACATGTTTGTGTTCCTGACCCTATAGTGTTCCTTTAAGTTTGCCTCCCCACTCTTCAAATAAATCCTGCCCACCCATTCTAGGATTCAATATGGCGAAGAAAAAGGACAGACTTTAAACCGTGAATACAATTGTGTTCTGCGCACACTGTTGTGGTTATGGTGCTTTGAGTGTTTATTTAACAATATTTTTAGGTATAATTGTGCCAACTGTAAACAAAACTGAAATAGCATGTGAATTGTAAGATCAGATGGAAATTGCCTGGTATAAATGGGGAAGGTATTCTACGCAAGGTAAGTAGTTGGCACTTTTGCCATCTGTAGTGTACTGATAGGTAGTAAATCTGTTACAGCTAATGTTTGTAGTATGGGATTCTGAAAAAAAACATTTCAATGACAAGAGAGTCAACATATATGTCTGAAGCAGATGTATTTATGAATAGATACTTTTCATGCCTATAAAAAGCCACGATTTTCAATGTCTGAAATATGACCTCAAGAGTTGCTTGTTTCTGAATGTTAAGCCTCGTAATTTGGATAAACTCATCTGGCTTCAGTAACAATGTATCTTTGCCTTGCACTATTCAAGATTTTTTTATTTTTTTTGTTTTGTTTTTTCTCTTGTGGATGAGCTTGCCAAACATTCTTTGTGTTAGAATAAATCCTAAAATGACAAATGGCAGATCATTCCATTTGCTCTGCGTATGCAAAATATAAAAACTGAGCACTTGGAAAAAAGAAACATGTTACTTTGTAAAATAGTTATTTCCCCCACCCCACAATTTTTTTTATTGCCGTTGGGGGGAGGGGGGGAGGGGGGGTAAATCTAAATATAGACTAGAAGATTATAGTGTTAGGAATATATGTTTGTTTGGGCTCTTTGTCAGGCTTGACAAAAGGCCTGAGGTGGAAATATACTCATATTAAGATGCATTAAAGTGTTATAGTTTTGGTACATTTACAATTTACTAAAATGCAAAAGTACATGGACAAAATTGTTATTTTTTTTATTTTTGCATGTCCATAATTACAATTAGCAGGTCTAGTGTAAAATCTATTCAATTATACATTGTTTTTATTTAAGATGATCTAATGAATTGTAATATTTTTTTTGTGTGTGATACACATATATCATCTGATAAAAATTATGGTAAAAACCTAATTAATAATAATATTCAATACTGTAATTAGAATTCTAAGTAGTGTCATCCTTGTTTGTATTTATTTCTGATAGATATGGAGTATGAAACAAGACATCTGTGTACATGACCTGCAGGCCCACAATAAAGAAATCTACACAATCAAATGGAGTCCAACAGGTCCAGGCACCAGCAATCCAAACTCAAATATCATGTTAGCCAGGTGAGCACAAATAATATCCTTAAAGTGGATCTGTCTGTTTTGGTTGCCTTTGCACCCCTGATAGTGACGTTATCCCACTGGCAACAGACCTTAAGTGGAGATGTCAACCCAAAAACCCCAAACTTACAAGAATCTTACCCGAAATCTTACAAGAAAGGATACATTAGGCTGTTGCTGTTTTTTTTCTTACATTAAGTCAGTGATACTAGACATATGCACCAGTAAAATTTTCGTTTCGTACAAATGAATTCGTACTAAATAAAAATTTCATTCGTACATTCAGAATTTCGGCCATAAAACATTCGTTTTTCGGACTAAATTGACAAAAAAAATATTTGTTTTTGTTCATTCCTCCCCCCCGCATTAAAACCTATGGGGGTCACTATGACCGCCATATTAATATAAGGGAAGTTAAATCCTCCCGCAATGGAAGGGAATCTCTTCATTTCAGGATACGAATGCTCCCCCTGTTCATTAGTTCATATCTCCTGAACGTTGTTTGTATAGGTGGTCGGGAAATAGAATGGGCTGCGGTTTAAGTTTTACTGGCATTCGTGCAAGTGCCTAGCCAAAAAGAGTTCCTGGAACTCGATGACCAAGTACCGCTGCCAACGTTCGAGAGACAAGATGGCCGCCATTCTTTTGTCTGCCGCGTGTTTGGTTATACGAAATGGCGACAACCCAGGGGAAGCATTTATTAATTACTTCCCTTATGGTTTTGCACTTATGTTGATGGTGTCAACGATCTAATGGGGTACAGGGGTGATCATCATTCGGGAGATGAAAGGATTCTGTTAGTATGAAGTACTCTCAAACGGAAAAAGGATAAAACATACGAAATAAAGGGGAAAACTTATGAATAGGTGGTAAGTTCCCCCACAATATCCTTACACACGGGTTAATTCTTCTGCAGCACGGAGTCTATTAAATGAAAGAACTGAAATGAAAAGGTAATGCATTCGGCATTTGCCCTTTTGTTTCGTATATAATTCGTATGTAGGACTTTCGTTTATGTTATAGTAAATGAATACGAAAAAGTCTGAAAATTCAGACAAAATTATATCCCTCCGATAACAAATGCACATGTCTAAGTGGTACTCATTTCATTGACCTTGGATGGCTGAAAGGCCGACTTGACTTTTCTGGGAATTGAATCTCTGACTCTCTGTACCAGAGATTTTACAAAGAGCCATCACATAATTTATACTGTATGCTATTATTTCCCTTTTCTGTTTTCTCTCCACTCTCTTGGTGAGTAATGTCAGTAGTTTCAAGGTCTCTACACTTATTGCCTAATACACTGTTTGTTCTGTACACATTACTTGCCTGCTTTTAGTCTGGGCTATGCTTCAGATTAGAGTTAATTATTAGGCACTGGATACCTCTCCTAAGTGTCATATTTTACCACTGTCAACCTAAATTCTCTAGTATCACAAAACAGGTACTTTTTTATGACCCTACCCAAGCCATAAAAATATCTTGGGTATTTTAAAAATGATATAACCAAACTATAAATCACAATTTAGCTTAAATGAATACTATAAATCAAGCAGTTTTAGTGTATAGATCATCCCATTGCAATTTCACTGCTCAATTCACTGTAATTTAGGAGTTAAATCACTTTGTTTCTGTTCATGCAGCCCTAGCCACACCTCCCCTGGCTATGATTGACGGAGCCTGAATGAAAAAAAAACTGGTTTCACTTTCAAACAGATGTAATTTACCTTAAATAATTGTATCTCCATCTCTAAATTGAACTTTAATCACATACAGGAGGCTCTTGCAGGGTCTAGCAAGCTATTGACATAGCAGGGGATAAGAAAATCTTAATTAAACAGAACTTGCAATAAAGGAAGGATAGACTTTACAGGAAGTGTTTATGGAAGGCTGTGCAAGTCACATGCAGGGAGGTGTGACTAGGGTTCATAAACAAAGGGATTTAACTCCTAAATGTTTGTCTCACCTTTGTTTCTTTTTATGCCTCTAAGTCTCTAGCCACACCTCCCCTAATTGTGACTCACAGCCAACATTAAAAATGGTTTAATTTTGAATGAGTAGAGTGTGTTTACTTTAACCCCTTCAGGACCGGACTGCCTTGGCCATGTTGTACGTTAACCCCTTCAGGGCGGAGTCAATAGTGCACGTTCTGATCAAAACAAAACGTAAACAAAAACTGGAATTTGCGCTATATGTCTGTTCACCCGTAGTTCGCCTCTTTCATATTATATGCACCCACACTTATTATATATCATTTTGTTCAGGAGAAACAGGGCTTTAATTTATCATTAACTATTCATATATGGAACATAATTCATTATGAATAAAATTTAAAAAAATTTGAGAAAATAAGATTTTTTTTTTTATTTATATTTCCGTCTGACATTTTAGCTGTGAATGTCATAATACTGTTAGGTTTTACTGCACAAAAATGCACATATTTGTAATCAGCGATGTCTCACGAGTACAACAGTATCCCCCATTAACAGGTTTTATGGTGTTTTGGAAAGTTATAGGGTCAAATATAGGACGTTCCATTTTCAAATAGAAATTTGCCAGATTGGTAATGTTACCTTTGAGATGGTGTGATAGCCCAGCAATGAGAATTACCCCCATAATGGCATACCATTTGAAAAAGTAGACAACCAAAGGTATTGAAAGTGGGGTATGTTTAGTCTTGTTTAGTAGCCACTTAGTCACAAACACTGGCCAAAGTTAGCGTTCATATTTGTTTTTGTGTTAAAAAAGAAAAAAAAAATATTTGGCCAGTGTTTGTGACTAAGTGGCTACTAAGAAAGACTGGACATACCCCACTTGCAATACCTTGGGTTGTCTACTTTTGCAAATGGTATGCCATCATGGGGGTAATTCTCATTCCTGGGCTACCATACGCTCTCAAAGGCAACATAACCAATCTGGCAAATTTCAATGTCAAAAAAATGAAATGCAAGCCTTATATGTGACTCTCTAACTTTCCAAAACACCATGAAACCTGTACATGTGGGGTACTGTTATTCTCGGGAGACTTCACTAAACACAAATATTAGTGTTTTAAAACAGTAAAACATATTACAACAATAATATAGTCCATAAAAGTGCCGTTCGTTTGTAAAAAATGCAAAAAACGTCATTTTTACTTAAAATATCATCGTTGTAATACAATTTACCAATTTGAAACACTAATATTTGAGTTCAGCGAAGTCTCCCGAGTAAAACAGTACCCCCCATGTACAGGTTTTATGTTGTCTTGGAGAGTTACAGGGTCAAATATAGTGCTTGCGAATTAAATTCTCAGCACTTTCTCCCTGTGTTGTCAGGTATGTCAATCAAATTTTAATTAATCAATTCACCTAATTATGTTAAAAGATTACTTAAATATACACGTAGAATTTTAATATATATGCATTTATAGGTATTTAAATTCTACGTGTATACTAATGTAATCTTTTATGTAATTATATGTATTTATCTATATATATATATATTTGCGGTTATTTGCATTTTATATATAGATAGATAGATATATAGAATGTCATTCTAAGTGTATTTTGTTACCAATATATATATATATTAATAACAAAATACAGTTAGAATGAAATTACATATGTATATATAATTTATATTAAATTTTGTTTCAATATTTTATTTATTAATTTTATTATTTTATTTATTTATTATTGTAATTATACGTATTTTTATATATAATATATGTGTATATATCTATTATATATATAATATATGTATATTATATATATGTAACGTCATTCTAAGTGTATTTTAATACTAATATATGTACTTATATTAGTATTAAAATACACTATGTATGACGTTAAATATATATAATATACATATATATTATATATATAATATATATACATATATTATATATATAAAAATGCATTTAATTTATTTTATAACCTGTCTAATATTTTTTTTTTACACCTCCTACCAGCTATAGGGGGCCGTGTGATCGCTCTTTGAGCTGTTTGATATACTGTTTTAACACTTTTGTGGTGTTTGTGTTTAGATGTAATTTTCCTCTCTCTCATTTACTGTTCCCATACAAGTTATATAGCAGTTTCAGAGAAACTGCTATGTTTACCTATGGGTTAATCTAGCCTCTAGTGGCTGTCTCATTGACAGCCGCTAGAGGCGCTTCCGCATTTCTCACTGTGATTTTCACAGTGAGAAGACGCCAGAGTCCATAGGAAAGCATTATGAATGCTTTTCTATGGACTGGCTGAATGTGTGTGCGGCTCTTGCCGCGCATGCACATTTAGCTGATGATGGAAGAAGAGGGAGGAGAGTCCCAGCGCCGAAAAAAGGTAAGGGATTAACCCCTTCCTCTCCATCCAGCCAAGCGGGAGTGGGACCCTGACGGTGGGGGCACCCTCAGGGCACTATAGTGCCAGGAAAACGAGTATGTTTTCCTGGCACTATAGTGATCCTTTAACACTAGTCTTTTAAGCTAAAGTTGTTTTGGTGCGTATAGTGTCCCTTTAATACATCTAAAATCATGTGTTTTTGTTAACTGAAATCACTTGACAAGTGGATGTTCTGTAGAAAAAGCCAAAATGCAGAAACCAATTTTAAAGCATGTGTCAATTTAAAGCAACACAGCCTTCGTTTTTGGTTTTGTGTCTGCTCAAAACTATAACACATCATACCTAAGCTATCAATGCTATGTATAACGTTTGTGCTTTATAAATAATAAAAGTAATGTAATACTCCATTGCACTAACCGCTGCTAGCTTATGAATCTTTAACTTTTTTGTTAATGAAAAATATTCTGTGATTTTAACTTTTTTAACCAAGACTTCTTTCTCCCCAACGTCATCTTTTTTTCCTCATGATAGAACAAAAACAAGCTGTTCATATGACTAAATCCATTGAAACTTTACTGTGCTTATATACAGTATATTATTCCACCCATTGTACAGTGCTACGGAATCTGATGGCGCTATATAAATAATAAAATAATAATAATAATAAAATAATAATAATATTGCCCTCCAACGTCTGTCATGAATTTACATTAACTAGACTTACAGTGATTCAAAGTGAGTCAAAGTAAATTGTCATTTAGATTATTGACCTAGAGTTACATTGTGGCAATCCCTGCCTTCTGTCTTCATACTAGTGTGATTTGTGAACTCTCAAAATAAAGGCTATCATGCTTCAGATCATATAAATAAATAATAATAATGATTTGCTATGTTATGTAATATATTGTATGCAATGCCAATTTGCTTTATCTCTGTTACATAGAGCCATGGAATTTGCTGGCACTTTATAAAACAAATATTAATAATATTATAACCATATAACACTCAAAGTCATGGCCATGTGTTCTCATTGAAGGGCCTAGCATTCTAAATGTTTGCAGTTTAACCATTTTATCTGTAGAACACGTTATACCATACTGTATGTTTTACTGTTTAAAGGATTAGTTTACTAAATTTGACCCTACATTCTTTTCTATTATATTGTGTACATAATGCATTTAAAATGTCAATAAACATTAACAGACCTGCACTATATAATAACTTATCCTATTGAGTGCTAATATAAAATTGCATTGTATGTTATTGTTGACTAAAACTTTCTTTGTTCTCTTCTCCAAAGCGCTTCATTTGATTCAACGGTCCGACTGTGGGATGTCGAGAGAGGTGTTTGCATTCACACGTTAACCAAACATCAAGAACCTGTCTATAGTGTAGCTTTTAGTCCTGATGGCAAATATTTGGCTAGTGGTTCATTTGACAAATGTGTGCATATATGGAACACTCAGGTAAGTAAATGTTTTTGTTGGTTTTTATATTAATATTATAATTATTCCTGGGAAAAGTATAAATATGACCCACAAGATGTATATAAACTGAGTGCAATTCCTTGAAATCCAATTTTCGTTATTAAATGATTTTATTTATAGGTCCATAAGGTAACCTTGTTGCCTCTAGCCGCTAAGTCAGGCAATGTAAGGAATATATTGTAAAGCATTAGGGTGCGTCATTGTTTTCTAAACACATACATACTTATTAACCCTTAATAGGGCACACATGAGGTGGGCGGCAGCATTGTAACGTGGCTGTGTAATGCAAAAGCCAGTTTTTTTTTGTCTTCTGCTTGGGTTGACCCTAGAATAACGTGGCTTCATAAGAAATGCAGGATACAGTATAAATGTATAATGCCATCTAGTGGTTAAAGTGAAAATCACACCTGTTCAAAAGCCAAGTGTATTACTGAAAGAAAAATACAGGTCACACCCTGTATCCGTGGAGATAGGTTCCAAGTCCCCAGCGGATAGTAGTGAACGCTATGTAAATAGGCACAACAGGACATTAACATTAATGACTAATAATAAAATAGAACAGTTATATCAAACGATATGTGAATGGGGTCTCTCTCTCTCTCTAAAATACTTTTTGTTCTGTATTGACCCTTTTTTGTCCTTCTTCTTGTGATGATGACACATTGCCTACATGATAAGAAATCAGGTGAATAACGTAGGTGTTGTGAGTAGTGTTAAGCGACTGTCGACCTTCTGACGATACGGCTACTAAGAGACTAATGACTGGGTGCGTATACATCGTGGATACGCATAACAAAGGGATGATTAACGTCCCATGTAGGACCATACTGTTACTCAGAACAGCGCACAAGATAAATTATAAATGTTAATGTGTTTCAGGAATTTTACATTTCATTATTTTTTATTTTTTTTTTGAGCGGTCAACTGTAGTTAAGGGAAAGTGTGACAACAGAAACTACAGATACTCCGGCTTTACTGTGTTATTTACGAATGGTTTACTGTGGATATTACTGAACTTGCTCATAATACTTTCTTATTTCTGCAGATACAATTTTTTTGTAGTAAAGTAACATACCGTATATACTCAAGTATAAGCCGATTTTTTCGGCTTATGCTCGAGTCAAGGTCAACTTACATTGCCATAATACAGACCTGTTGGGGGCTGGCCGCAAGCTTTTACTTACATTTTTAGCAGCTCAGGTCAGCTCCCTGTCAGCTCCGTGCAGCTCCCCTGTTCAGCTCCCAGTGTAAGTCTTGCGACACCCGCGGCAACGCTTCACGCGGCACGCAGACCGCGAGATTTACACTGTGGAGTTGAACAGGGGAGCTGACCGGAGCTGCTACAAAGGTAAGTAAGAGCTCGCTCTGCCCCCCCCCCCACCCCCCCCATTGCACAGTCCATCCACTGGACCACCAGGGAATGTTACAGCCCCCGTACCTGGCCAGGCAACAAGCAGGGAGGGGGGACAAAAAAAATATTTAAATAAATATTTAAATAATTAAAATAATAATATTAAAAAAATATTAAAATTGTTATATTAATATAATATTAAAAAAATTTAAATAATAAAAATGCCCTCCCCCCACCCAGTTTACACACACACACACACACACACACACACACACACTCTGCATTCACACAAACACACACTGCATTATATACACAGTGTGTGTGTATATAATGCAGAGTGTGTGTTTGTATGAGTGTGTGTGTATATATTGCAGAGTTTGTGTGTATATATAATGCAGAGTGTGTGTGTGTGTATATAATGCACACACTCTGCATTATATACACACACACTCATACACACAGAGGCGGCTCTCTAATTAGGCGATTTAGGCGGCCGCCTAAGGCCTCGCGCTTGCTGGGGCCTCGCGGCCGCCTAAATCGCCTCAGGGCAGACTGAACTGTCGTGTCCTCGGTCCATGACCGAGGATCCGACAGTGAGAGGGGGCCCGGCGGCTTGCCCAGTATGCCACCGGGTGGCCCCTCCACATGGTCTGCCCACAGGGAGAGCCAGCCTCTGATCTGCAGCTCCGCCGAGTGCAGAGCTGCAGATCACATAATGTGGTTCCCGCGGGCTTACAGAGTGTTGCCGCGGGTTACCACGGCAACGCTCTGACAGGCTCTCGCAAGAACAAGGTCTGCAGCTCTCGCGGAGCTGCAGACTGAACAGTCATCCCACCGGACCACCAGGGACTGCTGCCACTGGACCACCAGGGAATTTCAACCACTGGACCACCAGGTAATTATATTATAAAAAAAGGTATTTTAGTGTGTGGAGGCTTGTCACAGCCTCCACACACACTGTGCCTAAAAATGCCCACCCACCCTCACTGCCCCAAAACTACCCACCCACCCTCACTGCCCACCCTCACTGCCCCAAAACTACCCACCCTCACTGCCCACCCTCACTGCCCCAAAACTACCCACCCACCCTCACTGCCCACCCTCACTTCCCCAAAACTACCCACCCACCCTCACTGCCCCAAAACTACCCACCCTCACTGCCCCAAAACTACCCACCCACCCTCACTGCCCACCCTCACTGCCCCAAAACTACCCACCCACCCTCACTGCCCACCCTCACTGCCCCAAAACTACCCACCCACCCTCACTGCCCTAAAACTACCCACCCTCACTGCCCCAAAACTGCCCACCCACCCTCACTGCCCCAACAATGCCCACCCACCCTCACTGCCCCAAAACTGCCCACCCTCACTGCCCCAACAATGCCCACCCTCACTGCCCCAAAACTGCCCACCCTAACTGCCCCAAAACTGCCCACCCTAACTGCCCCAAAATTGCCCACCCACTCTCACTGCCCCAAAACTGCACACCCTCACTGCCCCAACAATGCCCACCCACCCTCACTGCCCCAACAATGCCCACCCACCCTCACTGCCCCCAAAACTGCCCACCCTCCCTCACTGCCCCCACAACTGCCCACCCTCCCTCACTGCCCCCACAACTGCCCACCCTCCCTCACTGCCCCCAAAACTGCCCACCCCCCTCACTGCCCCCAAAACTGCCCACCCTCCCTCACTGCCCCAACACTGCCCACCCACCCTCACTGCCCCAACACTGCCCGCCCACCCTCACTGCCCCAACACTGCCCGCCCACCCTCTCTTCCACAACACTGCCCGCCCACCCTCTCTTCCCTAACACTGCCCGCCCACCCTCACTGACCACCCACATACACTGCCCTGCCCCCACATAACCTGCCTCAAACATGCCCTGCCTCAAACATGCCCTGCCTCAAACATGCCCTGCCTCAAACATGCCCTGCCCCAACATACCCTGCCCCCCACACTGCCCTGCCCCCCACACAGGGCCGGACTGGCCCATCGGGATACCGGGAAATTTCCCGGTGGGCCGCAGCAAGCTGGGGCTGGGCTGACAGCCCTAATGATCAGCATGAAAAAAGCTATTTAATTATTTCCCCTCGGACTGACAGGCTGGCACAGTCCGAGGGGGAAATATTTAAATGACTTAATTATGCTGATTATTAGAATAAGGAGGGAGGAGCTGGGGCTGGTGTGGCTGCCTGGCTGGAGGGAGACCTGTCAGTCTCCCTCCACAATGTAACTACATTTTGGCTGCATGCCCCGCCCCCACGCAGAAGCTCCACCTCCTGAAAGAAGCCCGCCTCCCGTACGTAAGCTCCGCCCCATGCACGTTCCTGACCTGCTGGAAAGCTGCCCACTGGACCACCAGTAAATAACAGAAAACTAAAAGGTAATTACCCTTTCACAGCCCCCTACCCACCATACAGCCTACCAACCATACAGCCCCCCTACCCACCATACAGCACCCCCTACCCATCTCACAGTCCCCTACCCACCATACAGCCCCCCTACCCATCTCACAGCCCCCCTACCCATCTCACAGCCCCCTACCCACAATACAGCCCCCTACCCATCTCACAGTCCCCCTACCCACCATACAGCCCCCTCCCATCTCACAGCCCCCTACCCACCATACAGCCTCCCAACCCACTCACAGCCCCCTACCCACCATACAGCCCCCCTACCCATCTCACAGCCCCCTACCCACAATACAGCCCCCCTACCCATCTCACAGACCCCTACCCACCATACAGCCCCCCCTACCCACCATACAGCTCCCCTACCCATCTCACAGTCCCCCTACCCTACCCACCATACAGCCCCCCTACCCACCATACAGCCCCCCTACCCATATCACAGGCCCCCTACCCACCATACAGCCCCCCTACCCATCTCACAACCCCGACCCATCTCACAGCCCCCTACCCACCATACAGCCCCCCTACCCAACTCACTGCCCCCTACCCACTATACAGCCCCCCACCCATCTCACAGTCCCCCTACCGACTCACAGCCCCCTACCCACCCACCATACAGCCCCCCACCAACTCAGAGCCCTCTACCCATCTCACAGCCCCTAACCACCATACAGCCCCCCCACCCATCTCACAACCCCCTACCCACCACCATACAGCCCTCCCTACCCACCACACAGCCCCCTAACCACCCACAATACAGCCCCCCCTACCCACCATACAGCCCCCCTACCCACCATACAGCCCCCATACCCACTCATAGTCATATATATATATATATAATCTCAATAATATGTAAGGCATATATGTATATGTATGCATGTCTTGCCACCCTAGATGATTGAGTAATAAATACACACATAAAATATAAATATAAATATAAATATATATATATATATTGTGTTTATATGTTACTCAATCATCTAAGGTGGCAACACATAGCTGTACGTAATACATGTGACAATATATGGCGCAGTGACTTATGGGGCTGGCGTAGATTTTTTTCCAGGGCTGCTTTGTATCCCCAGTCCGGCCCTGCCCCCACACTGCCCTGCCCACCACATACACTGCCCCCACACTAACCACCACAGACACTGTCCCCCCACTGACCACTACATACACTGCCCCCCACACTAACCATCACACTGACCACCACAGACACTGTCCCCCACATTGACCACCACAGACACTGTCCCCCACATTGACCGCCACATACCCTGACCCCCACAATGACCACCACATACCCTGACCCCCACATAACCTGCCCCCACACTGACCACCACATAACCTTCCCACACATACCCTGCCACCCACAGTGACCACCACATACCCTGCCCCCCCACGCTGTCCGCCACACACTCTGCCCCCACACAATTTCTCACACAAAATGCCACCCACATGGTCACACACCCTGCCCCCCTACACTGTCATACACACTGCCCCCTCATGCTGTCACACACCCTGCCCTCACTACACTGTGTCCCATACACCTTGCCCTTCCAATCTGTAACACACCCTGTCCCCCCACACTGTCACACACTGCCCCCACACTGTCATCTTCCTCCTCACTGTCACCCACTCACACCCTGCCCCCAAAAGTGTCACATTCCTCCACACTGCTCTCTCACCCTTTCACACACTTGCAACCCATATTGTCAGCCCCCAACACTATGTCATCAATACATACAGTCCCACACACTGCCCCTGCACACACTGTCACCCTTTCCAACACTGCCTCCCACACTCTCACCTACCCACCGTCACAATTCCACACACACATACAGCCACCCCACACACTTCACCCCCCACATGCTGTCATGCCCCCTTCACCTCGCTCACATTAACCTCTCCTAATCTTGTTGCTCTCACCCCCTCCATCCATACCACAATTACTGGCCCTCGCTCTTCTACACTCACCCTATCACACTCATCTTCTCTCATACTGTCACACTCATCCTTTTTCACATTAACCCTTTCACTTGGGCCCAACCATGCCACACTCACCCTGTCACGTAATCATGTCCGGCTCACTTTCCCTTTGCCTTGTCACACTCCCTACTCCAGCCGTTCAACACATAACCCATAACCCTGTCAAACTCACCCTCTCTTTACCCTATCACATTAACTTATCCTAGCCTGTCACTCATCCTGCATAGACATGCCACACTCACCCTGTCACATAACCCTCCCTCATCCTGTCACTCTCACCTCCCCTCGCCCTGACACTTTCTCCTTTAACCGTGCCACAATCACCCCAACAGTGAATACAGAGACTAGCACTCTGTATCCAGCACTGCAAACCTGTCATACATTATAACTACAGCTCATTATACACAAGATGCAACCCCTATATGTTTTTTATTATGAGTGTTAGTTGGGGGCCTCTTGTTTGAGTTTCGCCTAAGGCCTCATAAAGTCTAGAGCCGCCACTGCATACACACACACACACACTGTGCATTATATACACACACTGCATTCATTATATACACACTGCATTCATTATATACACACACTGCATTCACACAAACACACACACTCTGCACTCATTATATATACACACTACACACATACACACACACACTCTGCATACATTATATACACACTACACAAAAACACACACTGCATTCATTATATACACACACTACACAAACACACACACACTCTGCATTCATTATATACATTCATATATATTAGAAATTTACCAGTAGCTGCTGCATTTCCCAGTTTTTTGTGCTAAAATTAGGGGCCTCGGCTTATATTCGGGTCGACTTATACTTGAGTATATACGGTAGTTACTTGAAATTTGTATAATTGAAATGAAGCTATATGTAAAATTGTGTAAAGTAATAAATGTTTTGATTATAAAACAACATATTCAAATAATGTATGAATGTTTTGTACTTTTAGATTGTAAGCTTGCTGGGCAGTGCCCACTTCAACTACTATTCTAGTAGGTCAATCATGTTTTGTTAAAATTAAAGCGACTGCTGAAGTGCTTTATGGGTGAGGAATATCCTAGTTTAATCCCGGTTTATAAAAGTAGTGATTTCTAGTGAATCAGCACTTTTATAAATTAACTACTGAACACCCTCTGGCTACCAGTCAAATAGGCAGAGAGGTTTACAGCTTCCTTCCGCTAGCTCCCCTGAGCTATTGGAAATGTCAGACACGCTCTACTTGAGCGTGCCTGCCTCCTCCTCCCACACAGACCTCAAGCCAGATGTGTGCGCATGCACAAGCTGGTGCACGCTGGATGTGGGCACCAATTCAGAGGCTTCTTTTTAAGAATTCTCTGATTAGTTATTTCCCTGTGAAGACATTGAATGTCTCTCCTGGGAAAAAAAGGAGGGTTATAAGATCTGCAGCCTTTGCTAGCTCTTTTAAGATATACCTCAATGAATGCATGCATGAGGAATTAATGCATGTATTTATTAGGGTACATCTACTAAACAGTGATTTTTTATTTATTTTTATTTATTATGGCCCGTTTGGGCAGTGGAGTGTTACTTTAAGTGTTTGTCTTGTTTACCTGTTGTACAGTGCTACAGAATATGACGGCGCCATATGATTAAAAGTAATTGTAGTGGATTTCAGAGTAACAATAACCCCTAATGTAAATCCAATTCTTGCCTCTGAAATAACACAAACAAGTTTAAATACTATGCACCAGCAGGACAGGCCGACGAGTTCCATTGGTGACTTCTCCTCTTTTACGTTTTGCACCACTTTTTAGAGCAGAACACAGATAAATATCCTCAATGCAGTTAAAAGCAGGAGATTTGCAGCACATCGTTTGGAAAATATTTTATTAGGAGGCAATGTTGTCTGTATAGGCATAAAATAAAGGGAATGATACTGGATATATTAATTCATTTTCCATTTAGTGGATTTTACATGTTTTATGCCAACCCTCTTCATAGTAGGAACTCTATTAAAATCCTTCTATTATTTGTTCTTTTTTTAAAAGTGAACTGTACATTAATTTTTTATATATATATTTTTTGCCAGAATGGATCACTAGTACACAGCTACAGAGGAACAGGAGGGATATTTGAAGTTTGCTGGAATGCCAGAGGTGACAAAGTGGGAGCAAGTGCATCTGATGGATCAGTGAGTATAGCTTAGCATGCGATTCATGCTACATGGCAATATAAATATATTACATGCTTGTAATCTGTGTGAATTGTTACATTGTTAGCACTACAAACACAACTGACAGAGTAAAGATGCTACTTTTTGTCTAATTACATTGGTTTAGAGTGCAAGCTTTCATCACAGCTTAGGTTTATTTTGAGGGTTAATATGCTTGAATTAGAGATGAATACAAAGATTTATGTGTTTTGTAACTGACAGTACATACACATAAAAATATCTATGTGTTCTATAACTGACAGTACGTACACATACAAAGATCTATGTGTTCTATAACTGACAGTACATACACATACAAAGATCTATGTGTTCTATAACTGACAGTACATACACATACAAAGATCTATGTGTTCTATAACTGACAGTACATACACATACAAAGATCTATGTGTTCTATAACTGACAGTACATACACATACAAAGATCTATGTGTTCTATAACTGACAGTACATACACATACAAAGATCTATGTGTTCTATAACTGACAGTACATACACATACAAAGATCTATGTGTTCTATAACTGACAGTACATACACATACAAAGATCTATGTGTTCTATAACTGACAGTACATGCACATACAAAGATCTATGTGTTCTATAACTGACAGTACATACACATACAAAGATCTATGTGTTCTATAACTGACAGTACATACACATACAAAGATCTATGTGTTCTATAACTGACAGTACATACACATACAAAGATCTATGTGTTCTATAACTGACAGTACATACACATACAACGATCTATGTGTTCTATAACTGACAGTACATACACATACAAAGATCTATGTGTTCTATAACTGACAGTACATGCACATACAAAGATCTATGTGTTCTATAACTGACAGTACATACACATACAAAGATCTATGTGTTCTATAACTGACAGTACATACACATACAAAGATCTATGTGTTCTATAACTGACAGTACATGCACATACAAAGATCTATGTGTTCTATAACTGACAGTACATACACATACAAAGATATATGTGTTCTATAACTGACAGTACATACACATACAAAGATCTATGTGTTCTATAACTGACAGTACATGCACATACAAAGATCTATGTGTTCTATAACTGACAGTACGTACACATACAAAGATATATGTGTTCTATAACTGACAGTACGTACACATACAAAGATATATGTGTTCTATAACTGACAGTACGTACACATACAAAGATATATGTGTTCTATAACTGACAGTACATGCACATACAAAGATCCATGTGCTCTATAAATGACAGTACATACAAACAGGGGCGGACTGAGAGCCTTTGGGGCCCCCGGGCAAAATTAGATGCCAGGCCCTTTGAATGCACAAATATATGTGCATTAAATAAATGTTAAAGGATCACTATAGTGTCAGGAAAACAAAGCGGTTTTCCTGACACTATAGTGCCCTAAGGGTGCCCCCACCCTCAGGGTCCCCCTCACGTGGCTAGTCACATCCTCCCTCTCTCTGTTACTAGTCACCCCCTCCCTCACTCTGTCACTAGAGTGAGGGGGTGACTAGTGACAGAGTGAGGGAGGGAGGGGGTGACACAGCGACAGAGGGAGGGATGGGGTGACTAGTGACAGAGGGAGGGGTGGGGTGACTAGTGACAGAGGGAGGGAGGGGTGACTAATGACAGAGGGAGGGGGTAACACAATTACAGAGGGAGGGGGTGACACAATGACAGAGGGAGGGAGGGGGTGACACAGGGAGGGGTGACTAGTGACACAGTGACAGAGGGAGGGTGGGGGTGACACAGGGAGTGATTAGTGACACAGTGACGGAGGGAGGGGTGACTAGTGGCAGTGAGGGAGGTGGTGACACAGTGACGGTTGACTAGTGACAGAGGGAGGGGGTGACTAGTGACAGAGGGAGGGAGGGGTGACAGAGAGAAGGGGTGACTAGTTACAGAGGGAGGGGGTGACTAGTGACAGAGGGAGGGGGTGACACAGTGACAGAGGGAGGGGTGACTAGTGATAGAGGGAGGGGGTGACTTGTGACAGAGGGAGGGAGGGGTGACAGTGACAGAGAGAGGGGGTGACTAGTGACAGAGGGAGGGAGGGCTGACTAGTGACAGAGGGAGGGGGTGACTAGTGAGAGAGGGAATGTGGGGGTGACACAGTGACAGAGGGAGGGGGTGACAGACACATTGACAGAGGGAGGGGGTGACAGTGGGAGGGGGGTGACACATTGACAGAGTGACTAGTGACAGAGGGAGGGTGGTGACAGTGACAAAGAGAGGGTGGTGACAGTGACAGAGGGAGGGGGTGACAGTGACAGAGGGAGGGGGTGACAGTGACAGAGGGTGACAGTGACAAAGGGAGGGGGGTGACAGTGACAGAGGGAGGGGGTGACAGGGGGGTGACAGTGACAGTGGGAGGGGTGACACATTGACAGAGAGAGGGAGGGTGAGTAGTGACACAGTGGGGGGGAGGTAAGGGGGGTAAGTAGACGGGAGGGGTGACTAGTGACAAAGAGAGGGTGGTGACAGTGACAGAGGGAGGGGGAGACAGTGACAGAGGGAGGGGGTGACAGTGACAGAGGGAGGGGGTGACAGTGACAAAGGGAGGGGGTGACAGTGACAAAGGGAGGTGACAGTGACAGAGGGAGGGGGTGACAGTGACAGAGGGAGGGGGTGACAGTGACAGTGGGAGGGGTGACACATTGACAGAGAGAGGGAAGGTGAGTAGTGACACAGTGGGGGGGGAGGTAAGGGGGGTAAGTAGTACCTACCTTTCTTTCTGCTCCCTCTGGTCTCCCTGGCTGCTGATCGGGCTCTGTGTGAGAGGAGAGTACAGGAAGTGAGGTCACTTCCTGGCCCCGCCTCTCCTCATCACACAGAGCCGCATGGGACAGGGAGAAGGAGACCTGGCAGAGAGCTGGTGAAGCTGCCAGGTCTCACGTGAGGGTAAGGGGGGCGAGATTTAAAGAGCGGTAGGTTGCTGGGGCCCTGCGCTGCATCAGGGGCCCCAGCAACCTATTAAAGGAAATTATTTTTTATTTGTTTTTGCCATTCCAGTTGGAGAGAGCTCTGATCTCTGATCTCTCCAGCTGGAGCATGGCTGTGCGGCCGGGCCCCTGGCTGCCTCGGGCCCTCGGTCCATGACCGATGTGCCCGAGTGGTCAGTCCGCCCCTGCATACAAAGATCTATGTGGTCTATAGCGGACAGTACATACACATACAAAGATCTGTGTGTTCTATAACTGACAGTACATACACATACAAAGATCTATGTGTTCTATAACGGTCAGTACTTACACATACAAAGATTTATGCTATGTGTTCTATAGCGGACAGTACACACACACATACAAATCTTTATGTGTTCTTTAACTGTCAGTACATACACATCTCTATTTTACAATGGCTCATACAAACATTTAGGGAAAATAGAATAATAATTCACTGTGAAAATAACAGGTGTTGAAGTTCCTTCCAGATAAAGTAGCATTGAAGTTGTGTGGATGGGCAAAAGTCGCTTCATAAAAGCAAAATGTGTGAAAAATGGCACCTTTGCGACTCACAGTAAAATTGACAATGAAAGCATCAAATATCAAAATTAGGCACTATTATCAACATATACTGCAAATCAAGGGAAAAGTAACTTTTTTACAAACTTAGAGCTTGTTTGTCAAAAATACGTAACAAGTTTATTTGTCCCTCCCACAAACTAAGTTTTACTTCCTAATGACATTCGTTAATTTCACTCCATGCCATCTTAAAATAGTGGGCTTTAACATTGAGGAACGTCCTGTAGTTATATACAATATACAATACAAAGGTGGACACACACAGGCGAGTAGCTAGGTAAAAAGCTGCCCCTAAAATGCCCACTCCCAAAGAGACCTTGATACTTGGAGTTTTACTCTGTCAGCCAAGGCGATATTCAGTTGCCCAGACTGACAGATGAGCTGTATGCAGTGCTCAAAGTGGGCTCTAAACATAGCCCTTTAAATTAATTTAAATAACTTCATACAGAGGGAGACTTTGCGGCCATGCTGCTATCACAAGTAGAGAGCACTCACAGAGCACTATGTACTGTGAGATATGGCAAATTCCTCCTCTGACAACAGCTGAATCCCTTTGAGTAGGGTTATGGTAAGCTTTGGGGTTAGTGTAAGGTAAGGTTAATGCTGGGTTAGGGTCAGGGGTAATTTAGGGTTTGGGTAGGTGTACAGGAAGCATTATTGTCATCATAGGGTTACGGGTAGGGTTGATGTATGGTTTGCTTTAAATACCAAAAATGTACGTGCATCGTAGGCATGTGCTGCATATAACAAGCAGGACTGATACACTCAATAAAACTCAAAATAGATTCATGTATGGGTGCACTTAAAGAGAAACCCTCAAATTACACAACAGACATATAGCACAAATTGTAGGATTTGTTTTGGTTTAAAAAATGGACAGTTGTCTCTGCTCATAAGGGGTTACTATAAGGTAAGTAAGGGAGATAGATTTTTATATATGTTTGTGTATTTTGAGATTAACTCACCTTTTCAGTATTCCCTGTGGACTCACCAGGCTATGAAATGAACATTCGCTCACTAACATTTTGGCAGGATTCTTGGTGTATGTGAAAACAGACACAAATTTTAAACAAATTCATTAATAAAAAAATATTTTAAAAAATTACTATGTGCCTGTGTCCATCACTATTCTGCTTACAATGATTTTTTTATTTTTTTTAATCACGTTTATTTAACCTGATACGTTTCTGAAGTCAAGGGGTAACAAATTGATTCTTTTTAATTAATTTTTTTATGAAAAATAGAAAAGATTAAAACATATTATAGCAATGTCTCATCTTATTACGTATTCCTTAATTGCAATTGTTTTTATTTTTTATTTTCCTTTTGCTAGGTTTGTGTCCTGGACCTGCGAAAATAAGACTAAACTTCAACCAATCTCAAAGGACCAGCAGCAAATGTGCACTGTTTAAAATAGCAGATACTAGTATTGTACGAACTTGACAATGTCAAAGTGTACAAGAAAATCACAACCTCCCTAAATGAAGAAACCGTGGGATGTCCACAACCTTCATGGATCCATTTCAAACAACTTCCACTTAGAGTGGATGTTCACCATACAAGCCTGTTTTGGCCTCCGATGTTGAAGGCTGGTTTGTGTTTCCCAGTGATGTGTAAGAGATTATTATATACATATTTTTCACGGCAAAAAAAACATCCATGCCAAAAGATGATGAGTTCCACCAGATGTAGGTGGAGAAAGATGAAAGAAAAAGAATGCAGAAGGCTTTGTTAAAACCAAAAGGGAATAGAGATGCATACTATTTGTGTCTTTACCTGTTAATTTGGACACTACAAATGGTTTCCCAAAGGACCTACAAACAAAGACCAGTTTTTAATGATAAATCTGTATGACTTTTTGTATTTTCTAGACTACTTTTTTTTGTTTGCTTTTGTTGATTGGTTCAGTGTTTTTCTACCAGCTCAACATAATGGATCGGGGAAGATCACAGAGTAACACAAGGAACTAACCTTGCTTTTAGTTCAGTTTTGTTTTTGTCCACAATTAGTGTTGACGTGCTGGCTAATAACACACTTGAAGAAATGCTTGACTCTTTTCATTGCAGACCTCTTTTTTTCTCCTTCTTCTTCATCTAATCACTACCTTTGCTCCTATCTTGATACGCTTGCAGTAACTTCAGTAACGGATTGACCAATAATGCATCTATTGGCAATGGCCTCTCCTGCACTGAGGATTGTGTCCTCTCCACAAACATACCTGTCACGGTCACCTCTATGATATGGTGTCACATGCTTTTTATAAGAATGCAATGCCGGGAAAGCTTTTTACAAAAAAGAATGATGAACTTTTAAGAGAAAGAACCCACTGTATTTTTGAAAATAAAAAAAACAATATTTTTTATGTTAAAAGCTGAATTCTAAAATGAGAAAAAAAATGCAAATGTTGGGTTTGTCCAAGTCATGCAAAATAAAAAAAAACTTAAAATACAGAGTAAACTAAAGACTCCGTACACATTTTGACTTTGGCTTTTATTATTATTATTATTATTGCCATTTATATAGCGCCAACAGATTCCGTAGCACTTTACAATATTTTGAGAGATGGGGATGTAACAATAAATAGGACAATTACAAGAAAACTTACAGGAACAATAGGTTGAAGAGGACCCTGCTCAAACGAGCTTACATACATTACATATAGGAGTTGGGGTATTAGAAACATTAGGACAGGAAATATCAAGTAGGAGTGAAGCAGAGCTGGAGGAGAGAGCAAAGCACTGTCCCATAGGAGAGAGCAAGAGACAGGTATGTAAGGTAGAGATTACTCTGGGAGGCCATACGCTTTCCTGAAGAGATGGGTTTTAAGGCCCTTCTTAAATGATTGAAGACTAGGGGAGAGTCTGATGGCAGTAGGCAAGCTATTCCATAGAAGAGGAGCCGCCCGCGAGAGGTCCTGCAAGCATGAGTTGGCTGTACGGGTGCGAGCAGCGGTCAGGAGGTGGTCACGGGCAGAGCGGAGGGTACGAGGAGGGGCATACCTATGGATCAGTGAAGAGATATAAGAGGGGCTGGAATTGTTTAGTGCTTTAAATGTATGGGTTAGCACTTCGAATTGACTCCTATAGGATACAGGGAGCCAATGTAAGGACTGGCAGAGGGGTGAGGTGTGAGAGGACCGACTAGAGAGGAAAATCAGTCTAGCTGCAGCGTTCATTACAGACTGTAGTGGGGCAATACGGCTTTTGGGGAGACCAATCAGGAGAGGGTTACAATAATCCATGCGGGAAATTACTAATATTATGTCTAATATCATTATATAAATGCCCTTCTGGGATAAATGACACATAGATCATAAGTCTCCATAATCAATACATCACAATATGAGGTTGTAGTTCATTTTGGGGCATTGATAATTAGGACATGAAAACAGAGGGAGCTTGGTGTTTTAGTGGGATTGGCCAGAAGGCTGAGCAGTACAGTAGTTCAGGCTTGGTCTACTTTTAATTCATTTGTTTTTATGTGTGATTTATAAACAGTTTATCTGTGACTATACATGTAAAATGTTTCAGAACACTCCCTTAAAAATATCTTATATTTGCTTGTACACTTTGGATGAAAGCAATGCTACATAATGCATAGTCCTACTTTGGTAACAGCAATATGGGTGTTTTCTTGAGTGTACACATTCAGAGTGTACACATTTATCTTGGTATTCTTTAGCACAGCCACCCTAGTGATGAAACATGAGTTACTGCAGGGGAAGAATCACTGCTCATTCCCAGTTACAGGAATGATATAGTCGTGATAACTGTTTCATGTATTTGTGAGAACTAATGTTGAGTGGGTCCTCGTGCAAAACATTGTTTGGAACCACTCAAGAATGGCAAATAGGTAGATCCTTAGGTATCGTGAAACTCCCACAATGCTTTGCAAGCTGGGTATCTATTTCCAGCTGGGTATCCATTTTCCCATCCTTGCGGGGTTGTATATGTGAGAAGTGTTTTTTGTGTTTGAATGTAAGCATGTTTTTGTATGGAATATGTATGTAGTGTTGGAGTTAAAATGAAGGTGGGCATTTGTGTATAGTGTTGGTGTTTGAATGTAGGTGTGCATTTGTGTGTAGTATTGGTGTTTGAATGTAGGTGTGCATTTGTGTATAGTATTGGTGTTTGAATGTAGGTGTGCATTTGTGTATAGTATTGGTGTTTGAATGTAGGTGTGCATTTGTGTATAGTGTTGGTGTTTGAATGTAGGTGTGCATTTGTGTGTAGTGTTGGTGTTTGAATGTAGGTGTGCATTTGTGTATAGTTTTGGTGTTTGAATGTAGGTGTGCATTTATGTGTAGTGTTGGTGTTTGAATGTAGGTGTGTATTTGTGTGTGGTGTTGCCATTTGAATCCAGGGATGTTTTGTGTTGGTGTTTGACGGCTGGGATGTATGAACATACATACACACACTATTTCCATATTTTTAGCTACTCTCCTGTTTCCATACATTTTGAGTACAAAAGGATCACTTCCCTGGGTTCCAGTGGGTCTGCTGGTTGAGGCTGTTGGAAGTCTGCTACTTCCTCCCCTTTTCCCCCCCTCCTAATCTCTGCATCCTCCCAACCCCCCACTTGGCTCTTTCTGATAGCTGGGAGGAAGTGATCTGACCGCACTTTCTCCCAGCACCATCCAGCCAGGGTCCGGTCATGCTGTTAATGGGCTGCGGCAACCTGATCAGAATTGTCCATTGAGTGTCCCCAACGGGCCCAATGGTGCAGTCAACCTTGATCTCATCTCATTGAATTGGTTATAGTGCTTGGAGTCCCTGGCACTGTCCCTCCATTTAGAGTTAAAGCATTTTCGTAAACATATAAGCACGGATCCTAGAGGCATGGCTAAGGCAGAGATTGCACACTTTCTTAAAGCCATAGTGATTTATTCATGCAATGGGCTCTGTTCTAGTCTGAAAGGAACAGATGAAACAATGAGCTAATCACAACCACCCACTGCTGCTCAGGCTAATGCTTCTTCATTATCCCAAGCAGCACAGATGCTGCTATGGATTTGTTGTTAAAAAATGAAATACAATTACATACTGAATAAAAACATGAATCAAGGGGAGTCCAGACACTCTAACAACTTCAATGAGATGAAGCAGTTACAGTGTCTACAGTGTTAAATGACCTGTGGCTGGTCTATAACTCCAAGTGGGTGCGTGTAAGAAAGCAAAGACATATCTACTGCTGTTAAATTGAGTTCCTTCCCTATGGCACATTATGCAACAACCCAAAAAGAGATGTTTTTCTGATCTCAAAAGTGAACCAAAATAATCAGCAATCGCTGCCTGTAGGCAGGAAAAATGGTAAATGGTGTTCATGTACAATGGGATCTAAAAGTGTCAATGTGCCAATAAACATGTATGTCCTACTTTGGAGAGGTCCAGGGAATCTGACTATCAGAACAAAAATTACTTTAGTCTTACTGAGTTAAGGAAGATACCTTATGGTGTTAAACTGGCTAATACTTTATTATGGAATTTTTGTGGGCTAGCTAAGAGTGTGTGAATGCAACAGCCAATAACACAATTCTCACATTATAGCAAATGTTTCATCACACCCCCAACTTATAGCAAAGTCTCCTCCTCTCTTTCCCCCAAGTCAGGGTCTCTTGTCCTCTTCCCAATTGGCTAGAACTCCCTAAACCATTATCCACCACCTTCAGTAAATAGAACCTACCTCCTATACCGTGATAATAGTGAAGGGGGCCCAATAAATCAAAAACTTAAAGAAACGAAAATCCTTACATTCTGAATTGTGTTTTCTAAATTCCCCCTCTTTTCAGCTTTATAAAATGCCAAATAAAAATCCATAATAAACAAATTCAACTATTACAAATAAACCACAAATCACAAAATCAAATGCGATGAACAAATAAAAACCACCATGACAAATCTAAGCCCATGGAGGGCTCCCCAATTCAAGGGGTGGAGGGAGCCTTTATAAAGGCCTTTCCATATTTGAACTGCCAGTTAGAGTGCTCTGATTAGTGTGGCTTGGTAGAAAAACCAGAACTCACTTAACTTTAAAAACCTTGGTTATAGTTGCTACAATCCATTTGGAAATTGTTGCAAATTATGCCATTTATCCTTTATTTTTAACCCTCCCTTCCCCCCACAGTGATAAATAACGTTGAAGACTTTCTTTCCCTAGATGCTAGTTCTCCTCACATAGGTTGCCAAACATCTGATGATGTCCAGAGTATGCCAGACTCTTTCTTCCCTAGATGAAGGAAGAAGAATGAATGCACAATAACAGTCAAAACATTTCCTGATTTATGTGAAATAAAGACAATACCTTTTGTCTTTATCCTGGTGGGTGGGAATAAATGGCTCTTTAGCAGGACAGGAAAAGCAACATGGTTATAGAAGTGGGACTTGGAGGTTTTTTCCTGTCCTATGGGAGTTTCGGTATAGGAGCTAACCTTACATAGTGGTGACATCACCAGGAAATATGTATGTATGCATGTATGTACACTAATTAACCACAACATTAAAGCCATTGACAGATGAAGTGAATAACATTGATTATATTGTTACAATGGTACCTGTCAACGGGTGGGATATATTAGGCAGCAAGTGAACAGTCAGTTCTTGAACTTCATGCGTTGGAAGCAGGGAAATGGACAAGAGAAAATATCTGAGTGACTTTGACAAGGGCCAAAAAGTGTTGGCTAGACAAATGGGTCAAAGCATCTCCAAAATGACAAGTCTTGTGGGTTGTTCCCAGTATCCAGTGATTAGTATGTACCAAAAGTGGTGCAAGGAAGGACAACGGTGAACCTACGTCAGGATTATGGGTGCTCAAGGCTCAGTCATGCATGTGGGGAGCGAAGGCTAGCCTGTCTGCTCCGACCACACAGAAGAGCTACTGTAGCTCAAATTGCTGAAAAACTTAATGCTGGCCATGATGTATAGCATAGCATGATGCATAGCCACAGACTGGTCAGAGTACCAATGATGACCACTGTCCACCGCCGAATGCAGCTTCAATGGGGACGTGAGCAACTGGACTATGGAGCAATAGAAGAAGGTTTGATGAATCATGTTTTCTTTTCAGGTGGATGACCGGTGCATGTGTGAGATGGCAAAAGGATGCACTATGGAAAGAAGGCACACCAACTATATTTACGTGTATATGCATACATGTATGTATATAAATGTGCATGTGTGTACGTATATATGTGTTGGTGTGAGGGTGTGTGTGTGTATATATGTGTATATATATATATATATATATATATATATAATTGGTTTTGATGCAAAAAGAACCAATGCAATGGGTTGAACACTTTTGACCTTTTATCAGAAAAACACCAGTTCTAGTCTAGAAGTGAGTATGTAGAAAGGTGCCAAATAAATTGTGGTGACCCCAAGCACATTAAAACCATCTGTTTTGGACTGTGGGAAAGTCTGCATTGGGCACAGTAATTTTGACAAATCATGTTTCCCCAATTACCCCAAAATTCTCATCTTGACGTGCAATTGAGCACAGACAGACGTTGTGCTTCAGACACTGGACTGAAGACTTTGCGGTTAAACCATTACTAATGGTTTGACCCCATGAAAGAGCTGGTCTGAGGACTTTGTGGTTAAACTATTTCTTAACGGTTTGAACCCTGACGGTAAGCCAGCGCTAGGAACCACCTGGCACCACATGATGAAGTTGTTATTGTGACGGAGTGTCCCATTAAACACAGCTGTTTAACCCAAAGTTTGAGTTTTGGCCACCAGCGCTTTTCTATTTAGACCAAAAGGTCAAAAGTGTACAGTCTGTGGCTAATTTTTGGCATTGGTCCTTCTGGACATATATTTGTGTGTCTATGTGCTTATGTACATAAAAAAGTATTAATTTTTTTAATGTAAAAAAAAGTAAGTAGTTTATTTGATGCAATCCACATTGTCCATGGTCTTAAGAATATTTCAGTTACGTTAAGTGTTCTTTAATTACAAATTTGAATTGGTAATTTATATTAAAAATCAATTATTCAACTTGAACTGACACAGCATCATGGGATATACCACGCTGGAGTTAAGCAGCACAGCTCGGTGATTACATCAAGCATGTCAATAAAACTTCTGTGAGTTATAGTAACTCAATAAACTATTGCAAGACATCCCTTATTGAATTAAATTGAGGTTATGTTATTATAGTGTGAGTGGCTGTTTTGGCGTTAATTAGATGATTCACTCTATCCAATATGCCTCTCATTTGTTGCCAATTTCTGAAAGTAGTACATCTGATTATTCAGAAAAAATGGCTTCCTAACAACATATTAAAAAGCAGTTTCTGAGCTGTATAATTTTACTTGCTGAAAAGAAAAAAAAAATCTAATTTTCACGATGGCAAGAATGTGTTCATCTTTCTGTAATAACCTTGCTGAACGGAAAATCAGATCAAAATGGTCAGTTAAATATAAGGTAAAAAATAAAGAAGTTACAAATAACTAGCTACATTGTGATATCAGCGGAGTATTTGTTATACATTTGAAGCTAAGCTCTTCACGTTTCTTATTGGGAATTGGTCTCTTTAATGACAATCTCAGTTACCGTATTTTTCGCTCCATAAGATGCACCACACCATAAGACGCACCTAGTTTTTAGAGGAAGAAAGCCAGAAAAAAAAATATTCTGAACAAACTGTCCCATAGTGTTTCTTACTATGGGACAGTTTGTTCAGAATATTTTTTTTCCTCCCCTGTCCCATAGTCTTCTCCTCCCCTGTCCCATAGTCTTCTCCCCCCCTCTCCTATAGTCTTCTCCTCCCCTCCCATAGTCTTCTCCTCCCCTCCCATAGTCTTCTCCTCCCCCTCCCATAGTCTTCTCCACCCCCTCCCATAGTCTTCTCCTCCCCCTCCCATAGTCTTCTCCTCCCCTCCCATAGTCTTTTCCTCCCCTCCCATAGTCTTCTGCCCCCCCTCCCCTTGTCCCATAATTACTTACCTGTCTTGTAGCGTTGACCGGCTTAACAGCGCGTACCGCGGTACTGGAACTTCAATTTCAGTGTGCGCACTTCCTTTCAGTCCCGCCGGAAACCGGAACGTGAAATCGAAGTTCCAGTACCGCAGTGCGCGCTGAACACCGGCCCACGCTACAAGACAGGTAAGTAAACCTTCACATTCGCTCCATAAGACGCACAGACATTTCCCCTCACTTTTGAGGGGGAAAAGAGTGCGTCTTATGGAGCGAAAAATACGATAAGTACTTGACAAGTATTCCAGAATAACTGCTAATAAGAGATTGAATAATACTGTGGCTGATTAGGTTGAGCACTATGAAACCAAACAGCACAAAAAAAAAAATATAAACCACATCCCAAAATCCTAGTACAAATCACAATAACAGTAAATGTAAAAGATAACTATCATACAATGTTCAATTCTTGGGGTTTTTTTTGTTTTTTTTTTTAAGTTTATTACATTTATTATACTTTTTATTCTGGCTGAGAAGCCATTTTGGGTCAGACTGCACTGGTACTTACCTTCATTTTCCTGCTGTGATTTCTCTGTGTGAAACTGCAGGCAAGTTAGGGTGAGCCACTGTTCGTCAGATACCTGGACAGTGTGACCCAACATTACTGCTCTGCCAGAAAAAGTTAAATTTTCTCAAATAAAATCAATGTGGCTAATTTTAAAAAATCATTAAGATTCATTAAAGGGACACTGAAGGCACCCAGACCACTTCAGTTAATGTAAGTGGTCTGGGTGCTGTGACCCTTTTGCACTTAGTGCTGCAATGTAAAGCATTGAAGTTCCAGAGAACTTCAATGTTTACATTGCAGCTCTAAGTCTGCCCCCAGTGGGGGCGCTTCCGGAATCGTAACAGACTTTTGATCTGTTATCTGACGCTGGACATCCTCACGGACCTCCAGTGTCAGATTTCCCCCAAAGGAAAGCATTGAATAATGCTTTCCTATGGGGAGGTCTAATGATATCAGATCCACCTCCCTCCACCTCTGTTAGGTTTGTGAATTGGAGAGAGAGGGATAGTTGTTACATTGTGTTCCTGAAGAGACTAAATTGTGTCATAAAAGGTCCTCTTTACCCTGTGCTTTAAAAAAAAGTAACCCTTTCCCTGCTGATTGTTCACTGCCAGCAGTGAACAAAATACAGGTCACAGTATTTTACTGGGATCTAGGTTTTTTTTTACCCTCTGGTTAAATTTGATTTTTTTTGTTTAGTAACCCTAAGGGGTACATTTTAATATTTTATTTTATCAATTTATGATTAAGTTAGTTGGGGTTGGTGGAATTTAGTGAAAAGCTCGTTAGGAGCAAAAAATTAAAAAAAAAATTAAGTTTAGTTATTTAGTTTGAAGTTTATTACCATAGTACACAATGTTTAGGAAGTATGGTGCAGAGGAGGCTTATGCCCTGTTAGCGGCCGACTTAGAGGCGACAAACACTGCCTCAGAGAGTAATGCAGGGAGTGACGCGGGAGACAGGGGACAGGGGCTATTTGTGCCAGATACTGCAGGACCATCAGGAGAAATCGCTGATTTCCCTGATGATGAACATGGCGCAGGTGGATGGGTACCTCCTAATAATTTTTCACTAGACATCCCAGAGTTCACTGCCCTGGAATACAGGCTGACCTGTCTGGCTATAATTCACTGGATTGTATACAGCTGTTCTTGGGGGATGATATTTTTGGGGAGATAGTCACCCAGACTAATCTGTACACTGAGCAGTATCTGGCACACAATCAAGAGTCTCTCATTGCCAGGAAAGAGAGATGGTACCCCACCAGTTTGCCAGAATTGAAACAATGCTGGGCACTGACAATGCTAATGGGGATAATTAAAAAGCCCACCATTAGAATGTACTGGTCTAAAAAACCCATTTGCAATACCCCCATTTCCCCCAGGCAATGAGTAGGGACAGATATGAAGACGTACTGCGATTTATGCACTTCAGTGACAATACGAAGTACCCCCTAAAAGGTCATCTGCAGTATGATCTTCTATATAAAATACGCATTCTAACTGCCCACTTTAATGAAAAATATGCCACTATTTATACCCCCAAAAAACATATTTCTATTGACAAATCCCTCAAGAAGTTTAAGGGAAGACTGGGATTTAAACAGTACATTGCATCCAAAAGATCCCGATATGGGATCAAATTTTATAAATTGTGTGAAAGTGGCAGTGGCTATGTGTACACCTTCCGTGTATACGAACGAAGGGATAGCCACCTTGATCCCCAAGGGTGCCCAGATATAGTAGGGACAAGTGGGAAAATTGTCTGGGACATAATCATGCTGTTGCAAAACAAGGGATATCACTTATATATTGATAATTTTTACAACAGTATCCCACTTCTAAAAATGCTGTACTTTGAGACCATGGCCTATGGCACTATTCTGAAGAGTTTCACAGGTTTCCCAAAGGCTCTAGCAGAAACAAAAAGGGGGGGAGGGGAGAGCAGCTCTCTGCCAGAATGAACTGCTGGCACTAATGTACCGCGATAAAAATGAGGTGTTCATCCTAACCACCATCCATGGTGAACACACTCGCAAGGTCGCAGTTCGTGGCAGAGGGGTAATTAAACAGGTGCCAGTCTGCATAAAACATTACAATTGGCATATGGGAGGAGTTGACCTGTCCGATCAACTAATGCAGCCATATTTGATCATGCGAAAGACCAGGGCATGGTACACAAAAGTGGGCATATATATAATGCAGATGGCAATCCACAATGCCTTTATAATTTTTAAAAAGGCAAATGCTGAGCTGACGTTCCTTGCATTTCAGTTTCAGCTCATTTCTGGGCTGCTTGAGTGTCACAGAGGGGGACCATCAGTGGAACCTAGCAGAAGAATGGAGGCAGGTCCCTTCTGCTTCAGTATTCCATCAACCCCCAAAAAGAAAACCCCCCAGAAAAGGTGCAGCGTGTGTTACAAGAGGGGTGTATGAGTTGAGACAAGTTATTACTGCCCTGATTGCCTCTATCAGCCAGGCATATGTATTGGCCACTGTTTTAAAATTTTCCACACCCAGGCGGAATAAGTAGACCGGTTTTGGAGTGTGATTTTAGTCATCTGTCTGATTGTTTGGTTACCGAATCTTGGCTTTGTCTCCCGTTTATCCTGTCTTCTCTAAACCTTGGCCTCGGCTTGTCCTATCGTTGTTCCGTTTCTCTTTACTCCTTTGACCTCGGCTTGTAACTTGACTATTCTCTGCTTGTATAGCCCGGCCATTCTAAGGACCGGTATTACAACTTTCTCTCTCTGTGTTCTCTCTCTTTGTGGTCTGTCTGTGTGTTTTGGTTCCAGAATCCGTGACAGCATTGCCCGTGATGCAGATGACTGGGTACTACCCCCTGATAAGTTTATGCCAAATATTCCCCCTTTCACAGCAAATAGTATGCACTTGTTCATAATTTGAATTGTAGAGCTGCTCATAATTAAAAATAGATGTGGCCTTTGAGAGGTAATTTACAATCATGATCTGCTAAAATGAAACTTACGCCCAGCACCCGCTTTTGAAAAATATGAAATTGGTGTGTCTCAAATGTGCCCCTTCAACATCCACATATCCCTGAAAAAGGTACACATGGGGGTATTGTTATACTAGACTTGGTAAAATCTAGCAAACAAATTATCCTACGCTAAGGTTTAAAATATGCCTTTTGAAAAGCCCTGGGGTGTCTACTTTAAGACATGGTAGGCCTTTGTGGGGTAGTTTGAATTAAAAACCTGCTAAGATGCTCGAAAATTGCACATGGACTCAACGTCAAAATTCCCCAAAAAGTTTGGAAAAAACTGATATGGCTTGGTCCCCAATTTGCCCTTCAACATCCACATATCCCTGAAAAAGATACACATGGGGTAATGTTGTACTAAGACGACATAGCTGAGCAACATATTAGGTTTTATACTGCCGTAGCACACATAAGGATTGCAAAATATACAGTAAAATCTCCAAGTGTGTGTCAAAAAGGCAGAAAAAATGGTAATTGCTACTAGATTTGGTACAAACTAGCAAAAAAAATTATCCTACGCTAAGGTTTAAAATATGCCTTTTGAAATACCCTGGAGTGTCTACTTTTACAAATGGTAAGCCTTTGTGGGTTTTTGTTAACAGTCAAACTGCTATAATGTCCCAAATTGAAACATGGACCCATCAAATCCGTCTCTCAAAATTCTACTGTAAATACTGAAATGGACAAGTCTCCTATATGGCACGTAAGCTTCACGAAATAGTGCCAAAGACATTCATCGGGGTATTGTCTTACTCAGAAGACCTAGCTGAGCATAATTTGGGGGCTTTGATCATAGTGGCACATATGAAATATACAAAATCCCCAGCAAAAAAAAAATGTATGCAAAAAATATTTTTTTTACTACATACTTTGACATATATTGGTGAAAAAATGGGGGCATGTTAAGGCACAATATGCACCATATGAGATACCCTGAGGTGTCTACTTTTACAAATGGTAAGCTTTTGTGTTTTTTTTTTTTGAACAGTCAAACTGCTATAATACCCCAAATTGGAACATTTGACCATAGAATCCGTCTCTCAAACTTCTACTGTAAATACTGAAAAGGACAGGTCTCCTATATGGCACTATAGCTTCATCAAATAGTGCCAAAAACATACAATGGGGGTATCGTTGTACTCAACAGATGTAGCTGAACACAAAATAAAGTTTTGTACAGGAATATCACATACCAAATTTACGAAATACACATGAGAAGATCTTTGTTATAAGATTGTGTGTCAAAAAAAAAACAAAAAAAACACGATTTTACTCCAATATTTAGTAGAGATTGGCGGTGAAATGGCTACGTAAAAAGTGTCAAAATAACCTTAGGTAAATAGCCTTTGAGGTCTACTTTATATAAATATATACTTTTGTGTGGCAATTTTGTTTTCTTTTATGGCTATTCAGCTTACAAGACAAACATACCAAATTCTAAAATCGCTCCACATTAAAAGTTTATTTTACTCCTTGTGCTTTGTGACCTGTAACTACCAAAAAAAACTGAAAATCCCAGACACATTATATATTCTGTAAATCAGAACAACTAAATTAATTTATTTTTAATTACTTTCCTTAACCTGCACGAATTATGCACACATTATTATTGCAAAAACTGTACAAAAAAAAGATTTTCCCTTTTTATACTTTTATATATGTATATGTTTGATGTATATGTTACATCAAATTAAAGCCCTTTTTGTCCTTTAAAAAATGGTATATAATATGCATTGGTACAATAAATTAGTAAAATGCAAATTGCAGTTAGACGCAAACAGCAAAAAATGCAAAAATTGCTTGTGTCCTTAAGTGCAAGACACGCTTTTGAAGCTGTGTCCTTAAGGGGTTAAACGTCACAACAGAATGGCTTTATTAATATATGGTGTAGCGAAGTGCTGAAAACATTTAGCACGGGTGAGTATAAATTGAACCTTGGTAAGTGTGCCATGTACTCTCCAGGTTTGTCATGGTAAATATCTTTAAAGCTCTGGCTAGTAGCGTAAGAAAATGTAAAGACATTTTTAAACCTTGCTAACGTTTACTTTTATATACTGTAATGCCAATATTATGAAAAGATAATGCTCACGTTGAGTTATACACCACAAAGCACCTTTTCCGAGAAGATGAGTTGTGAGTTGTGTGCAGCACTTGATTCAGTAGATATTTGACTGAGAACACCAAATCTAACCTAGAAGGCAGGTTTTTGCCATGAGGACATGAAGTAATATCAGCAAAAGCCATCTTTTGTCCTACCACTACGACATTTAATCACAGGCTACTGAGCTACTATAAATGATGCAGTCCCAAAGTACCTATGTAAGTGTATATCAGCATCTCCTGATAGGTGCAGCGCAGCATTTTGCCACGCATGCGCACTATGGGAAAGCATTATTGAAACCCATCGGATTGTCTGTGCAAAGAGCAGCATGGCAATGGGAAAACATTATAGTATGGATGCAAATGGCCTTAACATCCCATGAAAAACTAACTGGTATTATATGACTAAGTGGAAGAACTAAAGAAAACAGGACCCGGCTGCAAGAAAAAAATTTTAGGGCTCCCCCTATCGCAAGAATGGGCAAAATGTAGATTCCCATCTATCTAACAACTCTCACAATGCTTTACCAGCTGGGGATTTGCCATGTTACCATGTGGCCATGTTTAAGAGGCTAAATGTTAAGCATTTGTAATGCCATGGGTTAAAGAAAGCCTATCGTTATATTTCACTGTGGTCTGACGTAATAATTTAAAGGAATTTGCAACCCCTTTAAACAAAGATCTGGTTATAAACCTGGCTGCTTTGTATTACAGAGGCATTAGAAGCTATGCTCGGAACTACAAAAGAGAAAGTTAGCATACTATACCAGGGGTAGGCAACCTTTTAGCAGCACTGTGCCGATATAGGATTGTGATGTCCCGTAGCGTGCCTATCCTATTTTTATAAATTGAGGTGTGAATGCTGCCGTATTCTGCTTGTTATTTTTACTGTAATTGCTTTGTGTGTTGATGGATATGTCACATTGTGTGTTTGGTAGTGTGTGGGGGCTGTTTGGGGTATTGCATGTGAGAGGCTGCATGTGGAATTGTGTGCATGTATATGGATTGTCAGTGGTGTTGAGTTTGTGCGGATTGTGTGTTGTGTTTGAGTGTGGGCTGTTTGTATTATTTGTATGAGGAGAGGCTTATTCTGCAGCTCTGTGTATATCTTGCAGTGTGGGTGACTTCCCTGGGTTCCAGTGGGGACCAGGCTGGCCAGGTACAGGTCAAGGACAGGAGCTGCAACAGCAGCTGCAGGATGCTCTACTACAGTGTGGATTCCCATTCATAAGTGCTGGGAGGAAATGATCTGAGATCACTTCCTCTACGTTCTGCAATGCATAAATTAAGGATTGTCCTTCACTACCTCTTCGTATTAGCAGATATCTGAAGTTTCACCGAGACTCCTGATATGCCAGCGCCTGTTTGGCTCTAGCAGCCTTAAGTGCCGTGCAAAGACACCTCGAGTGCCTAGTGCCGTAGGTTGCCTACCCCTGTACTATACAATTCTGGCAACACACATAATTCAATGTGCGTGAGTTGTGTAATGAAGGTTCACTGGCTGACATTTTGTGAAATGGTTTTGGAAGTTTTTGGACCTGGTTACACTGTTGGAAGCACCAGTACAAAACATATATAATATATAAAACATACATAATTATTGTATATTTCCAGCACAGTGCCCCCTCTGGCCGCACATGGGAAAAGGCACAGTGACAGTGAAACTGCAGCTTCTGAAGGGAGAGTCTGAGCTCCTGACTTCAATTTCAGTTGGGGGGCACTGCATGATGTAGGGAGGGGGCCAAGGCCCCCTCTGCCACCCCACCCCCAGCTATGCCACTGTTCAGCTGGGAGTGGGATCATTTATTGCACTTCTATAACTGAGATTTCTATATTTCTTGTACTTCCGGACCAGTGGCGTACACACAATCCATGGGGCCCCGGTGCAAAACTGATCAATGGGGGCCCCCCCCATCATCTCCCTCCCACCGCCACCTCATCACCCCCACCACCACCCCATTCAGACACACACCGAGATACACACACACATATACATACATACAGACACACATACGTACAGACACATACATACACATACATAGACAGACATACAGACACATACATACAGACACAGATACATACACATACATACTGACACACAGAGACACACACAGACACATACACACACATACATACAGACACATACATACAGGGAGTGCAGAATTATTAGGCAAGTTGTATTTTTGAGGATTAATTTTATTATTGAACAACAACCATGTTCTCAATGAACCCCAAAAACTCATTGATATCAAAGCTGAATATTTTTGGAAGTAGTTTTTAGTTTGTTTTTAGTTATAGCTATTTTAGGGGGATAGCTGTGTGTGCAGGTGACTATTACTGTGCATAATTATTAGGCAACTTAACAAAAAACAAATATATACCCATTTCAATGATTTATTTTTACCAGTGAAACCAATATAACATCTCAACATTCACAAATATACATTTCTGACATTCAAAAACAAAACAAAAACAAATCAGTGACCAATATAGCCACCTTTCTTTGCAAGGACACTCAAAAGCCTGCCATCCATGGATTCTGTCAGTGTTTTGATCTGTTCACCATCAACATTGCGTGCAGCAGCAACCACAGCCTCCCAGACACTGTTCAGAGAGGTGTACTGTTTTCCCTCCTTGTAAATCTCACATTTGATGATGGACCACAGGTTCTCAATGGGGTTCAGATCAGGTGAACAAGGAGGCCATGTCATTAGATTTTCTTCTTTTATACCCTTTCTTGCCAGCCATGCTGTGGAGTACTTGGACGCGTGTGATGGAGCATTGTCCTGCATGAAAATCATGTTTTTCTTGAAGGATGCAGACTTCTTCCTGTACCACTGCTTGAAGAAGGTGTCTTCCAGAAACTGGCAGTAGGACTGGGAGTTGAGCTTGACTCCATCCTCAACCCGAAAAGGCCCCACAAGCTCATCTTTGATGATACCAGCCCAAACCAGTACTCCACCTCCACCTTGCTGGCGTCTGAGTCAGACTGGAGCTCTCTGCCCTTTACCAATCCAGCCACGGGCCCATCCATCTGGCCCATCAAGACTCACTCTCATTTCATCAGTCCATAAAACCTTAGAAAAATCAGTCTCTAGATATTTCTTGGCCCAGTCTTGACGTTTCAGCTTGTGTGTCTTGTTCAGTGGTGGTCATCTTTCAGCCTTTCTTACCTTGGCCATGTCTCTGAGTATTGCACACCTTGTGCTTTTGGGCACTCCAGTGATGTTGCAGCTCTGAAATATGGCCAAACTGGTGGAAAGTGGCATCTTGGCAGCTGCACACTTGACTTTTCTCAGTTCATGGGCAGTTATTTTGCGCCTTGGTTTTTCCACACGCTTCTTGCGACCCTGTTGACTATTTTGAATGAAACGCTTGATTTTTCGATGATCACGCTTCAGAAGCTTTGCAATTTTAAGAGTGCTGCATCCCTCTGCAAGATATCTCACTATTTTTTACTTTTCTGAGCCTGTCAAGTCCTTCTTTTGACCCATTTTGCCAAAGGAAAGGAAGTTGCCTAATAATTATGCACACCTGATATAGGGTGTTGATGTCATTAGATCACACCCCTTCTCATTACAGAGATGCACATCACCTAATATGCTTAATTGGTAGTTGGCTTTCGAGCCTATACAGCTTGGAGTAAGACAACATGCATAAAGAGGATGATGTGGTCAAAATACTAATTTGCCTAATAATTCTGCACTCCCTGTAGACACACATACAGAGACACACACAGACACATGCATACAGAGACACACATACACACAGACACATACAGACACACATACAGAGACACACACATACACACAGACACATACATAGACACACACACAGACACATACATACAGACGCACATACATAGACACATACATACAGACAGACACACACACACAGAGATAAATACAGACACATACATAAACACACACACATACAGACACATAGATACATACACACACATACATAGACACACACATACATACACACACACACAAACATACACAGACACGTACACACAGATACATACAGACACATACATAGACACACACATACATACACACAGACATACACACATACACATACACTAACACACATGCTAAATATTTTAGTCACCCTCCTATTACCTACCTTTGAGGTGCAAGAGGGTGACTTCCCTGGGGTCCAGTGGCTCAGGTTGATGGGATTCAGAGTTCCCACTCTGACTCCCTCTGCTTCCTCCCACGTGGCTCCTGGTGGTTGCTGGGAGGAGTGACCATGGCAGTCACTTCCTCCCAGCATCTGACATCATCAGAGGGGGCCCGGTCGCGCTGTTACCGGGCCCACTCTGATGATAATATTAATTTCCATCGGGTGGCCCTAACAGCATGGGCCACCTGATGGGCCCGTTCCCCTGTGACCCCGGTAATTAGACTGCGCGGCTGGGGCTGCAACACATGGCGCCGGGCACCCGGTCGCACGAGTCCGCAGGGTGGCCGGGCCCGTCACTCCAGCTGTGACCCCTGTGACCGCGGTATGTACGCCGCTGCTCAGGAGCAATGGCCCAGCAAGGACTATACAATATCTGTGACTTTGTGTATCATAGTTTGTGAGGGTGAAGTATATGAGTGTGAAGCAGCTGTCAGATTTTCAATGTCTTCTTTTATTATATTCATTTTCTTTTTTCTTTTTTACATAAAGAACAATGTACAACAGTTTGCATATTTATCCAGAGGCTGGTCTGTTTGGGTGCTCATTTCACACGTTTTGGGACTTCATTGTTGTCCATGGATTCATCATCAGCCTCAATGTCATCTAAGTCTGGCAGTTCGTTTGATATGTGGATTTCAATTGTGCTATCATCAGAACCTAACAAAACAAAAGAGAATTGACTGATCCTCTATTTTCTGTGCAAATCAACAATCAACATCAATTTGTACAGAACAATTAAAACAGGATTTCTCATCTTAGGACACATAATCGGGGTGGATTTCTCAATAATTATTGAATCCCCGTTGAAAATCAGGTTTGATGTCAACATTTACAGACGTTCAGCTGTTTGCAATAAACAAATCAAACAAAAGCAATTGAATTAGCTCAACACAATGACTACCTGGATGGGGCAGAAAAAGGAAGCTATCAATGGCTGCAACCAGATATCTGAGAAGATAGGATGTGAAAAATCTCTTGAGTGACTGCAAAAGACCTGCAGCAAGACTTGGTGGCAACAGACACTGAGGCTTTAGTGAGCCCAATAAGGAGCGTACTAAATGCAGAAGATTTCCATTCCAGAACTCCAAGTTGTACACCACTACTGACCCAAGAGTAAGAAAAGTTGGCTCCAGTATGTTTAAAATCATATATATAATCCACAGAAACTTGGGGATTCTGTTCTGTTTAGTGATGAAACAAAATTGGAACTTTTCGGCCCAATGGATCAGCTGTATATCTGGAGGAAGAAGAATGAAGTGACATTCTTTGGCAATGGAAACCTGTAGCATGTGGAAGACAAGATGGATTCATTGAAGTATCAAGAAGTCCTATGATAAAACATCCTGTCTGTTAGAAAGCTGAAGCTTGGACATCATTGAACCTTACAATAAGATGATCCCAAGCATACCTCAAATTCCACCAAGGCTTGGTGGCACAAGAAATCCTTGGAAATTCTACAGTGGCCATTACAGTAACCTGACTTGAACCCCACAAAAAATATCTGGTGGGATTTGAAGAAGAGGGTTGCAGCACGCAAACCCAAGAATAGTAATTCAATGGAGGAATGGGCCAAGAGTCCTCAGGAATGCTGCCAGAAGCTTGTGTCTGGCTATGCATCTCGTTTGCAGCAGGTCATAGCAGCAAAAAGGTGCTCTACCAAGTACTAAAGATGCGTGCCATGAAGAGGTTAAATAATTCTGAGACTTGAGAAGTCATTATAAGTTGCATTTTCAGTTGAATTTGGGGAAACCATTTCATTGTGCTGAGCTATTTCAATTGCTTTTGTTTGCTTTGTTCATTGCAAACAACTGAAAGTCTGTAAATGTTGACAATAAACATGATTTTCAGTGTGAATTAAATAATTTTAATTACAACTCTATATATTTTTGTAGCCTAAGAAAATGTGTAAAATTTGCTTTGCCCAGCTAAACCCGTACTCTTTTTGTCCATGTTTTTGACATAAAACATCACATACTAGAGCAGGTTTATAGCTACCTGCACAATTGGCTCATTGCATCTGATAAATATATTTATGCTAATGACATGTAAATTGTAACCCTGTATTGTTAAGTGTAAATAAGTTATAGCACTTAAAATGTATAAATAAATTGAGGAATTTTATTAAATGACCACTCCAAGCACCATAACTACTGCAGACCACATCACATCAGTGCATCTAGTCTTCTCCAGCAGGAGAAACATGATGTCTCGTAGAGTAACTCAAGGTCATGCAGAAGCATAATCCCGGGCTGAGACCATTCCACTGCCAAAGAGTGCAGTCCTGCACGGTCCTGCTCTACAATGTAAACCGAATTCTTCTGCTGGAGAAGACAAAGTCCAATGAGGTCCGGTCACTCAGGTAGATTGTCACACCATGCTAAATCAGTTTAACATTTTCCTATGGGATGGTACCAAGGCACTCCAGTCACTGTACTTTTTGTGGTGTGATTGGAGTGCATGGTCCTGCATTGTCCTGCTCTATAAAGCAAACCGGCTTCTCCAGCTGGAGAAGACAAGAAGTGTCCAATGGGCTCTGGGTCCCCAGGTAAATTGTCAAACCGTGCTAAATCAGTTTGACATTTTCCTATGGGATGGTGCCAAGGCACTCTGGACACTGTAGTTTTTACTGTTCTTGGAGTGTTCTTTTAATAGGACTTTCCTGTCTCTAGAGACCCTATGAGTCCTTAGCAAGCCCACTTGTAGTAAGCAGAACTCGTTAATAGCAGATCCAAACTGGAACAATAGCTGTATAGTCTATCGCAGGTACATTGAAGTTACCCAAAAGAAAAGAAAGCATTTGCACTAGTTTTAAATGTCTTGTGGATATTTTTATATGTTTATTATTTGATTGGAGTTGGTTTTGCAGGAACTCAGACAGGAGGCAAAAGATTTCACCAGTTATTGCAATTGAAATGGATATTTTTATCCATTTCTACTTGTTTACAGGGACACTATAGTCACCAGAAAAACTACAGCTTATTGATTTGTTCTGGTGAGTAGAATCATTACCTTCAGGCTTTTTGCTGTAAACACTGTCTTTTCAGAGAAAATTCAGTGTTTACATTACAGCCTAGTGATAACTTCACTGGCCACTCCTCAGATAGCTGTTAGAGATCCTTCCTGGGTCATGGCTGCCTAAAATGCATCCAAACATTCAGTGTCTCCTCCCTCTGCTGGCAGACACTGCACTTTCCTCACAGAGATTAATTGATTCAATTCATCTCTATGAGGAGATGCTGATTGGTCAGGGCTGTGTTTGAATTGGCTTGAATACAAGTAAGATTTTACTATTTTTAGGGAGGCATGGGGGGACAGGGTGGCTAGATGGTGGTTTTAACACTATAGGGTCAGGAATATATGTTTGTGTTCCTGACCCTATAGTGCTCTTTTAATGTTCAGAATTATGTTGTTGTTGTTTTTGTGTGAACAGCTTATTTTTTTTTTAACTAAGTGACAAATGGAAATGTAACTCATTGGTCACCATTGTTCAGAAATACAAACCTGTAGCACAATGCACAGGTGCACATTCTAATGTAGTATAATAGATGATAGAGCTGGAAACCTAAACAGAGGTGGCCAAAAGTAGATGAATTTTTTTTGTAGCAGTACAAATTCCATAATATGTTGAGAGCAAATCAATAATTTATCAATAATATTTCTAGTACTGAAAAACTGAGGAGGGTTGACATCTATCATAGTAATTTATTAAAGTGACTATGAGGAATTTAAAACAAGTTTCACAATTTGTGCCAACGTAGCCAAATTAGGGGGAAAAAAGCATGTACAATGTTTTTAGTTCAGCTATTTTACCCTAACATTTTAAACTCATTTTTAATTTACAACAGTTTATAAGAATAACCATGTGTGTTCAGAACTATGTTTATCACTTGTAACTAGGGACAACCAATATCACTTACTTAACCCCTTAAGGACACATGACATGTGTGACATGTCATGATTCCCTTTTATTCCAGATGTTTGGTCCTTAAGGGGTTAAATGACCACTATAGTGCCAGGAAAACAAACTCGTTTTCCTGGCTCTATAGGGTCTTCGGTTCCCCCCCACTCTCTAGGTCCCCCTCCCGCCGGTCTGAAGTGGGAGGAAGGGGTTAAACACTTACCTTTCTCTAGCACCGGGCTCCCTCGGTGCTGGGGACTCTCCTCCCTCTTCCGACGTCATCCGCTGAATGCGCGCATTCAGTCAGTCCATAGGAAAGCATTTTTCAATGCTTTCCTATGGACGTGGAAGCGGCTCTAGCAGCTGTCAATGAGACAGCCACTAGAGGCTGGATTAACCCTAATGTAAACATAGCAGTTTCTCTAAAACTGCTATGTTTACAGCTGCAGGGTTAACCCTAGATGGACCTGGCACCCAGACCACCTAATTGAGCTGAAGTGGTCTGGGTGCCTATAGTGGTCCTTTAAGGGCGCTATTGACACCGATTATTGGGCCGATAGCCGATAGCCGATAACTGGTAACAATATTCTGCCAGTGGTCCACCCTGATGCCAGTAACATTATAGAGAGGATGGCTGGGACCCAGCACACGCTATCCTCTGTTTCCGGCATGTAATCTCTCCAACTCAGAGAGCAGCTAAAAGTAGTGTGTGTCTGTAATATTCTTTGGCATTACTGACATGTGTAATCAACAATGCACTTTCAAAAATAAAGAATAAAAAAAAAAAGTAGTGTGTGTGTGTGTGTTGAGTATTCGCTGCCTCCCGCTTTATCAGAAATATCTGTATCATTATAAGGTGATACCGATAATTGCCAAAATGTTAAATATCAGCCAAACCAATAATCAGTTGATCCCTACTTGTAACTGAATATAAATGTTCCTATAGATATAGTTCTGGTCTCTGCTAATAGAATATTGCCTTATGCAGCATACATTCAGAGGTACAAACCCACATGTCATTTCGCAGTTAGACATAAACAATTAAGACGTGCAGTGGATGCTAAATAAGCTGGACCCAGCGTATACTTTATGTGTCTCATAAATGACAATCTAGGGTCACATTGATAAAAAAATAGCATTGGTTTTATATTCTGTATTAGATATATGAAATCTATTACTTATACATTATATCACAGTGGCTAAGGGGTTGTAGAATGACTTTATGGGCAACTGAAAAAAACATTTGATCACAGCTGTTTTTGCACTCATTGGACACTAATTGACCTAAGGACAAATTAAAAGTGAATATTAAGAGATCTTTATTACTCATATAGTCATATAGATGCAGATGTATTTTAATGATACCCTTTTTATTCTAATTTTAATCTTTTTCATTCTATACGCATCTTAACAAATATGTTAAGAGAAAAAAAGAGAGACACTACGTTTATGTAAAATACATTTATTGCCAAATGTTCCGATGAAAATATTTTATTTTGTATGACAGTAACAATTTGTTTACCCATTTCTTTCTCTGTAGAATACTGCAAACAGTTTCAGAACAAACAATTCTAAAATTAAAGTGCTTTTCAAATTCAAAGAATGTTATTTTCAGAGAGCCCTTCATTAAAGCACTATTCAGAATGTAAAGATTTCATAAGCCCTACATGGTGTGTAGAGGGAAGACTATAAAGATAATCAATTTTATGTATACATAGGGTTCTAGTTATTTTACCTAATAGATGCTCTATGACTTATTATTATTTGTGTCAAGGTTATGTCTGACAAGATGATTCACATCCTTACGAAGGTAAGAAAACCAGTCATGTGATGATATGTTGGATTATATGTTTTTAGCATGCGCCAATGCAAAATTAAAGCAGGTTGGAGTTATGTCTGGATGGGCCAACATCTCAAACTGCCCATTAGTCTCAAACAGGACAGGAAGACAAAACAAGAGTGTTATTTGTATCTGCTAATACTTCTTTAATTGCCTTAATAATTGTCATCTCCTGTCTAGTAAACAGCATACAATGTGCTCAACGCAGAAAAACAGTACAAACAGTAGCTACAAAAAAGAGCATCCCTCTTAATTGAGTGAGGGCTATCATATGAAAGTCTACCTGGATATTGCAGAGCAGTGATCTGTATTAAACCTAGAAATAATAATAACAACAGAGAACAATGATACATGGAAAAACTGTATTGTGATTGTAGTTGGCAAGAATTTTTGTTATGTCATCAAGACAAAATTGTGAAGACTCCCTGCTGTAAAGTGTGAAAGGTCATGGTGGCTTAATATAGTGTGGAATTTTCTGACATTGAAGAGACAGACATTTTTTTGTTTTGAGTTTGGCCTCTGTTTTTTTGTCCAGACTTGGAGTACCTTTGTCACCTGGTGCTTTGGGTTAAGACTTTTACTATGTTTTACCCCATCCAAACCAAAGCTCTATTTCAGAGGAGGAATGGACCAAACCAATGCTTGGAGGTTCTTGTGATTGGAATAAACAGATAATACTTTAATGGAAATACAATTTTAAAAAGATTGTGTCTATAAGAAACTAAACTTACAGTAGGTGTAAAATATGCAATTTTTATCAGTGGAACTATCACACCTTATTATTGAGAAATTGGGTCATCAGAGTCTAAGTGTGTCAATGGGCTTTTCTGCATTTATCTAGATAGGTTTGTGAAGTTAAAGAGTTTAAACTTAATATACAGGGTGATTATTTAAATCTATTTAACTACATAACTATGTAAGCAAAATCTACTTCTGTCTATAATTAAGGTTGCTATCTGGGTCATTGCGATCATAGTCCGAATTTGCCGTATTAATTCCCTCTATAGAATAGGACACAAGTGTAGCATAATGCATTGGTCATCCACGTCAGTGCAGCATTTACATCTTTCACAGTTTTAGAGCCACACTGACTATTGCAACAAAGTAAGGACATGTTGGGAATTATAATTGGATGGGAACCCACAATCTGATAACTAATAGCCTTGGTAGATTGGGGAATTATTTTTTAGTCTTTCGGCTATTATCCCATTACCTTCAGAGAGCATGCCAAGTGCTTCATCAGTTTGATGGCTATTTTCCAAATCAGTCTTGTTTGGGTTCTGGATGTAACCAGGATAGTTCAGGAAGGAAGTAATATGACCATTGTGCGTTGGTTCACCAACAGTTGATGTAGATATCGGCTCCCAAACTATTTCCTTTTGATTAAATTTGAAGTCTATATGACATCCTGTCCATCCATAGAAAGCTAGTGTAAAGAGGAAGCCTTGCATAGGATTCAGTATTCCCTAAAACAGAAACAAGAATTTAATAGAAGCAAAAGCAAACCATTACACTGTAGCACCGTGACGTTCAACCTGTCCTGAAGTGTTATGCTATATTTTTTTAGACTAGAAGGGATGATGATACCGAGTGTAGGAGATTGTTTTATAGTGCTTTCTATTTTTGCTCTTCATATATAGTTGGAGCTATGATCTGGCTCCCAGTGTCAATGCCTGATTGTAAAATTATTTTTGTAGTTAAAAAATGTGCAAGTGTATCCCTGATCACTAGTTCTGATTGGCATGGATGAAGCTATGATGAGTCCATTGAGCACCCGGAGGTGGAGATGCAGCCATCTTGCTTTTGGGACTCTTGAGGGCTTTACGGGTAGAAGTTGGATGATGCCAATATGGGAATGACGTCATCATGCATTGACGAGCCATGGAGGACTGGCTGATGAATACATCTACACTTTTAACCGTTATATTGATGAAAATGACAGCATTGATTAGAGCTGACTTATAGGGGCTCTAAACATTGTGAGTGTTCCAAGTTATCTTGTATTATCATTTTATTGTATACATATTGCCCTATGATGTTTTTTTATGTTTATAGTACATAGGAATTCCCTATCACAAATATCCAGAATACCATATACCATTGTGTGCACAATGACCTTACTTAATTTTCCATTTTCTATGGATGCAGCGCATGCCTGTCAGCGCCAGTGACAGAATGTCGAAATGGTGACCTATGTGCTCAGACAGGTGCTTGGTGGGCCCATGTGTGAGCCTATAGCATCAGCTCTGTGCAGGAAAATGTAAACCATTCTCGAGGCATAGTCCCCAGAGGAGCACTCTATTAGGTCACGAGCGCCTCTCGTAACTTTCTAGACCCATCATGTACGAGCACTATATGCATATACTCTACATAATTTTGTTAATCCACGTTCTTTTAATCATATATATGCACTTCTATGATCACCTCCATTCATGCAGATTTGTGATGTCAGACTATAGCATTTTTTCCTTTAGCTCCTTAGGGACAATGGAAACACTGATGGTTCTGTCTCAGATACTATGTGTGCCAAGCACGTTTTTATTGTTTCTAGATCTCTGATTGCTTGATTTACAAAAATAGTGCACTGCTTTTGTGATGTATGACCTGCATTTTCTGTTGAAGTCTCCCATACTTATGTCATATGTTTATTATTATAATGTGATGCTCAAAAATAAAGAAATAAAAAAAATGTCAAATAAAAAGCAAATTGGACCATGTGCTGACAATTATGAAGGACCAAATTACAGAATCCTTTTAACGGAAAACACTAAAAATTTTAACCTAAGTGACATATACCTGGTAGAGGTGGTGCCGGAGGGAAACTCACAGGATGTATTTATAAGCATACACATACCCTAATCTTTTGCTTTCATCTCTCAACAAAATCTATACGGCCCCAGCATTGGCATCCAGTGAATCCTGATGTCAGTGGGCACGGTAAAAGGGGCCATGACACTGTCACTGTCAAAAGGGTCAGACCTGCCTGGAAAAAGGGAGCAGGTCTGCACGATGAATTAGAAAAGTTAAAATAGCTTGCAGGCCAGCCAACTAAACGTGAACTAGGCAGACACCCTGAGCTTGACAAAGATGTGTCGAATGATGCTGTACAAAGAAAATATCCAATAAAAGATGATTGTTAGCTGTAATATCATCAATCTGACTGGACTACAGAAGATATAGAAGGGTATTTATATGTAGGGTGTTATTATGTAGGGTGTGTTTTTATCACTGCGGATATACAACAGAATGAACTTTATTTGAAAATGATCTTATCCCTTTTCGGAATTTGATAAAAACAAAAGTGGGAATCAGTTGGTTAAATGAGAACTGGACAGTGTATTAAAGAAAATGAATGGTGGATCGTGACAGTACACGCTTTGAGCAAGCCTGGTTCCTTAGGCGAAATGCGTCAGTAGTGACGTCAGTACGCTATCATGTGGTCCTGAGTTCCAGCTGTTTCAGAGCTGTAAAAGTTAAAATCTTGCAAGCAACTCTGGTCACTGGCGAGATCAAATTTCAGCATTCAAAAGGCAAACACAAGCGGGGAAAATAGTGTCCAGTGGATGGTACAGTGAACGGTACACAATGAGGACTGCTTAAAGGGACTCTACAGGCAGCCGAATTTACTCACCTGGTTCCAGCGCCAGGGGGCCTTGTGAAGCCACGCCCCCTATTTCATCAAAATGATGAAATAGGCGGGCGCAAGCAGGGAGCAATCAGACGCTTCCGTTTGGAAGCGTCATTGCTCCCTTGTGCGCATGCGCGGCTTTGCCACAAATGCGCACATACTTCAGAGGGCGGCATTCATGCCGCCCTCTGAAGTCCTGAGCGCACTACTGCGCATGCGTGCGGTGTGCGCGGCCGCGAGCTGAGCTGACTGACAGCTCAGGTCGCGGTCTTTGCCCGCCCCCTCCTCTGCTGACAGGCTGGAGAGAGAAGGCGCGCACACAGTGCCTTCTCTCTCCTGCACACGTCAGACGTATTTTAATACGTCTGACGTGTACAGGGCCTTTTTAGGGCCCTGCATGATAGAAAGTCCCTCTGGTGGCCGTCTGAGTGACAGCCACTGGAGGTATTCCTATCAATCAATGTAAACACTGTATTTTCTCTGAAAATACAGTGTTTACATTAGATTGCCTGCAGGGAGCTATAGATCATACCTGAACAACTACATTAAGCTGTAGTTGTTCAGGTGACTATAGAGTCCCTTTAAGCTGCAGAACTTGGTACTGAGGCACACAAAGTCCCAACAACATTGTGTTTTTAATTTATTTTTACCGTGTATGTAATAAGAAGGGTTTTATGCTATATATTTCTTTTTTTCGGTATTCCTATATTTCCATAAAGCGTTTGAACATTTTTGAGCTTCTGGGAATTACCACTCATAAAGGAATATTAAAATAAGTTATTGTGTTTCATATACAAGAGGTTTGAAAGTAACAGTACATTGGGAGTGGTTGTAAAGCTATAGTGCATTTTTTCTGTATTGTGCTTACACACTTCCTATAACTGTTTGAAGTGAACACAATTTTTATATTTACCAATCATCTTTTTCTACATATTTTATTTGTATCACTAAAATCTTTGTTTATAATTTGTTACATGTTATGGGGGAGCATTGAGGTGTTATTGGTTGGTCCACATCTAATCGTTAGATTCTAATTTTGTGTGCCAAATGATGTTGTCACTGTCTGCTTTCTAGGGACAGTTCCCTGGTGTCACGCAGTACTCTCTTGTCCACTGTTCTCCTTCCCTTGGAAGGTGGATGTAGTGAGTGTAGAATTAAGGGGACATGCCACACTGTTAGAGAGACAGAAGCAACAACAGTATGTGCACAGTGTGCAAAGTCAGCTTTATCTTAAAGAGACACTGTAGGCACCTAGACCACTTCAGCTCATTGAAGTGGCGTGGGAGCCAACTCCCATCACCCTTAACCCTGCAAGTGTAATTATTGCAGTTTTTATAAACTGCAATAATTACCTTTCAGGGTTAAGTCCTCCTCTAGTGGCTGTCTACCAGACAGCCACTAGAGGGACTTTCGGCTTCTTAGACAACTTTTGGTCGTGTAAATGATGCTGAATGTCCTCACTCTATGCATGTGGACCTCCAGCGTCACCGGAACCCCTATAGGAAAGCATTGATTAATGCTTGCCTATGAGGAGGTGTAATGTGCGCTCGACGATTGCCGCGCATGCACATTAGGTCTCCCTGCCGGCGGATGGGGGATGGGAGGGGGGCACTTCTGGATTCTCTAGTGCCAGGAAAATGGGTTTGTTTTCCTGGCACTAGAGAATCCCTTTAACTAATTTATGGTCAGCCAGTCCACACAAGTTTTGTTTCTCTACATCCCTCCTAAGTTCCCATACTAATTTTCCTCAGCACATAGCAATCACAAATAGAAAGTAGTACAAAGATTTTGTAATTTTTTTTTTTTAAATCAATGAGCCTATTAAATGTGCGTGGACCTGGAGCTTCTACTCCATTAGCTCTATGTTAATCTAGCCCTGGATAAGGGTAGAACATTTTTAAATGCATTGAGTAGCTTCTGTATATAAAAAAAAAAGCTTATAACACAGGACATTCAATGGAAGGATTTCACTTTCATTTCATAAATATTAATAAGCCAATTATAAATATTAATAATTCATAAATATTAATAAGCCAATTATAGAGCCTTTGAGATCTGGCTATTTTTAGCTATATTTTCTGTTTTTACTACTCCAAACACATGAAGTGACCAGACTTACCATATTTAATTAGTTATACTGTCTAGTCTGATTGAAATCATGCCTGACTTACCATTATGAACCATGTGATGAGTACGGCATTCCTCACATTTTTCAGCAGCACTCCATTGATATCTGGTTGCATTTCCAGATAGAACAAAAGGCACTCATTGATGATATTGGCTGCCCAACTGACGAGAGACAAAACACGGCTTATAACAACATTAACAGCAGATTTCTTTAAATAATAAATTGCCGATTTTCCTTTTCTTTCTTGCAGTCCACTGATCTCACAAATTGTCTACATAGTATTGTATAGCACTTTAAATGCCAACTTGTACACTGTGCAAATAATTAGAATTTTAGCATTTCTTTTGAAAATGTTAAAACATTTGTGCATAACCTTTGCTTTTCTTGGGCATTGATCACACATTGTCAAAAAAGTGGAGAACTAGGAGCTTCTCATATTGAATCCTGACATCACGGCCTTCCTTGCCTCTTTAAATAGTATTTGTCACTTATGGTTTAATATTCAAAATGTCAACATGTTCACTAAGAAACTGCCAGATCTGTTGTACCAGCTAACTATATTGGTTAGATAGAATTAATATTAATACGTTGGCGTTATTTTTTTTTAACCCGATTTGTTGAGAGGACCACTCTAATAATAAATGATCCATTGTGTGATTAAAAAAAAGTTAGAAGATTCTCTCCTATAACAGAACACTGATCACTGGCATATATCACTGACTTTGAGGAATGTAAGAGCTGAATAAATTAGTTGGAATTCTTGATCAGCTTCGAGCAAAAACGATTAAAGGCAGCCATGTGCTCACATGACAGAAAATGTGATTCTGTTTGAAGGAAGGAAGAGCATTCTTCACAGTATTTATGATTATAAGAAAAATTGGGTTATTTATTATTTCATTAAAAGATTATCAGGGTTATCAACTACAGTGAGAATTCAAAGTGAATTTAAAATTTGAGGTCAAAATAGCAATAATTGGAACAATTCTCTAAGTTAATAGCTATGCTTTCTTTTTGGCTACTCTGGCCATAAATTTGAAATGTACTTTTAATGCTTACTTTAATAAATAATCCTGTGTATAGACCAACTATAGCTTGAGTTCTTGCATTGTGGTTGAGCCTGTACAAGTGAAATAGATTCATTTCTTTTTTTTCTCCCTCTGTCAGACAATGATAAGCAGCAATAATTGAGAACGTTCTTTGCTTACTACTACATTTCATTCACTCTGTTACTAGTTGATGTCTCAATTGTTACATTGTCTAAAATAAATCCTATCTCTTGGATGTGTCTGGAGACTATGCTGAATTAGCAAAGAGCCACGACGGTGACATCGCCACTGGGGGTCCAGAGGCCAGGGGGCAGGTAAAGGCGTTTCAGTGCGCATCAAAGGACGCAAGAGAGTACAGCATGAGGATCATGCGAGATCATGGAACCTTCTTCCATAGACAGAGCCAATTCCCTGCAGCAGTCACTGGTGATGCCTTGGGGGATGGACACTTGAAGACAGCGGTAGCGTAGTGTCTAGAATTGTCAGGCATAGGAAATATACAGAGACAAAGTAGTCCCTATTTTTTCTCAAGGTACCTCTTGACTGAGTTGGAATTTTAGTGAAATGCCAACACAGTCAAAATGAGTGTTTCATTTAGATTCTATCTTTATGAAATACTAATTTTTCAGGGGTGGGGAGGTTCACAGCACTGCTTTAATAACACTGACTACTAATACTATGTATACTTTCTTAACCTCTAGTGCTACCCTCTTACAATATTCATTTATTGACCTTGTTCTATTATTAAAAGCTATGTTTTCATTTACATATATACTTTCTGTGAAATGTGTTTGTTTGGTTGATTCTATCTGGGGTTACCTGCCATGTTTTGCAAAATTGGCTAACTTTTTCCTTTGAATTATTCTTGCATTGTGGGTTCAATGGTGTACCAATGTTGCAATTACAAATATATATATATATTCATTAATTAACTACTTACCCCCATCGGTAGACTTCTAAACTAATGTGGACCCTAGAGATAATGCAGATTCTAGATGCAATCACTCTCAGCTTAGGTTTACCTAGCTAAGAATGATGGGAGTTTTATTCTATAACATTATAGCATTCTATTATTCACCCTGGAGGGTCTTCTAATCTATTGTTTTTATAAATAAGTTTGTATTCAGTTTTCTGTGATTAAGAGTACATTTACTACCATAATTACTGAATGTACGAGTACAGTTGCCAAAGGTTCCAGATGGGCTCTATGGGGAAACAATCTAGGAATCCCTATTGTTTTGCTCCTTTGATTCAGGATTAAGGTTACGACTCCAGTGGTTAGGAAGGTGGCTTAGAGAAGCAAGCTGGGTATAGTATACCAGCTTTCTTTGTCTTGTAAGGTAGTAGATACGTTCTAAGCATTTATGTTGAGTCCGGTTGAGTCGTTCATGTTGGCTTGGTGACTTTGTCCCTCTCTGAACCTTTGGCTAGCAATAGCCAGAAGAAGGTAAGCTAAATTGGGAAAAGCAAAAAGGAGAACCTGTGTGTGAAGGATAACAACAAATTGTGGCTATGTGACGAGTTGGTGAAAAATAGTTGGGAGGATTTGGCCGCCAAAGTCCTGCGAGGAGAAAGTTGATGGGTTGTGAACCTCCTTTATATAATCTATTGTTAATACTTCAGATGCCATGGACTGTGAGTCTAGAGCCAGGGACCAGCTTTCCTCTTCCCATTACAAATTGACTCTACATATTACATAATAGTAAAATAATACTCAGATGTACCAGATGACGAACACCAGCATGATCTTGAAAAAACGGATCTGAATTTCTGTACCCAAACGTCTTTCATTTTCGGTATAAATTCCAGATCTTCCCTTTAGTAGAGAGGCAACTATGAAATTATAAAAAGCAATGTTACATGATATCTGATTATATCTGAAGCTTTGATTTGTTTTAAGTCTACTTCAAATACAACAAGGACCAGATATTGATACCTAAAGACTGGCATATGTTCTGATAAGTAAATATTCGTGTCAATACCTAATCTAGGCATTCGTGTGCTTAGAACTTAGAGCGGAAATGCTGCAGATGAAAACTACAATGATATTTTCCTAGAAAATGAAAGTGTAGGTCTTGGCTACTTCTGCTAAGCAACATTGTATATGTGTGGTTCAATATATATGGGTATTTCAATGCTCAGAATACTCTATTTCTTTGCGTACATGAGCTCATGCACATTAAATAAGTTAAGAATTTCTTACACAAAATATTTAATGAACATTTTCAATCCCAAACCAACACCACCTGTAATTTACATAATATTATAAAATTCGAGAAAGAATGAGCACTGCTTTCTACTCATTGAAATCAAATTTGAAACATCTTCCATGTGATATAGTCTATTAATGTTGATTTGTCAACTGACTTTTGATGGAAACATGTCAGCAACTGAATTCAGCAATTTTAAGTCTGCTTTTCCAAGTTGAGGTAGACGATATTCACGCTAGTTGCCTTACTCATCTTTAAAAGAGAAGAGAAATACCCATCTCTGGTCAGGTTAAAAAATCATCCATCATCATTTCCTCATTCTTTTCCTTCATAGCATGCTGTGAACATTTGACTGGCATAAAACACCAACCCTTTACATCGTATGGTGGGGGCACAGCACAAAGTGGCCCAAGCCCTCAAATCGCATTGACTGTAGTTTATCTATATAGTAGCTAGATAACAAAATGCTCAAATGTTCTATATATTTATCAAACATCTGAAACATTTTTCAGACCATTAATCAGATTACATTTTCAAGCTACACACACACATATATATATATATATATATATATATATATATATAATTCATTTCTCAGAGTGTGTATTCCCTACAAACCTTAGTGCAGTACTGTGGATTGCTAAGATATTGATGTATTTATATCTCCCTATCTTAACCCCTCAAGGACCAAACTTCTGGAATAAAAGGGAATCATGACATGTCACACATGTCATGTGTCCTTAAGGGGTTAATCTGGAGCGGTTTCTGACTGGAATAAAGTGGGGTGGCCACTCTCATCCACTGTCAATCTGAAGAGGGCATTTAGTAGACATGTGCAATTTGTTTCGGTACGAATAAAAATTCAGCCGAATTTCAGGTAATTCATACATTCGGGTGCTTCCGAATGTCCGAATAGTTGAATTGCCGAAGTGCCGAATTGCTGAAGTCCCGAAGTGCCGAAATTACCGAATTTCCGAAGTGTAGTAGTGCCGAAGTGCCGAAGTGCCGAAGCACAGTATTGCCTAAGTACGAATATACTTACCCAGTGAAAGAAGAAGATTGTTATACTGTATACAATTTCAAATAAAAAGTATACAAACATAGACAGGATTCAGCTGTAAGCATTTGCAACACTTCCAACAATCAAGTAACATACATTCATATAAAATGTAAGTTACTAAGCCAGTCAGTGTAATGACAGGAATGAATAAGTAGATAACTCCCTAATTCCCACGGTATTAGGGAGCTATCTACTAAAAGGCTGAAAAACCTAAATTGGTCTTTCAGCCAAATTTACTAATACTAAGTAGATTACTTAGTATTACTAAATTATGCCCCTACTCGCTATACCACAAGTAGGGGCATGTCTATTAAACAGTGAGCAGTCTGTGGCTGCTCACTGTTAAAAAAAAAAAAGGGTCCCCCCTCCCTTAGGGGGTGGGGGCCCTAAAGTAAAAAAAGGGGGGAGTACCTATTGTCCTCCCCACCAGCCCCCACCCCTGAGCGGCGATGGGGGCCCTAAATAAAAATTTTGGGGGACCTAATGTCCTCCCCCCTGGCCCCCACCCCTGAGCGGTGGGTGGGGGCCCTAAATACAAATTGGGGGGGGGACCTAATGTCCTCCCCCCTGGCCCCCACCCCTGAGCGGTGGGTGGGGGCCCTAAACACAAATTGGGGGGGCTAATGTCCTCCCCCCTGGCCCCCACCCCTGAGTGGTGGGTGGGGGCCCTAAACAAAAGTAAGGGGGGAGGACCTAATGTCCTCCCCCCTGGCCCACACCCCTGAGCGGTGGGTAGGGGCCCTAAACACAAATTGGTGGGGGACCTAATGTCCTCCCCCCTGGCCCCCACACCTGAGCGGCGGGCGGGGGCCCTAAATACATATTTAACCCCTGTCCTCCTCATAACACTCTGATTGGTGGCTTAAGTAACCAATCAGAGAGTTATGAGTCAAATTACACAGCGTGGGAAAATTACAAAGAACTTTCCCACGCTGTGTAAAATGACACAGAGCACTCTGATTGGTAGATTTCAAACCAACCAATCAGAGTGCTGTGACAGGTAAATGTAGAGACTTACCTGTCAGTCTCTTCATTTACCTGTCAGAGCACTCTGATTGGATGGCTTAAACCCACCAATCAGAGTGCCCTGAGCCTAATTGCAGGGCGGGGCAAGGCTTTATAAGCCTTCCCCCGCCCTGCAGAGCTCAGTCTGCGCAGAGCCCTAGCAGGGTGAAGATGGATTATTTTTTTTACGCTCGTTTTTTTTTTTTTTTTATTGCGTCGGTTATTATGGATATTTATTTGGCCTTTTTTGGGGCTGAAAAAAGAAGATTTTAGAAGAAAGAAAACATTGAATGTTAAGTTTATTTTTCATTTTTAAAGGTACTTATTTAAATGGTCCCCCCTCATTATTTTTAGGGTGAGGGGGGTAGGTAGGAGTTTATTTTTTTGGGGAGGGGGTGACTAGGGGTTTGGGGACCCCTAGTCATCTGGGGGGGGGTGTCCCCCTCCTTATTCTTGTTAAGGGCCCCCACCCACCGCTCAGGGGTGGGGGTCAGGGGGAGGACATTAGGTCCCCCTCCCCAATTTTTATTTAGGGCCCCCACCGCCGCTCAGGGGTGGGAGCCGGTGGGAAGGACAATAGGTCCTCCCCCCTTTTTTTACTTTAAGGCCCCCACTCGCTCAGGGAGGGGGGACCCTTTTTTTTTTAACAGTGAGCAGCCACAGGCTGCTCACTGTTTAATAGACATGCCCCTGTTTAATAGACATTAATAGACATGCCCCTACTCGCGGTATTGCGAGTAGGGGCACAATTTACTAATACTAAGTAATTTTTAAATTAGTATTAGTAAATTTGTCTGAAAGACCAATTTAGGTCTTTTAGCCTTTTGGTAGATAACTCCCTAATACTGTGGGAATTAGGGAGTTATCTACAAAGCGGCTGCAACAAAAGTCGAGTTCCGAAGTTGCCGAAGTTGCCGAAGTGCCGAAGTGTCTAAGATCCGAAGTTCCGAAGTGGCGAAGTTCCGAAGTGCCGAAGTTCCGAAGTGGTCAAGTGCCGAAGTTCCGAAGTGTCGAATTGCCGAAGTCCCGAATTGATTAAGTCCCGAATTTCGGAATGCCGATCCAAGCCGAATATTTTCCCCATGCACATGCCTAGCATTTAGCCCCTCTATAGCCAACAGTGAAGATGTCAGCAAGCCAGTACAACAGATGTAAGGGTCTCCATACACCATCTAAAGAAGGAAAACCGATCAAGTAACATTTGCCCCTGAAATTAATAGATTTCACTTCTTTTTTATATATTAGGAAAAGTGTAAATTCAAGTTATAGACTTTGTAACCATTATTTTATTATTGAACCATCATTAGAGTTCTTCAGTTACTTGCATGACTATACTCCACAAACAGAGAATATGAACAAATTCAGTAGCTCGACATTTCCATACTCCAGGGATAGGCAACCTTCGTCACTCCAGATGTTTTGGGCTACATATCCCATAATGCACTTGTGGCCATAATGCTAGCAAAGCATCATGGGAGATGAAGTCCACGACATCTGGAGTGCTGAAGGTTGCCTACCCCTGCCATGCTCCAACATTTCACAACAACCACCTGTCACCCACAGCCAAACCAATTCTGTGGGATAAGATATCACACCTCACAAATACATAATTGATCAAAAAAATTGTGAATACATAAACATAATATTCAAAATATTGGAAAGTGAAGTAACCCTTTAGCATGCTTACCTGCTGATACCGTCCTTGCAAACAAGACCGGATTCACAATCAAAACAAGCAGGAGAGGAGCATATGTGGTGACATAGTGAGGAATGGCATGTTCCAATCCATTTTCACAGCTATAAAAACATAATTTCATTATTGTATTTGTAATATAAAACCTAAAAAAAAAACTAAATAGGAGCGGTCTTAATAATGGTCAAAATGTGTTTACTGGATTACTGCAACACATCACCCTTCATCTCTCTATATTTATATGTAATAATAAATGTAATAATGTAATAAATATAGTTAAATCGTTAACATTATACTTTAAGTTAAAAGCTGAACGAATGTGCATATATTTAGTTTTGCCTGTGCCATTCCCATACAAACAGCCGTTATACAACAACATAGGAAACAATACAACTTTGAAAACCCCAAATTGCAGTATATTGCACTATTTTCTGCTCACATGTATCCCTTAACAGTTGCAGTTCTCTAAAACTTCATCAGGATTACAAAACATTGACTATATATCAGTATATTTCATTAGTAACTGGAGATTGCAAGTCACGCTCTTTCCTGTGATTTGTTTCCTCTCTAATAGTTTATCAATATTGGCCTCCTCTTATGGTTTTTGTATTCAGGGACAAATTAGCCACAAAGTACTCTAGACACTTGCCTAGAGTATATATTTTTTTTAAAGGAACACTATGGTGTCAGGAATACAAACCTGCCTTCTAAATATTAGAGTGTCCCTGTCCTAGATGTATAGAGGCCCCCCTCATGAAAAGTTTTACTTACCTTTTTCCAGCACCAAGGCTCCCTTATTGCTGTTGACCTCGCCACCTCTTGTGACATAGAGAGCATTCGGAACTCAATGCACATGTGCAGTGAGTGAAACGCGCTGATTTAAGATTTCCCATGAATCAATGCTTTCCTGGATTTTGGAATCACATGATTACGTTTCATTAGCCAGTGCAGTGGAAGCGCCTCTGGTGGCTGTCAGTAGGACAGCCACAAGAGGTGGACTTAAACCTGCAGTGTAAATATGGCAGTTTATAAGAAATGCCAATGTATTACATTGCAGGGTTAAAACTACACTACACCCAGACCACGTAATTGAGATGAAGTGGCCTGGATGATTATAATGTCCTTTTAAGAATACCTAGGAAAGTAAGAAGGTGCCAGTATGGCCAAGTATGACATCTGTAGTATGTTGGTATAGTGGGGATCAATTAACATGGGAAATGGCAGGACTTGAAATTGAATGGATCATCACTGATTTTTTATAAAAAATCTGAGATATCCTTGAATAAGTATTTATTTACTCAGTCTAGTATTTCCTCTATAATACATGGCATTAAAGATATAACTCGAATTTCAGTTCCAGATGATTTTCAATGTGCCCACATGTAAATAAATATGGTAGTCCCACCACTGGCATATATGCTATATAGCGAAATGTTATAATTAAAATGAATTTATATAGCACTAAGAAATTCAACATTATGGAAGCATTAAGTAAAGGATATCATTTAATGAATGTGTGTGACTCTACAACCCATATGCTATTCCTTATCTCAATGGTAATTGTATCATGGTATAATCAAGCCAACCAACGCATTTTACTTATTTTGTACACAAGAATAGTATTTTGGAGGCCAATATCTAGAAAACTGGTTTTATCTGAAATGACCTGATAACCATTGATTTTGATTATATGAGTATGAATAATTATTGCCAGGTTAAAGACAAATATTGTATACATATTTCTGAGCTAAGTTTTTAGAACTTACTTGGATACAGAAGGATAGTAAAGCATTGCAACACCTTCAATGCAAAGTAGGATTGCCAAGCCCCATGTCATCATATGATACAGGACAATCGTGCTGAAAAAGTAATACAAATATGCAAACATGTATCACAAACGTTTACGAAAGACACTTATCATACTTGGCTATATGTCATCTGAGATAAGACCAAAATAAATATATGTGTAACTTCTTTACTACTTTACAATGACTAATAATTTATAATGTTACCAACTGATATGGCAGAAAATAATAAACAGTCAAATCAAGTGATATGCAAAGCATGAGGATGTCCAGCGTCATTTCACAGAGTCAAACTCCATAAAACTGCAGGAAGTGCCACTAGTGGCTTTCTCATAGGCAGCCACTAGAGGCAGTCTTCTGTCAGCAATGTCAACATTGCAGTATCTCTGAGCACGGCTGAACAGATAGGGAAACTGCACCAAAACCACTTCAAGGAGATGAATTGGTCTGGGTGCCTATAGTGTCTATTTACCTAAAGTGTGAATTGTCAGACATGTGAATCATCAAAATAGCCTAAATGAAAACATAATTAACTTGAAGCATGTTTTAAATCAGCAACTAATGTGTGTGTGTATATATATATATATATATATATATATAAAATCCTGCATGCAACATAATTTATTGATATAGTCTAGGATGGATATGCATAATTGGAAATATAACTCACAAACATCTTCGGAGCCAAAGTTAAAGGAACACTATAGGGATAGGAAAACAAACATTTATTTGTGACCCTATAGTGTTAAAAGCACCATCTAGTCACCCTAGCCCCCCTCCCCCTCCCTTGTTCCCTTAAATATAGTAAAATCGTACCTTTATTCCAATCTGCAGCTGCTGGCTCTGCCCCTGATCTGCCTGATTCGCTGACATCATCAGAACCGTTGATCACAGCCGATCACAATGCTTTCCCATAAGAAAACATTGGATTGGCTGAGCTTGTTAGGGAGGCAGATCAGAGGCAGAGCCAGCACAAGCCAAACACAGCCCTTGGCCAATCAGCATCTCTTCATAGATATGCATTAGATCAATGCATCTCTATGAGAAAAGTTCAGTGTCTCCATGCAGAGGGTGCCATTTGAGGAGTGGCCAGTGGAGGTATCCCAATGATGTATTGTAAACACGGCATTATCTCTGAAAAGACAGTGTTTACTGCAAAAAGCCTGATTATACTCATCAGGACAAATACAATAAGCTGTAGTTCGTCTGGTGACTATAGTGTCTCTCTTAATCATCATAGTCCAAACTTACACAGCTCAGTGTTCCACTAACACTAATACAGAGTATTACATGAGAAAAACAGTGATGAAAAGGCCAGGTTCAGTCAAATGTTGACCTTTTCATAACAGCATCTCTCATCCACACTCATGTGAAATTCAGATGATTTTGCCTGTGGCTATCTACAGAAAGTAAAGATGTCTTTGTGCTACATGGTATGTGTCAAAAAGAAACATCAATGAAATTATTTATACAGTAAAACGTCATCGTTTGAAGACAAGCAGATAGAAGCAACAATTACAGATTTAGTATAAACAAAAATGAAAGTCAGAAGCCTTACAACTTTCATTGATTCATACTTTCTATATGTAGCAACCAAAAATATGCAAAAATAATGTCCCTTGAGGTATTGTGGCTGGTATACCAATCAAAAAGCTTTGGGATTAAGAAACATGCCAACACTACACATGGATCTACATAAGTACTGCTAGAACTGGTGTAGTCAATGCATTCACAGTATACAAGGTCTGTTTGGAAAAGTCCAGCCATTGTTAATATAACGAGAACGGTTTGCGCGACATTGATGTAGCCTGGCAGCCAAGGAGAGTGGACTGGAACATGCATACATGAACAATGATGACTTCACTAGTCAGTGGGAGCGCTAGACGCCGTTGAGTAAGCATGTGTACTATGTGGCCGTCGCAGTCAAAATGACCGAGCAAGGAGAGCAACTAATCTGCCTCAACTTTTGCGTTGAGCTTGAACATCCGTCTGCGGAAACTATGAAGATAATTCAGAAGGATGTTTGGGGACAATGCAATGAGTGCAGCGAGGGTAAAAGTGTGTCAGAAATGCTTCAAATATGGTCGAGAATCTGAAAGATTTGGCATCCTGAGACCTCTGACTTTTCCCAAAACTAAAATCACCTTTGAAAGGGAAGAGATTTAAGACCATTGATGAGATTCAGGTAAATACGACGATGCAGCTGATGGCGATTCCAACAAAGAATGTTGCAGTGTTTTGAACAGTTTTTTGAACTTGGAGTAGTGTGTGAGGTCCCAAGGTGCCTACTTTGAAGGGGATTGAGGCATCATTGTCCTATGTACATACATGTAATAAATGTCGCTATTTTTCATATATATATATATACGTGGCTGGATGCTTTCCGGACAGACCTTGTATGTCAGTGTAACGTATCCTGCTTCATTTTCAGCCACATAATCAAATATTCTTCAAATTCCTGATCAACAGACAAGTCTGCTAGCCTCAATGTGCACAGCTGAAGATTTAGACCAGATTTCTCTTCACTCTGTCAAATTGGCCCAATGACTACAGCTTTAATTAAAGTCTACCTGTATTGATATCTGGTAACAATATATTGTTACACTCTCTTGGAGGAGAGGTCTACCCACTGGAAGCTTGATCCTGGTCTTGGGTGGAGGACAGTGAGACCCCAACCAAGCTGTAATGCTGGAAGTGGAGACTACAGTGCTGATGGTGTCTGGTGGTGGTGCTTGTGGAACTCGGTAAGCACTAGGAAGCAGCGATTGGCAGAGGCACCCAGTCGGGGTGCCAGGCGGTCTGCCAAAAGTGCCTATACTGTCCCTTTATTTTACATTACTATATGCTCATGTACAAATGTCTAGCACTGGTTTGGCCCTGCCAACATGGACTGTCATTGATGCTTACCAAATGGGTATCTAAACGTAGAATTTCTTCCCACTAGTTGGAAGGATTGCTTATGTAATGACTGATAGCATGTAGAAGTTACATCTGTCCAGGAAAACTGCTCAACCAATATTTCAGTAGACTATCGATATGACATTTAGCTAAGCATATCTATGGAAAAATCACCACAATCATTGTAATCATGTTGGTTTGAAATCATGTTGTACAGGAAATGAACAAATATCAATATTATCAAATGAATGCTATTCAAGGATAGTGTCAGCTATTTGGCTAACTTGTTTGATTTTGTGTCAGTGTGTGTCTATGCATGCATGCTAGTGTATGAATATCAGTGTATATATATGTATGCAAGATATATATCTATATATGCATATTCGTGTTTGTCTGTGTGTGCATGTTAGTGGATGTCTGTGTGATTGCTGTATCAGTGTTTGTCTCTGTATGCTTGTCAGTATGTGTCTAGTTTTGCAAGCTTGTGCGTTTATGTGTGAATGTGTGAGAGCATGTTGCTATGTATGCGTGTCAGTGGCTAGTTATATATTAATGGGTGTGTTTGCATGACTAATTACATGTATGAATTGACAACTCTGTCTGCTTGTCTAATTGAATGTTTATACTAGTTCTGTAAGTTTGGCTTATTATGTGTGTGTTTGTATGAATGAAGGTGTGGATCAGCAAAAGAAATGCACTGTGGAGCATAATAAATATATGTCTCATATTGTATATGGATAATGTAAATTTTGGGACCTAACTTTTTTAACAGAAACTAAATGAATTTGCGCATCTTTAGGATAGTCTTAAATCTTTCCATTCAGGGCACATTTGAACTTTATAGATTAATATTGCATCTTTAGGATAGTCTTAAATCTTTCCATTCAGGGCACATTTGAACTTTATAGATCAATATTGCCATCTTATATGATCAATATATTAAATGGTGGCACGGAAGCATTAATTAAGAGATGCAAGACGATGTTAGTATTGATTAATTTACCTTATTCCTGCTGATCTTCGAACCACCAGATAGGCATCAATGGCATAGCAAAACAACCACCAAAAACTAGCACTATAAAAAAGCTGTATCCACATCTACAAAGGAAGAATACAACCATACACATAATCATAATACAGCAAGGAAATGTCTTCATTTACAGTGTGAAATACCCACCAAAAACAATATTGTGGTACCTAAAGTAGGGCTACCCTTACTTTTTATCTCTTAAACTATCATAAGGAAATTGGGGAAATGTAAGAGATAAATACTCCCTGATCAACTGCAAGAGAGATGATATTGGCTAATGCTGGAGGTTTTCACAGCCAGGGCCGGCCTTAGGCCCTTAGGTGCCCTGTGTGTGTGTAGAGGGGTTTAGTGTTTGTTTAGGGGACAGTCATACATACAGTTAAACACACCTTTACAGTCACACAGACAGATAGACAGTCAGTCACACACACACACACACAGGCAGTCAGTCACACACACACACACATACACAGGCAGACAGTCACACACAGTTACAGGCCGTCATACACAGTTACTTCATACACGCAGTCACACACACACAAACACACACAAAGGCAGTCACACACACACGCACAGTTGCAGTCACACACAGGTGCAGTCACACCCACATGCAGACAGTCACACACTCACACACACTTACAGTCACACACACAGGCAGACAGTCACACAGAAAGAAGACAATCACACAAATGGAAAGTTACCTTTCTCCATAATGAGCTGTAAGGAAGGAGAGGAGGCAGTTGCAGCTCCTGGAGTTGTTGAGGAAGCAGGGACTACTTCCTGCTTCCCCCCTTCCTGTGCAGCACCGGCTTCTGTGAGCACTTAGCTCCGCCCCTGCTGTTGTTTAGCTTCGCCCCACCACTCGGTAAGCCCCGCTCACATTTTTTGGGCTAGTCCCGGGTGGAGAAAAATGAAATCCTGCACCCGGGTAGCAGGTGCACACACTTTAATTCCAGCCATGTTGCAAGCTAAGGCCGGCCCTGGTCACAGCACAAGGGTGACATATCACTGTGCATCCTGCACCTGTGTGTCACTCTACAGAACATCCTGAACACATGAGTCATTTGACAGAACATCCCGTGCTTTGCTTCTTTATGGCTATAATATGATGCTGGTCACTGTGCACCTGTGTAATTTTTGACACATATGTGCCAGAGTTATTTGTGTAACACAGCACATGCACCTTCTGGAATCATGTAAAAAAATCTTATCATGCTCTCTAGGGCTATGTAAATTCCTCCCCAAAGGGTACGTACTCTGTCATGGTTTTTCCTTGTGGTGATCCAAGAACGCTTTATTGTCTAGTGCATATATTGGCTTGTTGACCTCAGCTAGTACTTTGACTATTCTCTCCATTCTGTTTTTCTTAAACCTTGGCTTGTCTACTTTCTCTTGTCTCTCTGTCTCCCTGACCTTGGCTTGTTTCTACTATTTCGGTTTGTGTTAACCTTGGGCCACTATCAGGTCTAGTAATATGCCTTAACACTGATGAGCCACAACACTAAAACCACTGACAGGTGAAGTAAATAACACTGTTGATATTATTACAATGGCATATGGGGTGGGGTAAATTTAGCAGCAAGTGAACAGTCAGTTCTTGAATTTTATTTACTGGAAGCAGGAAAAATGGGCAAGTGAAAAGATCTGAGTGACTTTGACAAGGACCAATAGTGATGGCTAGAAACTTGGGTCAGAGCATCTCCCAAATGGCAAGTCATGTGGGTTGTTCCTGGTATGCAGTGGTTAGCACATACTAAAAGTGGTGCAAGGATTCATTGATGCATATGGGGAGCAAAGACTTGCCCGTCTGGGCTGATCAACTTGCTGGCCATGAAAGAAAGGTGTCAGAACACACAGTGCATCACAGTTTTTAGCTTATGGGGATGTGTAGCTGCAGACTGGTCAGGCTGCCCACAATGACCTATGTCCACCGTTGAAAGTGTCTTTAATGGGAACGTGAAAATCAAATAAGGACCAGGGAGCAATGGAAGAAGGTTGTCTTGTCTGACTATGTTTTCTTGTAGATCAGGTGGATGGCCGGGTGCATGTGCATTGTTGACCTGGGGAAGAGAGGGCTGCAAAATGTACTATGGGAAGATGGCGGGCCTGGGGAGGCAGTGATATGCTGTGGGCAATGTACTGCTGGAAAACCTTGTGTCCTGGCATTTATGTGGATGTTACTGTGGCAGAACCACTGCTTGTTCGGGTGCTTTCCACTGTTATCAAGTGTTTTCCCTGTGTTTCCCCATGTACTTCTATGCATTTTGTGTATTGTACCCTGTTCCCCGTTCGAACGGGGATCTCACCAATATCCCATTTAGAGAGCTAGTTAGAACGTTCACATCCCTAACTAGTTGTGAAAACGCAAGGGAAACAATTAGTGAGCGCTCCCCTGGGTGGCCGCCATTTTGTATAAGCAAACACCAGACAGGGGGAGCATTCGTGGTGCCGGTGCCCCATTAGAACGCTCCCACCAATTAATCAGAACGTTTGCACTGGCAACATACGTGTGAAACTGCAACGTTCGCACTGGCAATATAAGTGTCAAACCGCAAGGGAAGTAATTATCGGGTGTCCGCCATTTCATGTAGACGAACACCAACCAGGGGGAGCATTCGTACCCCGAAAGAAGACACTTCCCTTGCACATTTCAGCACAGGAATCTCGTGAACGGAGATTGCTCAGATAATGTGCCAGTGTGGAAGTAATTATCGGGTGTCCGCCATTTCATGTAGACGAACACCAACCATAATGTGCCAGTGTGGAAGTAATTATCGGGTGTCCGCCATTTCATGTAGACGAACACCAACCAGGGGGAGCATTCGTACCCCGAAAGAAGACACATCCCTTGCACATTTCAGCACAGGAATCTCGTGAACGGAGATTGCTCAGATAATGTGCCAGTGTGAGGGCGCCTGAGATTGGTGGGGACCCTTTTGGGGCAATGGCTGGTTTGGCGGGCTTTTCTGCACCTGGGAGACCAAGGGACGGTCTCTTTTCCATTATCTTGGCTCCTGTGATGAAGACCCCCCCCCCTGTCATTATTTGGGAGACAAAGGAAAAGCAACCCCCCAAGCATAGAGGATCCTGGAATAACCCCTGCTTATGTGTGTGGAAGACCCCTTGCATGGGGCTATGCATAAAAGCCGTGTGTGGCAATAAAATTGTGTTGTACCTCCAGAGCTGTGTCTCGTCCAGTTACTGGGGGGAAATGGGTCTCTGTATACTCTAAAATGGTTCCCAAGTTTGGGAAGGAAGGAATTAACGGAGGTAACCGGTCGGGCTACCCAGGGTCCGCTACAGTTACTGTGACACGCAACACCTACCTAGAGATTTTTGCAGACCAAATACACTCCTTCATGGCAATAGAGTTCCCTGATGGCAGTAGCCTCTTTCAGCAGGATAATGCCTCCTGCCACTCTGCAGAAATTGTTCAGGAATTGTTCGAGGAACATGACAAAGAGTTCAAGGTGCCTTGGCCTTGGCCTCCAAATTACCCCAGATCTCAATCCGATTGAGCACCTAGGGGACGAGCTGGAACAATAAATCCAATCCATGGAGGCCCTACTTTGCAACTTGAAGAGCTTAAAGGATCTGCTGCTAATGTCTGTGTGCCAGAGATACCACAGGAGACAATCAGAGGTCTTGTGAAGTCCATGTGTTGACAGATGAGAGCTGGTTTGGCAGCATGAGCTAGACATTCAGGATATTAGGCAGGTGGTATTACTGTTGTGGCTGATCAGTGTATACCTCACTATACCTTAGTCATAGTACCTAAAGATCTGCATTTTGTGTCAGGACTATTGACAGTGTTATGGATCCTGCAGGCTTAGGCCAGCAACTGCACACCAGTCAAGCCATAAGACTTGCTTCTCCTCATTATTCCATTTTAAAACATGGATTTTTTTAAATTTATATTTGCAGTATTTCCTTGGAATTATTGTTGACTATCCACTGACTTCAGGTGGGTTTTCAATCACTTTTTTCCCCACCATAAGTCTCTTGGTTTTTGCTCCGCAAGTAACGCCAAGCCTCATTTGCAAGCCAGTAACCAACCTCATATTGGTGAGTTGCATTAACAATGAAACAGATGTCCATGAGTGGTTCACTGGCTTTGCATTACTTCCTAAGTTGTGTTTCAAAGCTGTTGTATACAACAAACATCATCAGAATCATAATGTAGGGTTAAATTTGGATTTTACTATAAATTTATGAAATTAGGTATATTCAGTTAGTAGTTTGGTAGATTAACCCCCTATAATTTTGCAAGCTTTAACATATTGATTACAGAGGGAAATCCAGTATTGTGAACATTGCAAAATAGCCACAAATCTATCATACATACCCCGCTTCCAACACAAAAGGCTGTAGGCCAGATATCTGTTGTATTCAATATAGACATATTCCCAATGAAAGCTGGAGACGATATCCATACTATTGATCTCAATACAATCCCTACACAGTAAAGGGAAGACAAAATGATAAAGCAAACAACTGTATTTTATTTACAGTAGACCACAAATATTCCATAGTTGCCTGCTGTCCACAATTTACCAGGACATTCCCATGTTTTAAGCTCTTGACCCAGCAAGAAACAAAGAGCCCTGGGACATGTCCCGCATTCTACGGGGCAGAACTACTGGTGGTGCAGCCAAAGTGTCCACCACAGACAGACCCCACAGAAAGGTAGCTTGAAATAGGTGATTTTTGTATTGATGTGTGTGCCCATTTGCGTTTGTGTCAGTTTGTCAGTATGCGTATCTGAGAGTGTGTCTGTTAGTGTGTCCCTATAGGGTTTTGTAGGGTTACAGTTTGCTAGGGTTAGGTGGAGTTAGGGTTATTAGGGGAGGTTAGGTAATTTAAGTGCTAGCTAAGGTAAGGGACAACTACAGTTTGGGTTAGCTAAGGTTAGGATTTTCCAAGCTTAGTGTTAACTGAAGTTATGCTTATCTAGGGTTTAGATAAGGTCTAGATAGAGTTAGGGTTAATATTAAATTTACCTAGGATTATACATAGCTTCTGTCAGGATCCAAAATCTAATTTCGGAACTTTATACATTTCATTCAATTTTGAACCTGCAGTAACTATGTTTTGCCACTAGTGGCCTCCCTAACCACTAGGTCAGAACATTCTTTCACTCACCCTCGCCTGCCTGGACTAAGTACTGATGCTACAAAAGGCTACACCCTGCTCAATACAGGGCCTTTACATTGAAGTTGATGGTCGACGTGAAAAGTCTTCTATTCCTGGCTCCTATGTACTTACCTGCTTTATTATCTACACTACCAAGCTCCTTTATTCCAGGCTGATCTACACAACAACCTTCTGTGCTACCAAGCGTCGTTATATCAACTTGAACTCTTCTACAAACCAACCTTTGTCACCAACCTGCATTATTACCAATCTGCTTTATAATACCAACCTGCTTTATTCTAACCTGAACGACTCAACCAACCTGCAGTTTACCAACCTGAATTACGATACTAAGTCATATTGCAAAGAGTATTTTACCTGCTTTATCAGTGCTCCTTCCAACAGGGGGCTGATTCACTAATCTTCTATTGTATTTGCAATTCTGATACCTTTCTGTTCTATATATCCTATACTTTCAACTATAGGTATTTGCTATTCTCTAATTATATCTTGGTAACAACCTGTCTGGGACATATTGCCTAAACCTCTATTTCTATTTCACCTTCTTCCTACTTACCCATAATTCCTCTAACAGGTTCTCCTTCAACCTTTTCCTATAATTCCGCTTATAGGTTTTTCCTGTACCAATTGCCTAACTCTCTTTTCTATTATCACTCCTTATACTTACATCCCTCTTTGGCTTGTTGCGTATACTAATTGTGTGTAACTATGTCTAAAGTCACCAATAAACAACCAAACGTTAACCCTGGCAATTGTCTCTTACCTGACCTGCTCGAGATCATGACAGCTTCAAAGTTTAATGCTGGTCAATGTGGTAACAAAAATGTAAAAACTGAAATAGGCACACCTGTCACTTAATACTATAACTTTTCCATATTCTTTCAAAGGTCTACATGGGTGGTGTTGTTGTGAATAGGGACATACACATTCTCATGAACACCTAAATATACGTTTTCACACACATACATTCTCTCGCACACATACACAACCACACACATTCTCCTGCACACATACATACTCATTAATTCTCAAACACATACATGATTTTCTTTTTATATATATATATATATATATATATATATATATATTTGGTCCACCTAGCCTCTTAATTGTGTCAGCGAGAGTTGGAGTGTATATTGCCCCTAGTGGCCAGGGGGTGCTGCTGGGATCACCATGCTCTAGCTGTATAGTCAGGGCCAGTGCAAGGATTTATGCCGCCCTAGGCAAAGATCCATTTTGCCGCTCCCATTATGTCACTCACTCACTGACAGACACACACTGGCAGACACACACACACACATTCACTGACAGAAACACAGACATACACTCACACACACAGACACTTACAGACATACATACATACACTCACTCACAGGCACACACACACACACACACACACACAGACATACATACATTCACTCACTGACAGACACACACACACACTGACAGTCAAACAATCACACACTCACTGACACTCACTGACAGACACACACAGGCAGACACTCACTGACAGACACACATACACACACTCACTGACAGTCAAACACTCACCTCCCTGGGATCCAGTGTGGGGCAGCTCCTCACTTCTCCCACCCTCTGTTTAGTATACTGGGGCCGGAATGATGTCATATTCCGGCTCCCGGCATCACAGAGGGCGCGCAAGGGAGTTGTGAGAGGCTGCAAGAACAGCTTCCCTCGCTGCCTGCTTTCTCCATCCCCCTCTCCTCAGGTAAACAGCATTTGTTGGCAATGCAGGCACCTGCCATCAAGGTAAGCAGGCGCCTGCTCTGCTTTACTGTAGCACAGCATCGGTGGCGCCCTGAGGTGGCCAGATGGCCACCTCCAGGCCCCCCTGTGACAAGGCTGCTCTGGACACCTAAAGGTTTTCGGCTGCCTGGAGGTTCGTCATAGCACTGGGGGGGGGGGGGCGGCTCTTGAGTCGTTCGCCCAGCGCTGCGGCCCTAGACAGGGGAAGCCCACCAGGAAATATCCCGGTGGGTGCACCCAGCAGGGCGGTGCCCTAGGCGAATGCCTAGTTTGCCTAACGGTTGCGCTGGCTCTGTGTATTATAGTTCCCATTCATATCTTGTAGTGATGCCAGAGCAGTGGGGGGACGTCACATCCCGGCTCCTGGTCTCATTACATGGCACACAAGGGAGTTGTGCAGACAGAGGGAGTATTGATCACAGCTCACTCACCACTGCATCTCCCCAATCCTGTAACATTTGGGCAGAGTAGACACCTGCCCCGTGGATAGGCAGTTGCCCACTCTACCTTCCCCCAGGATGACGTCATTGCAAGGAGGAGGTTATGGCAGCTCATTACTCATTATAGAGGGTGGCCTAATTATTAAGGGGCATCACAACTGTAGCATTAGGAATACACTATACTAACATTTCAGTACTTCACACCACAGTGCTCCTTTAACACCGTGTCTTTTTAGCAGAGTTTCCCCTACTTTTTGCATATACTGCAGTAAGCATAGTACAAATATATGCTTTTTTTAAAATCTAGATGTCTAGTTAAATCTGCATCGCTTTTTGTTGTAATTTGCTTCCATTATATGTTTCACTCTAAGAATAACCTATAACCAGAGCAAGAATACGTGTAATCAGTAATATTTATAGAAAGACACATTGGGGTTTATTAACTAAACAGTGAATTGTGGCAAATTGTAAAGTATACTGCAAAATGTAAGCCAGATGAGATGCTTTGTAAATATTATCACGGCTGTAATCACTCTGTGCCTTATTATAATATTTATAATTTTGATGTAATAAACAACTGAACTCAAAGGGTTATTCACTAAAGTGAGAATTTCAGGGAATTCAAAGTAAATGCAAAGTGATGTTTAAAAGTAATGCCAAAATAGCCAAATTAAACACAGAAATGACGTGGAGAATTTCACCAAATCTGCTAATTTGGTTGAAATTTTGAAATTCACATTGAATTAACTTTGAATTCCCAATAGCTGATGTGGTTCCTGTCTCTTTGATTTCTTTTTTGCAGATACAAAGTAGGTTATGTCACAGGTTTAAGTACCGAGGAAGAATAAAAGTAGAGCACAAAATAGCAAAATAAATTTTACAACATTAAACTATTCTACTGTGTAAAACTTAAAATTGACCTGCAGATATAAGTTATATTTTTTCCATGACAGTGGTCTTTTACTGTCATTAGAGAGCAAAAACGTAATAATAATAAGCACACAATCACAAAATTGAACATAGTAGCAGGAAAAAGAACTATGAATTTAGCTTAACACATTTGAGATATCATTTCTATTCAGCAAATGAATGGGCAGTATCCAATTCATTCACGCATTAACTAACCATTACATCTAATGACTTCTCATTTGAAAACCCTTGCTGATGTTAATTCCAGTTTCCTGTCATATGTTTTAAAAAGAGACATGAATTTCTTAAATTCAATAAAAAGCAATCTAAATGCATTAAAATATAATCCATGGCTTGAGCTTTTGCTGAGATATTTAAAGTATTGAACAATAGGGAACATAAAACAATCATGAATATGAATGAAACCACATTACCTAAACAGCCCAGCATGTCACAGATGACAACTAGAAGAAGAATTCTGGACGAGGATGGTTTGGGCAGAGTGAATCTTCCCAGTTTCCGGTAGCCTTGTTTGGTTTTTGGAAGAAGCTGTAGAATGGTCAAAAGCATGCTAACTAACCCACTGCCTATGCACAAGGAACCAAATACTTGAGGCTGGTAGTCCAGGACTAATTCAGTGGCTAGGTCCCTATTGGGGCAACAGAATGTCTCCAGTCGAGGAGAAGCCATGACAAGTCTGAGAAAGACGTCAAGTCCACACAAGTCAGGAATAGACAAGAGAGAGATGAAAAAATCCACAGTTACTTTTATGCTTCATTCTTCGGCACTGCTGATCACGAGTTTACTCCGATCATGTGCTCCAAAATCCCTACAGCTATGTCTCTGCCCTGCTTGCAACCATGACATTTCAGGAGGCTCCATTCGAATCAACTGCGTAGTAGTCACACCTTCTAACAGTAACACTTTCACTACCAAATAACTTACCAATACATTTTGATAGACGTAGCTCACAGAGCGCATAAATAATTTTTTAAAGTACAATTTCCCATTCATGAACTCCTTCATTATAAGGGAATTATTAGGGAAATATTTTTTTTTTTTTTTTTGTCAATCTTTCTTTTATTGAAGCATATTAGATGGGATACAGAAATAGAGAGAGGGAAATGCAAAAACGTATTACATTAAAGGGTTCGTACATCGTTAGCTTAAGAAATTACATTTCCTGAGTGATGATGCCTCTTTTTTAAGTATGTTAACAGAAACGTGTTGTAGCTAGTATCAGCATCTATCTTGATATACCATAGGTGATTAATGCAAAACTATGCAAAACTTAGGTACACAGTAAATAAGTTATATGTAAGGTCACAGCAGAAAAAACAACGAGTGGTATTCGCCGGGTACCTGCAAGCATTCCTTTAAGACATTCAAGATAGGTACATGCATATAGATGAGCCTAAATTAGTCTAGGTGGCAGACTATAACGTTTAGTGCACTATATCTACCATTAAGTAGGGCTACATAAGAGGTAACAGGCTTCTTGATATATCCCCCTCTTTATCAGAGATGTATGGCATAACAGTATTGTGAACTGGAGAGAGTCCTAGCAGTGCAGGGCAAAAAGACAGGCAGTCCTCTACACCAATGATTTCAAACTAAGAGGTAAAAAGCAAAAATAAAAGGGGGGTAGAGATAAAGAATATTATGTGTCCGCAAACCAGACCTCCTCAGCCCATGCCGATTCTTGGCTTGCAGGTTTTCGGTGCCATTCTATAGGTGTGTACGCGGTGCTCATCTGTTGCTGGGCGTCTGTGCCCCGTTGCGGTGCGGGTGTCGGCGAGGGTGATTCCCCAGCCCCAGGCTGGTGTGCAGGCCTGCATCTTCTTGCCACAAACTCGGTTGCCGCTGGGGTCCAGGTTTACTCCACTTATGGGAGGGACGGAAGAGTAGGTCGTTGTCCGTCGCTTGCGTTGCTTCTTCCTCCGCCAATGTGGACGATGCTTGCGGGCTCTTCGCCCTATGGCCTGCTGCCCGGGTGGGTTAAATTGTGCGTGGATGGGATGATGAGGCGGATGTGTGCCCAAGGGTATCCCCCCTGCTTCCCGCCTCGCATGGTTCCGCTCACCCTTCAACTGAGGTGAAGGTGACATGGGCTTAGCTGCTTGATGCTGCCTTTTGAATGAGTCCCAGAGGTGGAGCAGTAATGCCTCCTGTCGCCGTAGTGGTGCAGTCCCCGGTGCTGGAGAATGTGACACACTCGCCATGTGGGTTGCTGTGCCTGCCGCCATTTTGGTCATTCTCTTGGAGGGCCTGCTGGTAAGCATGTCTCGGTTGTGCGTATGTGAGGTGCTTAGCTGTGTGCCGTTGGTGTTGAGTGTGGACCGGGATAACCCCCACCGGTCCAGAGGGGGGGGGATGAAAGTGGGTGCGTGAAGGAGTCTAGGTCTGGCTTTACCAACCAGGAGAGCGGCCGTCTCTCCCTGGCTCCGCCGCATATAGGCCCCATATACCTGGTTCGGGTTCCCGGGCAAAGTGAAGCACGTTTGTCGGATCGTTCGTTGCCCCATGGTCACCCGGACTCGGTGAGTGCACTCCGGCTCCAGAACGTGTCCGTTTTCGGGATTTGTATCCCCTTTTTCGTCGCTTATTGTGGGAGCTGGTTCCCAACACGTCTGGTCGGCTCGGTGGTTAGGCTCCGCCCCTCCGAAATATTTTTTTTTTCCTATCAAGACTGCACTGACAAGCCATCCGTCATTAATTCATTAAAAGGAAGTTTTTGAATCCTTACAGGGATGCTGCAGGCACTATATTATTTTCTACTCATTGCGTAGGTTATGGTCCAATAAGGTCGCCTATCCCTTTCTTGCTTGTAACTACAGTGATTTGAAAAGTGTGAGAGTCCCCGAGCAGTGGGTGTATGCACCATAAAGTTCAGTTTTACAAAACTAATCCCTCCATTGGCATTAAGGCGTGCTATGCCATCCTACAAAATGAGCGCTTTAACGCTTTCAGGGTGTTTTCATTCTTGGGCTGCCATACGGTCTCAAAGACAACATAGACCCAGCAAATCAATCTGGCAAATTTCAATGTGTAAAAATTGAATGGGCAAGCTCTTTATTTGACCCTTTAACTTTCCAAAAAACCTGGACATTGGCGGCATCGCTGTACTTGTGGGACATTACAGCATTAGAGTAAAAGTTAACAGTAATATGACATTCCCAGGTAAAATGCCATGCAGATCTTGGAAAATGAAATTTCTCAATTTTTCACACTTTTTTATTTATTTATATATATGATGTTTCATAATTTAATGAGACATGAAATCCCTATTTCTCCTGAACAAAATTATACATAATAAGTGTGGGTGCAATGTGTGGGAGGTAAATTATGGTTGAACAGACATATAGTTAAAATTCTAGGTTTTGTTTTGGTTCGGAACTTTGATAATTGCCTCCGTCCAGTGTTAAACAAGTGTTTTGTTTACAAAAGAGCACATTCACAAAAATTGTACGCAACCTTACCCTAAGGTAAGTTTTACTGAGTATTGTAATTGACCCACAAGTCAGTGACAAGAGATTCAAACTGATGTAAACTATGTTCAGTAAAACAGGTTATCCTGACGAATTATTCTCTAAGAAACAAATTGTTGGAGGACATCTCAATATCTGATATATTGCCTATAAATATTGCAAATAAAATCTTTTGGAAAAAAAACAAAACAAAGAAAAAACAAAAGAATAAATGTATGACAGTTGTATGACACCACCACCACCACCACCATTCTCAACACCACAATTTGGTACAATTTTACACAAATACTAGAACCTTTTCACCAAACATGGCTCCTCTTGGAACGTTATTAAGGGCAAACACTTTTGCCATCTACACAGGGAAGTATAGCGTAGTTTCTTAAGTTGTGAATCTGTGACCTGATTTATGTAGGACCAGGGCCGGACTGGGAAAAAAATTAGGCCCGGGCATTTTTCAATCAGAGCGGCCCCCTAAGAAGGGGGCGGGGCCAGAGAGGGTGTGTTTTGTCATCACTAATGACAAGCACACCCCCTCTCAAAGTGAGCAAGTTGGTTCAATGCGCAGAGCCCCGCTGAAGAGCTCTGGTATTAGAAAAAGGCTTGCGCTGTGTTTGCTTTTAAATTGTCTCTGGTGTCTCCACAAGTGGGATACCAGAGGACAATTGGGCCAGGAAAGTGTATGGTGCATGTGTTTGGAGCCTGCTTGTGAAATTGCGTGTGTGTAGAGTGTGGTGTGGTATTGTGTAAATAGGTCAATTTCATTTGCGTTTGTGGTGTAATATGTGTGGCTAGGGGCTGTAGATAGTGTGTGTATAGGGGGCATAGTGTTATAGGGGATGTAGCGAGTGTGTGCATACAGGCTGTAGTGTGTGTGTGTGTGTGTATAGGTGACGTAGTGTGTGTAGGGGTTGTAGAGAGGGTGTGTAGGAGATCTAGTGTGTAAAGGACCCAGAGTGTGTATAGGAGATTGTGTGTGTGTGTGTGTGTATATATAGAGGATTAAGAGTGCATATAGGGTAAGGGATCTAGCGTGTATCTGGAGCGTAATGTGTGTGGTGGTGCAGTGTGAGGGGTGCTGTAGTGTGTGTGTGTATATATATATATATATATATATATATATTTGGACGTATTATATGTGTGAGGGGCGCAGTGTGTGTGTATTTAAGAGGGGTGCTGTGTGTGAGGGTGTTTTTATCTGCCGTCACATTCTAGGTTTCTAATTTTCTTTGTCTGTTAACTCACTGAGGGTTATTTTATATATGTGTATGTGTGTGAGCGAGGGTGCGGTCTGTCTGAGGGTGCTGTCTGTCTGAGGGTGCTGTCTGTCTGAGGGTGCTGTCTGTCTGAGGGTGCTGTCTGTGAGTGAGGGTGCTGTCTGTGAGTGAGGGTGCTGTCTGTGAGTGAGGGTCCTGTCTGTGACTGAGGGTCCTGTGTGTGTCTGAAGGTGATGTGTGCTGAGTGTGTGAGGGTGCTGTGTGTCTGCGTGCGCTGTGTGTCTGCGTGCGCTGTGAGTGTTTGGGTGCTGTGTGTGTCTGGGGGTGCTGTGTGTGTCTGGGGGGGCTGTGTGTGTCTGGGGGTGCTGTGTGTGTCTGGGGGTGCTGTATGTGTCTGGGGGGGCTGTGTGTGTCTGGGGGTGCTGTATGTGTTTGGGTGCTGTGTGTGTTTGGGTGCTGTGTGTGTTTGGGGGTGCTGTGTGTGTCTGGGGGGGCTGTGTGTGTCTGGGGGGGCTGTGTGTGTCTGGGGGTGCTGTGTATGTCTGGGTGCTGTGTGTGTCTGGGGGTGCTGTATGTGTTTGGGTGCTGTGTGTGTCTGGGGGGCTGTGTGTGTCTGGGGGTGCTGTATGTGTTTGGGTGCTGTGTGTGTCTGGGGGGGGCTGTGTGTGTCTGGGGGGGGGCTGTGTGTGTCTGGGGGGGGCTGTGTGTGTCTGGGGGGGCTGTGCGTGTGAGGGGGCTGTTGGTGTGATTTTTTTAATTTAAATATTTTAATTTAAATATATTAATAATTATTATTTTTTTTTTATTTAAATATATTATTAATAATTAAAAAAAAGAAAAAAAAGTTATATCCCCCCCTCCCTTCTTACCTTTAGCATGGGAGGGGGGAGCCGTTCTGCCTGGGGCGGATCCTTTCTGCAGCTTCCTTCCCTGGTGGTCCAGTGGTGAGAGTGAACTCTAACCTGCCGGCTAGAGTTCACTCTCGCGAGATCTGAGCGTTGCCGCGGTTACCACGGCAACGCTCAGACCTCGCGAGAGGACCCGGCGGAGCTGCTGGATTGAGCTCCGCCGGTCCTCTCTGCTGCCTCCCTCACACTCCACAGCCGGCGGCCGCCTGTCAGTGTCTCTGGGCCGGTGAGGGAGATCTTTGATCTCCCCACCGGCCCATGGAGGCTCAGAGCAGGGCCGGCGCTCGGGTAGCGCGCTGGCCCTGCTGGGGCTGGCAGGGGAGATCCTGTGATCTCCCCTGCCGGCCTCGGCCCCACGGCCATCGCGGCCCACCGGGCATTTGCCCGGTGTGCCCGATGGCCAGTCCGGGCCTGTGTAGGACAATCTATTCAAAATAATAGAGCACATCTCTAAACATAAATCTGACATACTTAAATAAAAAAACTGGAGAAACCATAATCTACTCATTGCCTGCTCAAGTTAAAAGAACATTCCAAGCACCATGACCACTACATGTTGCTTTGAAGTCCTTTGTAGAAAGTGAAACTGTTTTTAATGGTTTGATTTCTTATCTGAGGCCCTGTGGATGTTGCTTCTTGTCTCCACTACCATTAATATTGTCCACTACCATCTTCGCCTCCACTAGCCTCAGAAATAACTTATATCAGCTCTCCTGACACTTGGCTAGTTGACTGAGAATGTCAGCTGACTATTTACAGAGGGGACAGGCACCAGGGCATTCCTGGCACCATAACCACTACATTGAGCTTGGCGTGTACCTTTAAGCACACTATAGCACAACTCAGATTCCAAGTGACTGATTCAATACAAATGCTCACTCAAAGAGGTAACACAGATAAGCTTCCAATATTGTCCTCGATTTATTATTTTTGGATAGGCTTTTCAAATGATCTCATATTTTTAGTTAAACTTTTAAAATCAATTTTTTTCAGAATTTTAAAGTATCAACATAGAAGTAATATCTAGAAAATATATCAGTATATAAATAAATATCAGAATATTTTGATTGAGGTCACAATCAGATTGTTAGGAACCCAGGGGCCTTAATAGACATTACAGTCTGACACCATTCCCAAAGAGAAAGCCAGGACAGTGTCCTTGTAACTTTGGCCATATGGCGCTTTATAATTTTTATATTATGGTTGTAAATAATTATGTTTTCTTCTTTTTCTCTTTGTCTGTAGGAATACAAATGTTGGATGTATCCGCAGTATGCTCTCTGTTTCCTGGGCTGAAGAACATATGCTGAGTTGGCCTTCTTCCAAGTGTTTTCTTGATGTTTCAGAATTGTTTCTTTTCACAATTTAAAAAAAAAAAAAAGTCTCTGCTAATTCAAGTCAGGAACAATAGCATATATCAAGATACATAAAATGTATATACAATATTGGACATTCGGCATGCATTCCAGGAATTATCACATTCGGCTTGTTTAAAAAGGTAATAAAATAAGTATTTTGTTTTCAGTCTTTATTTTTTTTGCGCTTTATAAATAGGAATTAGAAGCTGCAGGAGAATGGAGGTGGTGCTAGGGGTAGGTTGTACAACCATTCTAAATTGGTTAAACAAATTATTTTGGGAGTGGGCCAGGGCAGCCATGGCACCATAACCACTACAGCAGGATGAGAGATGTTATGGTACTTGGAGTGTTCTTTAGTGGACAAAACTGTGGTTTGCCCTTAATTCCACGAAACCTGGGACCCAAGGATTGATTATTATCAAAATCATATCACCAACATGTGGAGGTCTTCATGTCTTAATGGCTATATATATATATATATACAAGCAAAGAAAAATCAGCACTCCCAGGATTTATCCAAAATGAAATGTTATTTCTTTATTCCAGTAGTCAACGTTTCAGTTCCTCTGGGGAACTTTCATCAGGACAGAATACAGTATTCTGTCCTGATGAAAGTTCCCCAGAGGAACTGAAACGTTGACTACTGGAATAAAGAAATAACATTTCATTTTGGATAAATCCTGGGAGTGCTGATTTTTCTTTGCTTGTATCTATTTTGTGCAATCAAGCACCGGGTCCATATAGATGTGAGTTGGAGTGCAAGGTATTTTTTCTTTTTTTTATATATATATATATATATATAATATATATATATATATATATATATATATATATATATATATAAAATAGCACTTAATACATGGTATCGTCAATATATTGATTTTATTTTATTGCTGTATTTCGGGTGCTTGTTTTGCTGTTCTGCTGTTTAAAACATATGAAAATGGAATTTTAGAATGTATCATCTTACTACCTTTACGTAATGAAGACATAATGCTTTTACATTAATGTTTATTGTTTCTTGGTCACCACATAAAACTGCTCATTGGGTTTGCATAAGACTTTTTATAAGGGATTGTTACTGGGACACATGTTGTGCAAGTTCTACATTGTATATATACAATGTTTGTCTAATATTTCTTCCTCTCTATTGATAGGAGCTATCAGAGAGTTGAAGGGACACTCTTAGCACCAAAACCACATAACTTGAAGTGACTTTGGTCCATAAAACTGTCTCTTTTATATGTAAAACATTGCCACTTCAGCGAAATACTAATGTTTAAATTGGTCTTACCCCTCTAGTGGCTATCAGAGAGACTGCTAATAGAAACACTTCCTTGTTAAAGAGCTACAATTTTTGAATGTCTTCATATTTGTCAATACTACATACAGCAAGATACTGTTGAAGCTGTGAATGCTTCTCACAGAGAAGCATTTTATTCATTGCTTCTCTAAGAGATACATCCGATTGGCAGACCACACTGATTTTCTATGCATGCACCATAGGTCCAATTGATGATCCCAAAAGTATTTTGGATATCTCAGCTTTGTGAAGTGCTTGAAGCATCTGGAGTCTGTCCAATTTATGACACTTTATACAATGGTTTTCACAGAAATCAGCACTTTCCTATACCTTTGCCGAAACACTTTTAAGGAGCTAAACTTGCCAAAACACATTCAATGAAGCGACACAGAAGAAGCAGTGCACTGGGCTAGAGAGTGTCTGCCTTCACCCCTTCTCAATGAGATGTACTACAGCTGATTGTGAAAAATAGGAAAGCTGTGATTGTGTGCGCGCTAGTGGCTCTAGCACAGAGGCTTGTCAATAAGAAGGCACTGACTGGTATATTCCCTGCCACACATTGAAAGTCTGCACTTGTGAAAGAGGAGGATTCTGGGGGAGGGGGGCTTGCATAGGCTGCAGACAGCAGGTCTCCAGCTTTTGTAAACTGTATTTTCAAATAACCTCCAAAAACGTATGCAAGTTTTCCTTGGGGGTATATCTATGAAATCAGGGGTGGGAAAGCTTTGGCCCTCCAGATGTTTTGGACTACATCTCCCATAATGCTATTAGGGCCATAATGCTAGCAAAGTATCAAGGGAGATGTAGTCCATAACATCTGGAGGGCCGAAGATTGCCCCCACCCCTGTATTAAAGCGGCACTGTTATGCCGAACTTACCTTTCCCCAATCTCTTCCTCTTCTCCCCCTCTCTCAGGATCTGTTCTTCTTTTCTTCCTGTCTTCTTTAGTTTTCTTTAAAATCATAAGACAAAGTAGGGACTCTTTGTCTTATGGAGTATTCCTCCACTTGACCAGCTCAGACCAGCGGAGGAGCAAAGTGTGCTTCATTTCCGCTGGTGAGAGCAATTTTCCCATGATCCCTAGCTTTCCTCCCTGTTCCCACAATGCTTCCTGTCAGTATTGCCGAACGTCCTGTCACTTAGACAGAACGCCGGCAAAACTGCCGAATTGCATCCTAACAGAATGAGAAGAGTTTCTCCATTGGTGTTAGGATGCAATTCGGTACTTTGATCGTATCGGAATTTCATTCTAATGAATGAAACTCCGATCCTATTCATTGCCGCGGCTGCATCTTGCAGCCGCTTAGTAGATAACTCCCTAATTCCCACGGTATCAGGGAGCTATCTACTAAAATGACACAGAGCACTGTGATTGGATGGTTGAAATCCATCCAATCACACTGCTCTGTGTCATTTTACAAGCGTGGGAAAGTTCTTTGGAATTTTCCCACGCTTGTAAAATGACACAGAGCACTGTGATTGGATGGCTTGAAAACCATCCAATCACAGTGATCTGTCATCTTACACAGCGTGGGAAGGTTCTTTTGAATTTTCCCACGCTGTGTAAAATGACACAGAGCACTCTGATTGGCTTAAACCAACCAATCAGTGTGTTCTAAGCCTAATTGCAGGGCGGGGCAAGGCTTTATAAGCCTGGACCCGCCCTGCGGAGCTCAGTACGCGGCGTGCCCTCCATGGGTGAACATGGATTAATTTTTGTTTGCGCTCTTTTTTTTTTGCGATGGGTATGATGGATTTTTATTTGGCCTTTTGGGGGGCTGAAGAAAGAAGAATTTAGAAAAAAGAAGACGTCAAATGATAAGATTAATTTTTTTTTTTTTACAGGTTAGTTATTTTATTCCCCCCTCACTATTTTTAGGGTGAGGGGGGTAGGTAGGGGATAGAATGTTTTGGGTGGGGGGGGTGACTAGGGGCTTGGGACCCCTAGTCACCTTGATGGGGGGGGTTCATTTAGGGCCCCCACCCACCGCACAGGGGTGGGGGCCAGGGGGGAGGACAATAGGTCCCCCCCCCTTATTGTTTTATTAGGGCCCCCACCCACCGCGCAGGGGTGGGGGCCAGGGGGGAGGACAGTAGGTTCCCCCCCCCCCTTATTACAATTTTTTTTTACAGTGAGCAGCCACAGGCTGCTCACTGTTTAGTGGACATGCCCCTACTCGCGGTATAGCGAGTAGGGGCATTGGGGAGATTTTAATCTCCCTTGTGCTATTATGGGGGTCATATTGACCTCCATAGAGTGAGGGGGGACCTGGGGGGGCTTATGAAGTGGTGGGGAGCACTGCTCCCTGCCACTTCTATAGTTACATATTACAAGGAGGGAGATGCACGCCGGTAGCTCCCTCCTTGTAATAAACTGAACGAACAAACTAACACTGATACTCAGTGTTAGTTTGTTTGTCTGATGTTTCTATTCATTCATTCGTCTGTCTGATGAATGAATGAATAGATGAAATTCCCGTTCGCATGTCCAGGTGTTTCACTGGGCATGTGCGGGAATCTCAGTGCTATCTAGTGTAGGCAGATGACGTGTCCCTCAGGGACTTCACCTACCCACACAAAGATGGCGGCGCCCTGAATAAAGATCGGGCAGAAAATAAAGAATAAAAAATAGGTAATGTGGGGGGCTTAGGGGCATTTGGGGGTGACTAGGGGGTCGATTGGATGTAGTGGAAGCGGGAGGGGGGTTAAAAAAAAAAACGTGATTCGGCATGACAGTGCCGCTCTAAATAGTAAAAAAAGAAAAAATTGGCTTGTCCCTTTAACCAAAGAAGAGGAAATTGCAATAGAGGTGTTTTTTTTTTTATCACCCCAGCTTCCTTAGTATATGAATTTGTGAGGCAAAACAAACTTACATAAAATATCACCTTATATTATATCATATCATATTAAATGCTATGTCACAGTTGATACTCACCAAACCTTTAAATATCTGGCATGAATTTTATGATACACCTTTCAATTCTACTCTCATATACTATTATTTAGCATGAATTATGTGAATTTCTTTTCAATTTTGCCTTTGGATATATTTATTCAGCACAGATTTAATGAAATTCCTTCCAATCCTGCTGATGTGTTTTAAAAAGAACTGCAATAATGTTGGACCAATTCATTCTTAAAGGAACACTTATTTTTTTTTTATTTTTTTTTAGCTATTTGTAGATATACCCCAAAGAAAACATGTAAATATGTTTTATCTGCATGTTTTCTTTTGGAGTATATGATAAAAACGCTGACACAGAATTTCAGTCTAAGCCAAGGAACTGACCAATCAGAGGCTTCTCATTCAGAACATCTGTGCCGGAGCAACGACCGTGCTTATGTGCTCATCTACAGCTTTCCAGTGCTATTCGATGAGCTGTACTACAGAAGGAGGGAGGCTAAGCAGCACGCCTGCCACTTCCGTTAGCTCTGTTAAACTAATGAAAGCAAAACAAAACTTCATGTGTTACTTTAAGGATGTTGCTTTCAGATACATTTTGGGTTAGTTTTAGGAATAAAGATTAGGGTTATCAACAATACAGCTTTCAATTATTGTTGGCATTAGCTTTAGGATAATAGATTATGATACATTATTTGTTTAAAGTAGAAGATTTAAGTTATATACAGTAGATCACTATATGATTTTTGGGTTTGGATTTAGGAATTAGGGGAAGGCTTAATGGTAAGCTCTAATAGCCAGCAACAATAAAGGTTTCTTTCTTTAACCTTGGACGAATATTGTATTCCACCACAGCTATGGTGTGAAAGTTCCTTACACACGTATTGTATTTGCAAGACTAGGACACTTGTCTAATGATAAGGTTTGGTTGAGAAGAATCACACGTTCTTTTGAGTACTGGAAAGTTTTTTAGAGAAAAGAAGCAATAAAGTCAACTGTACATTAAAAATGTTGAAAGCTGTGCCACATTTGATACAATCCAACGCTTGAAATGTATACTCGGTTATTTTTATCTGGCATGAAATTGTTTTCAATCTGGCCTTCATGTGTGTTGAAAATAGGTTTAGGAATTCTGTCTAAACGTATTCTAAGGATATGGCTTTAGGAGAGTATTAAATAACATGCAGTGAAGATGGAATTTTAACCCAAGTTTGCAAAAGTGCAGTAGATATTTATATTTTAAATAGGGTTTGTTTTTGGCGTTTTGGGGAATCGTGGCAGTGACTAAACTCACCTCAAACCTTTAAAAGTAAAGACACATGAAGACTTCTTTAGCCACTGAATAGCTCAGTAACTAAGGTATAAACTAGACTTGGAGATGTGTTTGGGACTGTACTGCAAATCTGTTGAATTATGGCTAAAAATCTGATTTCTGAGCTTCCAGGAGCCAGAATCTTACTTCGGGAAAGCCCAAACATGCTTGTTTCAGTTTTAAATTTGCAGTGTCGTTCCTGATTGCCAATTTGTCATTACCAAAGGGCTCTAGACATTAGCAAATGCAAATTTAGTCATGCTGTGTAGAATTCAACCCTGGCTGGCATGCCATGGCTTGCAGTGGCTAGTAGCATAGGACTCCAAATGCCAAGCCCTGATTACCAATATATAGTCGTTCATTTTTGTAACTATTTGGAGAAAGAATATCCTTGATTTAGAGAGTGTGTTTTTAGTAACAAAGAAAGAGAAATGTATCTAGTTTGCATGGCAGTGTGTGTGTGTGTGTGTGTATATATATGTATATATATATGCGGCGTGTGTGTTTGTGCTTTAGGGTGCACACCCTTATGCAATAGGCTGCGCACGCCTATGCCTCAAGTTATCATATAAATACAGGTACTCCTCACTTACCGACTGGGTTCCGTTCCTACAACCTGATTGTAGAACGAGTTGGTCGGTAAGTGAGGCGTTAAGGGATTCCCTGCTCTGGTGCGCTTGTCTATGTAAGGGGAAATTTCCCCGAACATAGACGAACGCACCAGAGCAAGGAATCACTCTAATCTATGTTCGGGCAAATTTCCCCAAACATAGATTTAAGGTGCGCATGTCTGTGTCCAGGGACATTTCCCATTAACATAGACGAACGCACAAGAGCAGGGAATCCCTCTAATCTATGCTCGGGAAAATTTCCCCAATCATAGATTTAAGGGATTCCCTGCTCTGTTGCGTTTGTCTATGTTCGGGGAAATGACTCTGAACATAGACAAACGCAGGAGATCAGGGAATTCCTCTAATTCCCACGACGGCTCGCACTTACCACTCGTGACAGAGCTGGTCGTAAGTGCGAGCCGTCGTAAAACACGTAGGTCGCTGTCACTGCTCCCGGTTCTTCTTCCAGTATGGCTGCACATACCGACAGAGATATTTCATACTTACCTTCGTCACCTCATAGAAGCACACGCACGTTTTGGGGTCAGAGGTCAGAGACAGCCAATTACAACCTAAAGAGGGTTAATAAAAATACAAATTACCTTTTTGTCAGTGCCCTGTCGTGGTTTTCACTAGCTGATTAAGCGAGAGTGTGTTCCTGATCGTGTTTTTTCTGGTATTTTATTTTGTTTTGATTTCCCTGATTTCTGGTATCCTTGACTTCTGGCTTTCCTCATTGTTGTGTCACGTTCTGTGTCCCTGACCTCGGCGAGTATTTTGACTATTCTCTGGTACATTAAGACCGGCCATTCTAAGGTCCGGTTAGACATTATCCTTAGTCCTAGGTGTGATACTATTCTGTATGATGGATCAACTATAATCCTGACAGTAGCAAAACGAGGACCACCTGTATAACATTTTGGTCATTGTTTAACTCTGTGACCAAGAAGTTAATTAAATTTAATTCCTGGCACACTTTAGTGAGTAAACCTAATAGTATGAGTGGTGCTGAATTTATAAAATCATAGCAACCAGAGAGCTCTGCCCAAGTTTTACATGCAGTTTATAAAACACAAACACCCCCACCCCCTATCATAATAACATTTTAGCTGACTGATGAAAAAGGGGGAGGTGGCTGGTGGCCTATAGCTGTAGCCTTAGCAGCAATCACAGCTGAAAGTGCAGTGACCCTACACCATATATAGTTTGCAATGATGTGAAGTATTTATGGTACTTAAAGTAACACTTTTAAAAGTCCTACTTAGCATGTTACCCTTTTTCTCCACCGGAACAGAAACCCCCTTATTTTATGTTTTCCTTTATGCTGGGCAATCGCCGTGTATTCTCTGCACATAACATTGGCAACTTTACCAAAAAGGAAACCATACAATCGGGGGCGAGTCATTTGCGCATGCGCGCCGGGACGAGCATCCACCGTCTGATGTATCGCCTGTCCCCCCTCCCAGCGCATGCGCAGTGAGCTTTACCTTTCATGTGCGCATGTGCGGTGTCCCAGAGTCCCTGCAAACCTGGACGGGTGTCGCGGAGTTCGGGGTCTCCGGTGGGATTTCGTTGAAGCATCGCAAGCTTTGGCAAGTATGGCTGATCGTGCAGTGTGAGCAGGCTGATGGGGCCGGTTCGCAGCATTGGGTTAACTCACTGCTGGAAATACTTGTACATAGCAGAGAAAGTGCTCTAACAGGCAGGGTGGAGAGAAAGTAGGCACAAAGAGTACCTTACATGGCACTGCATGCATGCTCCTGGCTCAGACACCTCTAATAGATTTAGGGTACGGTGCCTGATGGCTCTGCACAGTTCTGGGCGCTTACCTTGAGTTGTATGATAGGGTTAATTGAATATGCAACTCGCTCAATTGGCTGGCTGCGAGTTGTGAGGATAGTACTCCTTACAGATGTTAAGCAATTTAGCTGGCTGGTAGTGGTATTAAAAATGTGGTTGTTTTTTTTCTATATATATATCCCTCTCCTACAGGTGATAATGTGTAAAAACATAAAATAACTATATTCTGGTCTGTGGATTACCATTTGTTTTATGAAATATGTATTTCAACAACAAGCAACAGTTGCACTCATTAGTTCTGATGAATAGAACACTAGAATAAGTGGGTAGAAACTGCACCACTGCAGACAGAGACATTGGCAGTTTTTGTGAATGGGTCTGAGCACAACCAATCACCAACCATGCGGCTGTGTATTTACATATCAGGTCCTCTCAGAGCAGACTGAGGAGGTAGGGATTCACACAACATGGTGCACTAATATTTGTACTTCAATAGCATTGATTAGTCCTGTTATGTCATAGGGAACAGGCACAGGCCTATAGTTGCAGAAAATGTTACACTCCATCTTCATTATGACAGAGAACTTAAATAAGATAAGAGGAGTGTGTCAGACACCTCATACACATATGAGGGTGAGTGACAAACAGTGGTCAGTTCGGTGGTTCCAGTTCCACCATATAGGGCTTGTACCCAGGTTAGATTATTAAACAAGAAGTAAATAGATAATGTAGAGACTCACCGAAGTGAGGCTCATGAGCTGGTTTTAATACAATAGATACTGAATAGTTTAACATATATATAAATGACTCAACCAGACGCACTGTATAGTATCTATATTATCCTGATGTGTAACTCCAGATAAAGGGCATAGATTCTAATAAAGATACTTTATAATGTTCTTTAACCCCTTAAGGACACATGACATGTGTGACACGTCATGATTCCCTTTTATTCCAGAAGTTTGGTCCTTAAGGGGTTAACAGAACAGAAATCCATAAGAACACATAATGCCACTGGGGAGTACCAACAGGGAGAGATACGATATACTTAGAAATGGAATGCACAGGCTATGAAAATAGTAGTAGATTCTTTAAACAATGAACATAATAGAGAATCGCCCAAAGTCAGATTGGTATACTGCAAATGATGCCAACGAAAGCTTAATCCTAGATTCCTAGATAATGCGCCTCCAAAGTATATGAGGCTAATCACTGGTAAATCTGAGAAGTTCTAGAGGTAGAAATCCAACTAAAAAGTGGTCAAAAGAGCAGTTATCCCTGCAACTCCTAAAAGACACCTTCAAGGGTGTTCTATACTTTCCCTGAAAGCGAAAAGAAGGAGAGATCGTACTATTCCAGTTACCTTAGGTAATCTAACCTCTGATTAGCATCAAACAGTACCAACTATACCAGGGGAGTAAAAGCAAAGGAGCAATAATATGTATCCCTATAAACTCCTAAGGAAACACCTTCAAGGGTGTTCTATGCTGACCCTAGGAGCTCCAAGAAAACAGGGACATAGCTACTCCAAATGCTTATGGCGTTCCAATTCTTAATATAAGCGGTGCTGTCTGGACAAAAAACTTAGGTGACCCAAATAAAGATAATTAAACACCTAGTGTTCCCATAGTGCTACGTGAACAAAATAATAAATAAAATAAAAGGACCCGACGCGCGTTTCGGTGCGTTCTAATGCACCTTCATCAGGCCCCTGACGAAGGTGCATTAGAACGCACCGAAACGCGCGTCGGGTCCTTTTATTTTATTTATTATTTTGTTCACGTAGCACTATGGGAACACTAGGTGTTTAATTATCTTTATTTGGGTCACCTAAGTTTTTTGTCCAGACAGCACCGCTTATATTAAGAATTGGAACGCCATAAGCATTTGGAGTAGCTATGTCCCTGTTTTCTTGGAGCTCCTAGGGTCAGCATAGAACACCCTTGAAGGTGTTTCCTTAGGAGTTTATAGGGATACATATTATTGCTCCTTTGCTTTTACTCCCCTGGTATAGTTGGTACTGTTTGATGCTAATCAGAGGTTAGATTACCTAAGGTAACTGGAATAGTACGATCTCTCCTTCTTTTCGCTTTCAGGGAAAGTATAGAACACCCTTGAAGGTGTCTTTTAGGAGTTGCAGGGATAACTGCTCTTTTGACCACTTTTTAGTTGGATTTCTACCTCTAGAACTTCTCAGATTTACCAGTGATTAGCCTCATATACTTTGGAGGCGCATTATCTAGGAATCTAGGATTAAGCTTTCGTTGGCATCATTTGCAGTATACCAATCTGACTTTGGGCGATTCTCTATTATGTTCATTGTTTAAAGAATCTACTACTATTTTCATAGCCTGTGCATTCCATTTCTAAGTATATCGTATCTCTCCCTGTTGGTACTCCCCAGTGGCATTATGTGTTCTTATGGATTTCTGTTCTGTTAAAGAACATTATAAAGTATCTTTATTAGAATCTATGCCCTTTATCTGGAGTTACACATCAGGAAAATATAGATACTATACAGTGCGTCTGGTTGAGTCATTTATATATATGTTAAACTATTCAGTATCTATTGTATTTAAACCAGCTCATGAGCCTCACTTCGGTGAGTCTCTACATTATCTATTTACTTCTTGTTTAATGACAGAGAACTTGTTGCAAATTATGGAAACACTCCGAGCACCATAACCACTACAGTAAATTGTAGTGATCATGCTGCTAAGAAATTCACATTGCAAAGTGTTGTGCTATAGTTTGACAACTTACCTGGGTCCCCGGGTTAAAGCTTTATGTCTTTAATATATATAAATCGGGGGGCGGGGCCGGGCCGCCAAGCCTAACGGTCGCAGGAAAGAGCTGCTCCTGCGAAAAGGTCAAAATTAAGCCAGAAAATCGGGACTTTGACTGATTAAAGGGGCCACAACTGCGACCCTCGGTGATTGCGGGCCACCGGAGCCGAGGAGAGGCTAGCTCGCAGAGTTTTAGTCCCTCGGGGGAGAGATTACCGCTGCACCAAGCGGGACCTACCTGGCGGTGAGTGGAGTGGACGGCCGCCGCTCCACTATCCTGCCCTACGGAACCCAACAATGAATCTGACCATCGCGGTCCCGGTCCCGATCCCCCCCCCTCTGGACCGGGGGGGATATCCCGGTCCTCGCCCCATAGCAATAGCACCTGGAGGCAATGCCACGCTGACACATGAGCTCGAGGCCCAAAACAAGATGGCCGCCAGACCGGAGCTCGCTCCTTCTACAGCCCACTCACATGGCAGACTCACTAGCACAAGACTGAAAAGTCAAACACGAACAAAGCGGCAAAAGAGCAGACAAGCTCCTACCCACCAGTGCCAACCTACCGGAGAACGGTGCCTGGAGCAGCCCCAACTGTGTGTCCCTCAGGTGACACCGCCGAGGTGCAGACACAGGCAGACGGCGCAATCCGAGCACCAACCTTGACGGCACTGCCCTCAAGCCAGCTACCCCCAACCCAGCCTCAACAAGACACTCACCTCCTGAGCCCCCGCGGTCTCTGCTTCCCACAAGCTCGAAGTGCGGGGGGTTGACTGTGCAGATCAGGCTGAGCCCATGCGACGACCTCAACGGCTCCCAAGCCAGCTAAAAAATCCACCACGAAGGAGCTCTGCCTAGCCCCTGCGGGGCACCGTCTGAAAGGTGACCGGAACTGCAGCTCTGATATGGTGCCTGTACAACAAGTTATCTACGCGATCCAACAATCACGGGGGCTCAGCGCTGCTGGCATCCGCAGCGCACCTGAACCTCAACCCGACCGCCAGCAGGCTCTCCCATGGGCTGGGGGCCAGACAGGTACCGTACCCAGGCTTGGAAGGCTGCCTCTTACCTGGGTCCCCCTGGCCTCAAGACAGATCTAAACACAAGGCGACACAACTCTGAGACACTTGCCCTTTATGAACTATCTGTGGGCACTGTAAGATTGCCAACCCCCTGAGCAGGCTGAGTGGGTATTGTGAACTGCACACAGGCACTAGGTTTGAGTACCCATTGGATCTAGCAGGCTCACTGCCTCCCGACCTACCCCACCTGTCTCGGGTTAAAACCAACTGCAGAGGGCTTCACACAGTCAGTCTTTGTAATCTGACACCACTATCAAGCTTGTGTTGCCATATTAAATATACGCTGAATCTACGAAAAATAGTGCTGTTAGCTATTGACATACAAATGCTTAATATATGTTGTATTACTAGCCAGTACTTTCCTATATGGCAACACAGGCCTTTTTTGTAACTCGCAGATACACTGTCAAATTATATCTATAATTAAAAATGTGATACGCAGGGCATCACACTTAGCATCTTAACATAATTTGCAAGCGCATTATAATCGTCTAACTTGCTGCTAATAACCACGTCATGTATAACTGCCTCTCTTTAACTCTTGGGCACAATCATTAGATGTGCTAGCATTGCTTGTTTTCCACTTGAATAGTTAAGCATCTATTATTTTATTTTGTTTTATTTAATCTTACTCTGACAATACAGCTGTTTAGTCAAGCTTCCTAAAAAAAATAGAAAAATGTGCGAATTGTCATGCCACTGTTTAACTACTGTACATCCTGAAATACGCTGTTGTGGCGTCTGTTGATATCCTGTAACCACCTGCACAGCAAAAATAAAGAATAAAAAAAAAAAAAAAAAAAAAAAATATATATAAATCAAGGCAGACACCAGTGGGACTCAGGTAAGTTGTCAAATCATACTAAAATGGTTTAAGTACTTAAATTGGAATGGCATCAGGGCACTCCTGGCATCAATTGGCTGTATATTGTATGTGGATGTATATATCCTGTGGAAACCCCTTATTTTTTGTTTTTCTATATGCTGGGCAATAATCATACATTCTCTGCTCATAAAATAGGCAATTTTTTCCATACATTCTGGGGGGAGGGAGGGAGCCATGCGTACATAAAGGCCAGTGTCCACCATCTGATTTCTCAAGTGTCATCCCTCCCAGCGCGTGCACAGTGACCTTTACCAACGTGTGCATTCGGTGCAGCTTTATAAAATCTAATAAATACGTCCACCACAGATATCTTATTGACACAGTGTTTCCCTATTGATCTATATACATATTGCATTAACCAAGCAAAAGCAGCAAAAAAAAAAAAAAAAAACACACACTTCATGAGCTCTGACATTTTTTATATGTTTTAAGGCCGTAAGGCCTGTATTTGTGGGAGGAGTTAAGCGTTCCATATAAACGCTACTCCCCCCCCTTCCTACCTGCCGTACGCACGCTGTTCACCTGACCTGCTCGCCTCCTTTTCGTCAGAGCAACTTCCGGGTCCTCGACAGTGCTTGCGGTCCTCGCCTCATGACGGCCGAACTTCCGGGTCTCTTCCCTGCTGCTCTTCCGGCTCGCAGATTTCTCGCCTGTCTGCTCCTTTCGTTCGCACAGGATGCTAACAAGCGAACACCAGGTAATCGGCGGGAATAGCCGCATTCGGGCTGTTTCCCGCCGTTCCACACATTTTTATTTCACATTTCTCCTGCACGGGCTAACAGCTCGCATAACTCATACCCTTTCGGTTCAATTCGTTTACACCGGTGGCTAACAAATGCTGCTACCACTTTTACCCCTATTACACTTCTGTACAGTTAACACCTTCAGACACTGAAGGACCTTTTTTCATGTGTATTAAAAATCTATTGATGTTACTACTGGGGTTACTACACGGCAAACAAAATGTATTCAACTTTGACCGAACAAGGTCTCATGCATAACTGATGTTACTGCTTAAATAATATCTCACTTGTGAATGGGATAGCGCAGATGGTAAATAGTGTGAGCATCATTTTCAAACATGATTTACAAATCATTGATGGCATTTGCTATCTGCATAGTTATTACAGGGTTAATGTAAAGTTGGCTCTTGGATAGTAATCTTCTGTAAGTGTTAACCCCTCAAAGAGCTGTACGTTTCATTAATTTGCCGTCACCAACCAGCTTAAACGTTTTCCCTATCTGGTTAAATTACATGCGTGTTGATCAAGTAAATACACGCATTTACTAAGCTACGTATTTAACTTAAATAATACAGTTAACTGCTGTATTTCACTTGTTTCTCTATCTACCATTATGGCGGTTCTAGTGAACAAGCTGTTAACCTATTGCAGCATTTGGTTGGGACAACAGTCTTGTCATCTTAATCTATGCTAAAAGGTTAGGTTGTATTTTATGAATTTCGTTGCTACTTGGTAGTCACATAAATCTTACCGGGGACCACCCATGCTCCCCTCACGCCAGCACCTAGGCGGTCACTTTCAATCACCCGTCTGGGGGGTCGGGGTCCTACACCCCCCCCCTCCCCCTCACCCCTTCACGGACTCATTAATTTCCGGTCCAAACGTTAATCTTGCTATGGTTATATATATTAATCCACTTGGGTTAAGACTCATGTTGTTATAGAGGCTATGCTTTTCTACTGAGAGGGTAAAGGAAGGGATGCCAGTAATTTTATTATATCATGCACGACATATTGGCTACGAAAATTTTCACTCTTACTTTCCATTATGTTTTAACGTATCAGTGCAAAGTCCTAGTTTATTCGGCTGGTATCTCCACCTAGTGGTTTGATGGTATTTGCTGTTTTATTCTGTATAATGTGTAGCTTCTCTGCCGTCCTGTTTTCAGGTTGTTAGTGGTGTTTCTACTATTGGTGCATCCCATGTAATACCACTAAATGCCTGACGCTATGCATGTACTGTTTTATTGGGTCAAGTTAATCTAACTAACTAAACACTGTATATGTTGGATTGTTTTATCTCCCAGATTACACTAACACTTATGCAACTCCTGTTATACATGTATCGAATTACCTCAGGTTCAGGCGTAACCGCCATTTGACATTCCCCGCTGATTTCTATTAATGTTGCATACTGTCATTTGTTACCATTAGACAATCACTAGGTCGCTATTATCGCCTATTTCTATCAGGTACAATTTTGTTTCATCCACACTTCAAACAACTGCCTCGACAAGGCCACGTCGTTACACGATGGGGTATCGAACCGACAATCACAATTACTATTTGTTTCATTTTGTCATCTGCTAGCAGTAGACAATTACTGGTTCGCTATTGTCGCCTGTTTCTATCTGGTATAAAAGTGTTTTCGTCCACATTTCCTACAATTGTTACACGATTGGCCTTTGTTAAACGTTTATCACCTATTTCTATCAGGTTTGGTTTCGTTGTGTTTCCAAACAACTGCCTCTACTAGGCCACGTTGTTACATGATTGGGGTACGGGGGCTTGATTTCTGCCTTGCCTCGTCAGGCCACGGCTCCACTCCACAACTCTTCATTCGTACTCGCTACCCGTAACAATCGTTTTGTTACTCACTACCTTGCTAATTTCACCCTCCTCTCTCCGTCAGCTGCTACGACGTTTCCTTGGCACAACACCTTCATTCATCTCCTTTCAGGTTTATATAGTAACCATCACGAGAATCTTCAGCACCCTCAGGGTCTATCGATACTGCACTATCAGCTACATCTCCATAGTACTTCACTATACTGCACGTTATTTTCCTTCCCTCGACTTCAGTTCCTTCTTCTTTCTTCCTCCTTTCTCTCCCTTCTTTTCCTCTGTCTCTATCTGGGAATATCCGGGTACCTATCATTTACTACAACTTGGGTTTCCAAGCACGTTACGTTACCCCCTTATCAAGCCCCCGTCTAGGGTCAGAGAACTGGCTATATAGGGTTAGGAGCTGGCCTTAGCTGTGCAACGTAGCTGGTCCCGCGAGGCCAACTCCCCGATCTCAACACGGAGATTTTCGCCCCTCGGCCCAAATCATAGTTAGTGCCTCGCATTCACCCACCTATCGGGTTTATAGTTAGGGCCTCACCTGACACGGCCACACGTTTTTGGATCTTTACTGTCACCGAGAGGCCACCACCCCGCCACCACGCTAGTGGCTCGAGCCCCACGCCCAAATCATAGGTAGAGCCTCTCACCAGCCGCTTGGCTACTAGCAGGGCCTCACTTGTCACGGGGTAGTGAGCTTTTCGCTTCGGCACTAGTTAGCCAGCCAGTTCTATTTTTCTTAACCGTATTGTTGTTATTTGAGTTCATTGTTGTTGTCATGTTCTTTTTCAGGATGTCCTACAAAGACAACGTCAGACGAGGGATTGCAGTATTTTCGTGTCTATTAGGGTCGACTATCCAAGAGTCGCTCAGTCTCGTACCTCACCCAACTCACATCTCTCAGGCATAATCCGCATTTTGGCATCCCCTTCCGGTCACTCGGCTGTTGGGGCTCGACACAAGTTATCATCTAGAACATTATTCGTTTGCTCTAAGATACATATAACAGAATCGTGACATTCTTCCAAGAATCAGTGGAGCATGACTTCCACAGGCATACTGATCACCCTGTAGTCTTTTCTACATTTTTGCCACCTTTTATTCAAACCTTCATACGTACATGATCGCACTATTCCGAACTGACATACACGTTTCTGACAAGCCTTTCAAACCATACCCCATTTTTTACACAAGACATCAAAGATGATTGGTTTATCGCTCCACAGTAACGTACGTACACAGATGGGAATACCGGGCAGTATCAGACTCCCTAAAAACAGCATTCGCGCCACACAACCAGGTCTTAAATCTATGTGCCTGCAACCATACAAGGGTTCGGGAACCCTACAACTCCATGATCACAACTAATCAGACAGGTAAGTCAACTAATCAGACAGGTAAGTCATGTCTCCCCAAGGAAAATTTAAGAAGGTACAAACACTACACCGCGTCACGTCAACGTTCGAACCAGACAATCGAGACACTTAACCACTAATCACTCCCTATCTACTTCTAAATACGATTCTACGTTCACGTTCCGTCATTAGAGTTAGTAGGACCACTAGCTGCTATTTTCACATCCATTCTATAAGAACGACATCCAGTAGCAGTACGCCGGAACAAACATTAGAGGCACTAGGAATCGGCTATATATTATACAGGAACATTCCCAACACAGGAGTAGCAAGACATGGATTTTATATAGTGCTATAAGTGTGTTTTCTGGCATTTCCTTTTGCCCTCTTTTTCAGGCCTACCCTCTACGTCGGTTCCGGCACACCACACCGACTTAATTCCAATCACAAGGTACTTCACTATACGATAATAACCGACCACAAGTTTTAAGGCCGTAAGGCCTGTATTTGTGGGAGGAGTTAAGCGTTCCATATAAACGCTACTCCCCCCCTTCCTACCTGCCGTACGCACGCTGTTCACCCCACCCACCTCTCCCTCTTATACAATTCATTCAGGGGGCCCTCTTTTTCAGGCCTACCCTCTACGTCGGTTCCGGCACACCACACCGACTTAATTCCAATCACAAGGTACTTCACTATACGATAATAACCGACCACAAATATATATATATATGATAATTTTTCTTTCAAACTGCTTTAGTACAAATTTTAAATATTGCTGCTTAATAATAAAGGGGGAAAAAAGCAGTTCTCTGCAATACTTCTTATACACTTGTTATTTTTAAATGAAAGAAGTGTGTATCTTGGATTCAGACTGGAAACCTAGGTGGTGGCCATATCCCAATGGTAGCAGAAGTTCTTGATAATAAGTGACAGATTCTCTGTAGTAAGCAAGTAACAAACCCATTTTTATGACACTTTCCCCATTAAAGTTTCCTTGTCTCTTCATTCTTATGTTTCTTGTTTTTTTGCTTCCTGCAATTTAGTATCCTCTTCTATATGAGTTTTAGTATCCTCTTTTTTTAAATGAGTTTCAGCATCCCCTTCTATATGAGTTTCTTACCTCCTCCATGTAATGCTCCCTTATCCCAACGACCATCTGATGTAAATTCCACTCCCCCCCCCCTTTCATTCTAGTTGTCCTCGCTTTTCCCACCATTTCCATAATTTTCCCACTTTCACAACACATCACCCTTTATCTCCCATTTCTTTTCATCTTCCAGTTCCTACAAGTTGCCATGCCTTATTTACTCTCAACCCCTTCCATATCCATGCACATTCTGTTAGGAACTATGTTTCTTAATCCATATCCCTTCGGGCAGCTATCCTTGATCCTTGCCAAACACAATTCTGAGCGGCAGTAAATACCACAGGCTCAGAAGAGATGAAAAAGCAAACCCAACACAGAAAGCTGTAACCTGCTTGCACATAGCAATGACTGGTGACATCATTTCTCTGTGAACGTGCAGCAGCTGGACAGGACAGGACAGGAGAGGGAAAGGGGGGGATTTTGAGTCGAATAACAGCTGATTCCAACTGAAGATTACACAAAATGGCCGCGCACGTAGGGGAAAAAAGGTGTTGGAAGAAGTGGGCAAAAAAAAAAAGGATAGTTTACAAGATTTTAGAAAATAAACAAAATAAAAGTGCTTCGAACTTTAAATTTTTTTTATATAAACAAACAAAATGGCTGTTATCATTTCAGTGGTTTAGCACATGTTTATTTGGCCTTACAGTAATAATGGCCCCTCTGCCGAGGACACTGAGTGCTACCTCCGTAGCATTTAAGTGCTTACACCCATGCCATGGTTTTGCAATTACAGCTATATTCTATAAACCATGCAGTTATTTTCTTATGAGGAACAGCTTTCTTATGTGACTAGCATCCAATTAATTGAGGGTGGGGAATTGTCACGCAAGTAAACAGTAGTCATGTTTGCATTTAATTTATTGATGCATACTTTATTCAGTTTGTGGAATACGGTAAGGAAACAAATCAATTTGTATAGATGTTTAAGCCTGCTATCCATATCTTAATTTCCCTGTCTGACCCCTTATTCTCTATAGAATAATGGAATTTACTACTAACTTAGTATACGCAACACTGTCCTTACCGCTGCTAAATGAAGCTTTGCTTAACCCCTTAAGGACCAAACTTCTGGAATAAAAGGGAATCATGACATGTCACACATGTCATGTGTCCTTAAGGGGTTAATTAAAGAAACACTGTAGGCACTGTAACTATTTCATCTTATTGCAGTGGCTACAGTGTCTGGAGTCACGTGGCACCATCCTTCTATTCTCTGTTAAACAGATTTTAATGTTTTAATGCTATACGAGAGTCCCCAGAAGCCCATCCCGATTAGCTGCCCAGGCTAATAAGGAAGCATTAGTCTGGTCGGCTGTGATTGGATGAGCGTGTCAGCTGACTGCTTTCAGCGTATCACAGTGCCCATTCAGCATTCCGGTATGAATCAGTATGGCTAAAAGGAAGTGTATAATTCTCTGCCTGAGCAACATCTCCAGTGGAGGCAGGACCATGGGAATACAGGAACTCTAAATCAGTGTTAAACTGCTTGAAAATCGTTTTTAATACTGAAAAGAGAGAGCGCACCAGGGGACTCTAGCCCCTATAACCAATTCAATGAGATGAAATAGTTATAGTGCTACAATGTCCCTCTGCTCCATTCCCCCCTCAATGCTGGTTTCATGTCCTCCGATATGAGCATGAGGCCTTGCACGTAGGATGACAGCATCCAGAGGCGGCAGTCTTAGCCCTGCAATGTAAACATGGCATGGTTAAGGGACAGGGACACTGCACCCAGACCACTTAATTGAGATTAAGTGGTCTGGGTGACTATAGTGTTTCTCTAATAAGCGAGATATTAGATTAAGCTATTTCTTCATATTCCTATTATTACATTGTTATAAATTATGTATAGTGTATGACTGTTGGTATTTTAATATTTTTTTTTTCCTCTCTGTTATTTTAGGTTCCCAGCATGTTTCAAATCGAATACTATTGTGACTTACAATGGGCATCAATACTTCTGAAGATGGGAATGGTTTGAGAACTGGCACTGCTGTTGAAAATGGAGCTACTATAGTAGCTGAGTCCATTGCCATAATTATTATTGATATTCTAATATGCTTGGGAAACCTTGTCATTGTGGTAACCCTGTACAAGAAATCCTACCTGCTCTCCCTCAGCAATAAGTTTGTCTTCAGTTTGACTCTTTCAAACCTGCTTATGTCTATGTTCGTTCTTCCTTTTGTTGTCGTCAGCTCAATACTTAGGGAATGGATCTTTGGAGTAGTTTGGTGCAATTTTTCTGCACTACTGTACATGCTGATCAGTTCTGCCAGTATGCTTACTCTAGGGATTATAGCAATTGATCGGTAAGTTATATTTCTGTTTACATGTTGTATGGAGAACCTTACATGTCCCCTTCCTACATTTTTCATTAGAGTCCTGTTTTTGTTTTGTTTGTTGGGTGAGGGGGATTGGGCTAGGGCCATGTTTATGAGACATACACTTGCATGATTACTAATTCTTCATTAAAAGGCATTCCATGAGAAGTCTCAGCCAGTTCTTGGTTTCTCCAGATATCATTGATGGATAATATCTGGTAATAGAATATTCAGGGCTTAGATGTAGGTCTTGCTCTATTTGCATATTATTTAAATCCATAGATTGAGGAATAATATCCTCATGAAGTGATGCTCATAACCACAGGTAATTATTGAAAAATAATTAATCTCAGATCTACAATGATAGCTTTATCGCACCCTCTTTCTTATTTCAGAAGATTACATTGTTCAGCATTGTGTGATAGTCAATATACCACATGCACTCAGCAATTTTACACTGTTATACAGGCTGTACACTTACTACTTTGCATTGTAGCAGAGTGTCATTTCTTCAGTGTTGTCACATGAAAAGATATAATAAAATATTTACAAAAATGTGAGGGGTGTACTCACTTTTGTGAGATACTGTAACTCCTGAATGACAGAGAAGTAACTCCTGAATGACAGAGAATTGACCTGTGAGTCTGCAGGTGTATGATCTTTACACCAAAATTACTTCTGTACGGTAAAGTTGTCTTGGTGCTTAGAGTATCCGTTTTAATATTGGTCTCTCTCATCATGAAATGTGTTCTAATTTTGATGTTCTACTATGCCTTTTGCATTTTTACCTTTATTTAGTGTGATTTATTCTATTCTAGGTATTATGCTGTTCTTTATCCTATGGTGTATCCTATGAAGATCACTGGGAACCGAGCTGTTCTGGCCATAGCATATGTTTGGCTGCACTCTCTCATCGGATGTATACCACCTCTCTTTGGATGGTCTTCTTTAGAGTTTGATCACTTCAAATGGATGTGTGTAGCCGCCTGGCACAAAGAGGCAGGATATACTGCGTTTTGGCAAATATGGTGTGCCTTGCTGCCATTCTTGACAATGATGATTTGCTATGGCTTTATATTTCGAGTGGCTAGGATAAAAGCACGTAAAATTCATTGTGGAACTGTTATTATTGTCCAAGATGTTTCCCAAAAGAATGGAAGAAAAAATTCCAGTACTTCTACATCCTCTTCAGGAAGCAAGAGAAATGGCTTTTCCAGTATTGTTTATTCAGCCAACCAATGCAAAGCCTTCATCACTATACTTGTTGTTATTGGTACTTTTGTTCTTACTTGGGGACCATACATGATTGTCATAAGCACGGAGGCCTTATGGGGGAAAAACAGTGTTTCTCCAATGCTGGAGACATTAGCTACCTGGCTATCGTTTACTAGTGCAGTATGCCACCCACTTATTTATGGACTTTGGAATAAAACGGTACGCAAAGAACTCCTAAGCATGTGCTTTGGAAACCGGTATCGAGATCCATTTCATCAGCCTAGAACATCGAGAATGTTTAGCATTTCCAACCGAATAACAGGTAATGTAATACATCTTTATTGGTAACCTGTAGATCAGTGTTTCGCGTTGATCAGTAGAAGCTTTAGCTATGTGATCCTGTAACCAAGTAGTAGCTGGGATCCTCAAACAATCTTTGGGAAAGTGAACTTAGCCAATCGCAGTGCTTTCCCTTAGGATTGACCTAGACTGTCAGGGAGGCAGATCAGAGGCAGAGCCAGCACAAGTCAAACACTGCCCTGGCTATTCAGCATTTCATAGCGATGCATTTAATCAATGCATCTCAATGAGGAAAGTTCAGTGTCTCCATGCAGTGGGTGGAGACCCTGAATGGCATTGCTGCACACTGTGCAACACTGCCCCAGGAAGCAAATCTAGCAGCCATCTGAGGAGTGGCCAGTGGAGGTATCGCTAGACTGTAATGTAAACATTGCATTTTCTCTGAAAAGACAGTGTTTACTGCAAAAAGCCTGAATGGAATGATTATACTCACCAAAACAATTCAATAAGCTGTAATTGTTCTGGTGACTAAAGTGTCCCTTTAAATATAAGAAAGTGATATTCTTTTTCATATAGTGTTTAAATCCTTATCCTCATCAAAATACGTTTTAAATGAAGCAACATCATAACATCTATATGTTTCGTGCGCAATACACCTTTAGCAATATACTTGTAGTATGCATTGCTGTAAATGTAGAGGTTATGTTGGTACTGCTATAAATGCTACACTTTACTGCACATGGGATTGGTCACTTCTTGATAAGAAGAGCCCCCTAAGTGTGAAAAAGTAAGGGACCAGTTTTCTTATTTTTCTCAATAGATACACACTCTTAGCCTATTAGCAGATTGCTGCTCGGAGGCTTCCTGATTGAAGCCTCAGACTTGGAGCGGGAGTACAGGGGCAGTGCAATCAGGCACCTGTTTTAAGATTTTGGGGTAAAACTGATAATGGTTTAACCTCTTCTAGTAACCTGATGCCCGACCACCTCACATCACAATAGCTTTATTGTAATAAAGTCATTATGGTGCCCCTTTTTAATATTTGTTTCTGTTTTTATTTTTGCTCTGCTTGTTAAGATGGATTTTTGGCGGTACAACTTACATTGATATTGTATGTTTCTAGTGGAGAGACATTCCATTCCACAGCAGTTTACATGAGTATTATTGCTAACATTATCTCAGAACTTTCCCTGCACAGCACTTCTAGCAATTAAAAGGGTGGAGGAGTTTCTTTTTGTTCTTTGATCACAGCATTTTACCAGAAAATGAAAATACATTTTTAAACACAAGCTATTTTTTATTGTCCCAGATATTTGCCTCCTCTTGAAACTTCCAACAATATTTATGTATATATATCTGTTCTGTTGGTTATTTTCTACATTTGGTATCTTATCTTGTAGTCAGGGCATTTATATATATATATATATATATATACAAGCAAAGAAAAATCAGCACTCCCAGGATTTATCCAAAATGAAATGTTATTTCTTTATTCCAGTCAGACTACTGGAATAAAGAAATAACATTTCATTTTGGATAAATCCTGGGAGTGCTGATTTTTCTTTGCTTGTATCTATTTTGTGCAATCAAGCACCGGGTCCATATTGATGTGAGTTGGAGTGCAAGGTATTTTTTCTTTTTTTTATATATATATATATATATATATAATTTTTTTCCCACATTTATTCTTCCTGTGCTGTTTAGCTTGTAGAATTCTTTGAAACAGTCAGTTGGTTACTCCATGGTACACACAGAATTACTGAAGCAAAATAGGAAGTTTGAGGTTATTGGAGATTCTCATAAAACACCTGTATGGGTAGATTTTCTCCTGACATTGGAAAATATGTCAAAACTCTAAAATTGGAGACATCACCATAAAGACGTATTTATCAACTGGAAGGATTACTGTTTCCATGGGGATAATTTAATTTTAGAACGTTAGAGAAGATGCTCATAAATTTACATGGTAATTGCCCCACTTTTTGGTACATTGATCCATGAAGGTGTTAGAGATCAGAAATGTAAACTTCCTACAGTTCTGTTTTCCTCAAGTTACCCAATTTTCAAATGTTTTTTCCACCCCGTTTGCCTTTATCATATTGCAAATCTATATAAACTAAGTATTGTTTGTATTGTTAATTATGGATTGAACTTTTTTCCCCCCATTAGATCTTGGATTGCCTCCTCATCTCACTAGTCTTATGACAGCTGGAAAAGATTCTGACCACCAAAGTACTACGACCAACACAGCCTTCAGCTACTCAAACGATTCCGGTAATTTTCTTGGTTTGATAATGTGTAGTTCAGTTCTTGACACCCAATGATCTATGGCTGTTAAAATGTATGTACAGAGACCACACAGGTATGAACACGCTATTTAAATTTCATGGGAAAATGACCAAACCATAAAATATCTTGTATCTCTTGTTACAGAAAATATAATAAAGAAACAGTTCTCTCTAGTGGTTATGGTGTCAGACGTGCCCAGGCCTCCCCACATCTAGTGAAAGAAGCCAAGCTATATTTTTTGAACGGTTAGACGTTTTCTTACCTGGAATTTTCAGGTGTGCTCCCTTTCCCTATTACTAAGCAGGAATGTCTGCACGCTATATTGAGTCCTGTCGTGTTGCACTCATTGGCTGAAATCATCAGCACTATTAAAGCTCTTCAGCTTGATTAGGGGCAAAATACCTAATCTGATCCGAAGCCGAGGGTGAGTATTTGTCCTGCAGCAAGACCCTAATGTCATAAGGCCCTCCTTTTGTAGGATGGCATGCCCTTACACTGGGAAAGGGTTACACATGCACCAGACATCCCTTGGACATCGAAAAGTCTCTCTTTACAGGCAAATAATTCCTAGCATAGTGTTTCCCTATAGAAAGGAATAGCATCTATCTTTCAAACTACCTGTCTAGACAAAGTAAATATAGAAATACCTGGATCAATTCTGTTTAAATTCTGGGATTCTGACTATTTATATATTTTGATGTTTTGACAAGAGGCTGTGTTTGCCTCAGGCTATCATCTGCCCCTTTACACTGACAATGTGTCTCTTTATTCTGCTAATGGAAGAAAAAAGAAAAGCTTCAGCGATTTATATACAAAGGAAAAGTAAATAACATTTAATAAAAGTAAAGTGAAAGTGTTTTCCTTTTAACTAAAAACAAAAAAAGAAAAATTAAATGGAGCGAAAAAAGAGTGCAGGGAATTTTTTGTGTGTGTCTAGAATGATATTCTGTCTGTCTAATGACAATTCAACTGTTGCACACTATGCAATTGTAGGTAACATTCTAAAACAAGCATTTACGGTTTTAGTAATCATCGTGAGGAAGCTCAATAGTGAATAGTTTGCATAGCCTTAAACTAGATGGCTGGTGTGGACATTTTCCCCACCAGGGATCTGAAATTTCTAATGCCATTTATTTCTTTGTTTAGAATTCCGATTTTTAATTCCTTCAGATATTGCCTGTTTGTTTTGTATCATAACTTTATAAGATACGAGTGTACATATTTATTATTGTGTTTCCCCCTTTATGATATTGTAAAGCATTGTGGGATATGTTGTCACTATATAAATGCCAGTCACAATAGATCATAGAGTAATACAGTTTGGCATTAAAATGGGGACACTGTATAATTTGCACCCACAGACTAAAGCATTCTGACTTGTTAGGCTGTTTTGAAGCACCAGATTTAGTAGTTATGCATTTAGCCTTAAACAGTGCAATGTCCAATAAATTTGTGTTGAGTTGACTGCCAGTTTTGCAGAATGTAAACAAAACATGCCGGTGGAGTTTTGTGTTCCAGAAAAGTCAGAAGCCTGTAGTCAGCCTACCACACATCACTGTTTAGTAAATTACCATTACCTTATACCAAATCATATTATTTTGTCTTTTACCCTTTTGAGTTCCATGCAAGCTTTCTGAATCTAACCAGATGGATTAAGAACATGGCATATTTTTTTTTACATTTAACATTGTCAAATATCCAATAACATAAGATTTTATAATTCGTTTGTGTTGACCATATTTTACCATACTATCCGTATATTTTTATTGCTTATCCTTTTAAGTACCAGTGCGGTCTGCCGTCAAAACAATCTGTTGTTTATAGATCATATCCAAAATGAAATAATCCACTTAGTTATTGAGTTAAAGTAGAGCTATAGATGACTGTTGTTTTTATTTTATTTTTTGTTTGTTTGTTTGTTTGTTTTTTCTAGCTGGTTAAATATCTGTTTTTCTTTTTTCTAGGTACAGATGTTATGTTGCTGGATGACTACAGCTCGGACAGTACCCAGCACACTAGATCTATTTACTCTAGAAGAAAAAGTTCTGTAACATTTGAAGATGAGGTGGAACAGAAATGTGGTAAGCAATTAAATGTACAATTTTAGAGATAGGTGTGAACAAAAAGGGATCCGACTGACTTTTTGTACCCTGAACCGGTAAAAGCATTAAATAAAATAGGAAAATTCTAGCTCAGTCACATGCAATTACTGGAATTAGAAAAAAAAAAAAAACACTTAAAGGAACACTGCAGTGTCAGGAATACAAATGTGTATTCCTGACACTATAGTGTTAAAAACACATTTTAGGTGGCTGGCCTCCCCTTGCCTCTTTAAAAAAAAAAAAAAAAAAAAATTAAAGTATAAAACTTGCATTTATTCCATTGCTATTCCAGTCTTGCTGTGGCTAGCTATGCCCCATGGCTGAGATCACCAAAATTACCAATCCCTGCCTATCTAATGCTTTTTCCTTAGGAAAGCTTTGGGAGGTTATTGCGCATGTGTGACAAAATTCTGCGCTGCACCAGTCAACATCTCCTAATAGAGATGCTTTGAATCAATGCATGTCTATGTGGAGCGTTTAGCGGCTCCATGCAGAGCGACGCTGAACGTCATGATACAGGAAGCACCTCTATGGTGGTCTGGCTGTGACTGCCACTAGAGGTGTTCCTAGCCCAGCGGTAGGCAACCTTTTTTTAGTGCTGTGCCAAAACAAGATCTTGAAGTCTCTTGGTGTGCCGGTCCTATTTTTTAAAATTGAGGTGTGTATGTTGCCAAATTGTGTTTGTGTTAAATCGAGGTATGTATGTTGCTGTATTCCGCTTGTGTTATTGTATGTGTTGTATGTATGTGTGTATGTGGACTGTTACATTGTATATGTTCATGATTGGTTTGTGGTATTGTGTATGATACCTATGGGATTTTGTATGGAGGCTGCTTGTGTGTGTGTCTGTATGATATGTCACATAGTGTGTTTGGTTGTGTGTATGTGTGGGACTGCTTGTGGTATTGCATGTGACAGGCTGCTTTTGGTTTGTGTGTGTGGATTGTCAGTGGTGTGTGTGTGTGTGTGTGTGTGTGTGTGTGTGTGAGGATTATTTGTATGAGGTGCAGGTTTCTTCTGAAGCTCTGTGTATATCTAGCAGTGTGGTTGGCTTCCCGGGATCCAGTCTGGACTGGGCTGGTCAGGTCAAGGACAGGAGCTCAATATTTGCTGTGAGCTGCTCTTCTCCAGTGCGGATTCCTGTTAACAAATGCTGGGAGAAAGTGATCTGAGATCACTTCCTATATGTGCTGCAATGTGTAAATTGAGGATTGTCTCTTACCACCTGGAATCACTGCTCAGTTTGAATTAGAAGATATCTGAAGTCCTACTGGGACTCCTGATGGGCCAGAGCCTCACGCATGACCCACGTACCATAGGTTGCAGACCCTTGTTCTAGGCAGCAATGTAAACACTGCATCTTCTCTGAAAAAGCAATGTTTACATTAAAAAGCCTGCAGGGACAGGCTATACACACCAGAACAATTACATTAAGCTGTAGTTGTTCTGGCGACTGTAGTGTCCCTTTAACACACTTCTACATTTCTTTAAATTATGATATGAAAATATTGCTTATTTATTACACCTGATTACATAGCAGTATGCTGCTCAGCTAGGTTTTATGAGTGCATCACATGTCTATGAACCAAGGGAGTTTGTTAATCCCAGCCAGTGAAGTATCTGTTGGCTACTAATAGAATTGATTAATATACTTCCTGTAGCCTTTAGCCACTCAATTATTTTAGAAGTGGTTACCTTTTGAAGTAGTTAAGTATGTCAGTGTTTAAAAGGAGGCGGAAAAATATGTTGAAAATATATTTTCTACTTAATGGATATACTTAAAAAAAAATTGACATATGGAAAATTAGTTCAGCTTCTATTTTAAATAAATACTCCCTTCAATTTTTATTGTATTACTATTTAATACATATACCCCCAAAGAAAAAAATAAAAATGTGCATTTTATATATAAACAGCTTGCAAAAGCTGCACACCTGCTTTGTTTATCTTTTGCAAACTCTACCTTTTATCGCCATTGATCAATCAGAGGATTCTCATTAAGAATCTTTTGTACTGGAGCTGTGTGTACACACATGATCACAGCTTTCTAAGACGTGGTGAAGGCAGGCACACATGCCACTTCCTTTAGCTCTGTGGAGCTAACGGAAAAGGGGGCGGGGGACGACTCTGGGTGTCTACTTTATAGTTGGAAAGGTGTTATGGCGCTGTTACAAAAGTGCTGATTTCCATTGAACAGATTTATAAAACAATTGTAATTTCTTTTGAAATTGACACTTCTATAAACTGTCAAAAAAATGTCAGACTCCAGACATATAAAGCACTTCAGCATACCTAACTGCTTTATGTATTTGGAGCATTCTTTTAGCAAGCTTTTAAATCTCATGGACAGGTATATCTTGTTCTAGCCAGGTTGCAAGTTGATTTTAATTGTGATGTGAAAGATTTCATTATGTTTTCACTTTTTGATTATTTTTTTCTCCTCCCCTACAGATGTTCACCCAGTGCCAGCTGAAATGGAGGCATGTGATACCTCTTTGGAATCCTTTGCATCTAGTTTAGCCAAAGCCATTGAAATGGATGCTAAAATAAGTTTATTTGGGGAAGACGCAATGCAAGCTTCCTCTGTACTACGAAGTACACCAGGGAACAGCAGTATAAACAAAGGCAGCCGAAATCATGTTATCCCAAAGCAGAGGCTCATACTGCAAAGTATTGATGAAGGAAATCTGTAAATAGCCTGATGTGTGCTGTTTTGTATACGACTGTGCTTCTCTATCTGTGGTACATGTACCCAGGGGGTATGTCGAGAACGGTTTAATATTGCAAGTGTTAGTATTAGGAGTCCTTGTTGACTTAAAAGTTTACAATAGGAATATTTGGCTAGAATGTGTTCTGAATGTTACACTGGTTTGTGGAGAAATTGTGTTCCATTCACCAAACCTAACTGCAATGCTAAATAGCCCTAAAGTATTGTCTTAATATAAAGTATAACATATAAGACATGGTATTCTTAAATGGAAGTGTTTCTCTTACAGTAATAACCACTTATCAATATAGTCACTGGGACAAGTGGAGCAAATCACTGGGATCAGTTACATTGGGATCAATTTATTGTGTGCCACGTAACATGCATTTTTCATAGTGTTTATTTATATATACTGTTGTAATCAAAATTATTCAACCGCCAGACTTTCAGCTGTTTGCAATGAACACATCAAACAAAAGCAATTAAAATAGCTCAACACAACCAATGATTCAAGTGGTTTCGGCAAATTCAACTGAAAATGCAACTTCGTCAATCTCAAATTATTCAACCCCTTCATGGCAAGCATATTTTGTACCTAGTAGAGCAGCTTTTTGTTGTTATGACCTGCTGCAAACAAGATGCATAGCCAGAAACCAGCTTCTGGCAGCATTCTTGAGTAATCTTAGCCCATTGTTCATGAGCAATGGCCCCCAGTTTGGTTATATTCTTGGGATTGCGTGCTGCACCGCCGCCTTAATATCACACCAGAAATTGGGTTTCAAGTCAGGTGACTTGGCCACTGTAGAATTTTCCAATACTTTTTTGTGTTGGAAGGTCCAATGACGCTTATGTTTCAGCTTCCTCACTGATGGCATGACGTTTTCTCCTAGGATTTCCTGATACTTTAATAAATCCACCTTGCCTTTCACACGCTGCAGGTTTCCAGTGCCAGAGGATGCAAAGTGTATGCTTTATTCTTCTTCTTCCTGACATATACCACTGATCCATTGGGCTGAATATTTCCAGTTTTATTTTATCACTACACAGAACAGAATCCCTAAAGTTCTGTGGCTTCTTTATATGATTTTGAGCAAATTGGAGCTGACTTTTCCAGTGCTTTTGTTTAAATAGTGGTGTATGTCTTGGAGTTCTGACATGGAAAACCTTCTGCGTTTTAGTACGCACCTTACTGTGCTCACTGATATCTCAGTGGTTGTTGCCAGCAAGTCTTGCTGCAGGTCTTTTGCAGTCACTCACAGGTTTTTTACAACCTACCTTCTGAGAAATCTGGTTACAAAGGAAGCCATCAATGGCTGCATGCCCCGTCTGGGTAGTGTAACCATTGTTTCTTCATCTTTGAACTTGCGGACTATGCTTCCAAAGATGCCTATCTTTTTGCATCCTGTTCCTTGTTTGTGAAGGGCGATGATCTCTTCTCTTAACTTTGTGGACCATTCTTTTAGTCATATTTCTAACATGCAGTTAAAGGTGACACTCAACAAACCCATAGCCAGTTAAGGTATCTCAAGTGTTCCTGCTCAAGCACACCTGGTGCAACTAATGAAGCCCTTGATGAGTTGCATCAGGTGTGCTTGAGATACCTGTAAATTCTGCAAATGTTGATGATAAACCTGGTTATCAATGAGGGTTGAATAACTTTGATTGCAACTGTATATCCTATATATCCGTCACTACAAATGCTATTGTTCAAATTGTTTTGAAAGTGTTACTTATCATGTTTTGATTGACATAGGAAAGGTGTGATAATCCAGTACTGTGTACTGCAATCATTTATTGTATAAACTCACCGTGCACAAAAGTGGATTACAATTTAAAACATTGTACAATGCCTATAATGCAGACATATGTTTACTTATTTATTGTTCTATTTTTTTTTTAATGGAAAAGACTGACTTGCCTTAATTTGTTTTCTTCTTCCAAATGTGCTTTGGACCACATTTTCTAAATTCAATTTCTTTGATTTCTTTGTATGAATATATCTGTATTCAGCAAGTGGTACTGTAAAACTGCAAATTCCTTTTTTTATGTTTTAGTTCTGCATGCATGTTTTTTAAAATAGTTTTGATTTTTTTTATATTTTTTCTTATGCAATTTCTTTTTTAAAAAAACATTTTTCTACTATTTTTTAGAATTTTGGCAGTAAAAAAAATATCCAAGCTGTCTGGTGTGGTGTGTGTGTTTTTTTTTTCTCTGTGAAATCAAGGTGTGCCATTTAATTGCTTACTTCTTTCTCTGGATTTTACATTAACATTACTTAATAGTTCACATTAAGAAACAACTGGTGTTTAGAGGAATATTACCAGTAAACAAAAAGTAGGTTGAGCACACAATACTTCTGATGTTACGAAGGCTACAGGAAACATAAAAAAACATGGAGAGAAAATAGTGCAGATGGTACAACTAGTTATGAGATATACAGTGTGTATTTATAACACACAAGAAGAGCTAGTTTAGACACTGGGCTCTAGTGTTGAAAGCAGCAGGATAAGTAAGGGGTAAGGGCAATCTATATCAGATTTAGATTCTACATAAAGAGAAATGGCTACATAGTATAGTGTGTGTTATATATATATATATATATATATATATATATATATATATATCGCAACGACTCCACCGCTCCATCTAGACACTCACTCACTGACAGTCACACACTCTCACTGAGAGGCGCACACACACACTCAATGATGTGTCACACACTGTCAGAAAGATACTCAGACAGAAACATTGACATACACTCTCAATGACCGATACACAATCTCACCGATTTGAAATACTCACTGACAGTCACATAGTGGTACACAAAACAAGGAAGTCCAGCACTCAGCGTTTTAAATCACAACATACATAATCACACACACACTGCCCTATGCATACCTAGACAGTCACATACAATACACCCACATTCACACTGTCACATGGACACGGTATCAGTCACACACATACACACACTCTCCAGTGTCACATATACACAGTCCTTGCTGTCATGAACACTAAGAGGAGGAAAGGCGGCCAGGGTCCCCTGTGTCTAGTGGGAGGCAGGTATTCCTTTCTGCTTTCCCTCTGTGCAGCAGCAGTTCTAGACTTGGTGACGCCCTCTTAAACATTTATCTCTATAAACTCATTTGTATAAGTTACTTTTTAATGCAAAGCTTCTATGTAAAATTGTTTTCCTTATTTCAGATGCTGTATATGTACAGTGATGTATGCACCCCATACACAAATTAACACATACATATAAATCCACAGATCATATTTCATACATAAATAGACATGTGCACACTCACATATAGACACACACTGTCACATACAGAGGCACATACCAATATACACAGTCACATACATACATACATACATACCGGGTAATTCACAAAAATAAGAATTGTCAGGAATTCATAATGGATTTCAAAGTGGATGACAGAATAGTAAAACTGGAAGCATTGTATACCTGACAATTGTTTTAGTGAATAATCTTGTCAGACATGAATTATCACACACCAAACAGGCACAGACGCACCAAAACCCAGTCAAACACATACACGCATTAACACAATTACAAACATTCATTTAAACAAAAAAAAAAAAACAAAGGCACATAAAGACACACAACACACTCAGTCACATAGACACAGGCTTATGTATAGCAGGTTGGTTGGTAGGTTAACTGAATTGGTGTTCAGGTGTGTTGGTAGGTAGTTACTCAGCAGAGTATTGCTGGTGTAACACCACCTACACTCAGCAGCTCATTTGCCAGCTACATACTGGGGGAGTTTCTAGGGCTGGGAGGTTTTCACGACTGCATTCTAAAGCAGTCACTCACTCTCCTGAGCCCTACCATGTTCCAAGCTGTGACACTCTTCCCTGCAGCACCCCACTCATTCTAGTGCTTGGTCACAAATGCCCCCTCAATTGACCTTGGTGGTCCAGTGGTATCCTATACCCGTTGCCTGGCAGTCTGGTGGTGAATAGCAGGAAGCGCACGTCCTGTTGTTTCAGATCATAATACCCACTCCTTCACGGCACTGGCTTTCAATGTTGTCATAGCGCAGGCTGAGAATCTCTGAGCCTGTTCTCTAACTAACTGAGCTCCGGAACCACAAAGGAGAGGATATGATCTGACTGCACCTACGGCTGGTGCACACCAGTGGACTAGCAGGGAATCATTTAAATTTAATATGCTGGTGTCTCCAACTTGCAAGCTGTGTTGGCTGCCAGGCGCCTCTGTTGTCATGGCACCCTGCGTAACTGCACAGCTGGCCCACCCCAAAGACTGGTCCTACTGACAGACACACAAACTCACTGACCGAAAACCACTTACTTACACACACTGACAGATAAATTTACTGACAGACACACACACTCACTGACAGACATACACACTGTGAGGATATTTATGGGGATTAATTATTAATTTTCATTAATGAAAAATATTTTCATAAAAATTATCTTTATTAAAATATCAGGGGTTAATATTTTATTGTCGCTATTCTCATTTATTATTTAAACCAAAGAGTTACTCACTATTTTAACTCTTTTTAGATCTGGAGTACGTTGTTCAAATTTAATATTTCATAAATCAACATCACAACTTTTTATAAAAATTATATAGTTTTTTGTTACGTGTAATTATACATTAAATTTGTCAACAGTTTTTCAATAATATTGAACAAGAAATGGTATAGTACAGTATCACAATCTCAGTAACAATTTCAAACTCTTTAGAGTGATAGGATTGTTATTTCATGATAAATTCAATCAACCGGGTTAGAATATGGAATATGTTCTTCATACACTGTTGAGACAATCAGCAAATAGAATGTTACTATTTGTTAAATTATAAGGAACCATATGAGTTTATTAGCATATGGATTATTATAATTTAAAGACAGAATTCTACATGATCTTAAAAAACAATCTTAGTACTTCTTAGTACAATTTACAAATACATGCGGATTGTTTGCTTATTGTAAACAACATTCATTAGACTTAGCTGGACAGAGCTCGTTATTTACTAGGACAATGTTTTACCAGCTAGCACAGAATGTTAACCAGTTCAGTGCTGATTCAGAGTAATTAAAGGGAATCTCCAGTGCCAGGAAAACAATCCATTTTCCTGGCACTGGAGGGTCCCTCTCCCTCCCACCCCCCAATCCCCGGTTACTGAAGGGGTAAAAACCCCTTCAGTGACTTACCTGAGGCAGCGGCGATGTCCCTCGCTGCTGTCTCCGCCTCCGCGACGCTCCTCCTATCCATTGCGTTGGCCGATGGGCGAGACTGATCTCGCCCACCAGCCGAGGGGACCTAATGCGCATGCGCGGCAATGCCGCGCATGCGCATTACGTCTCCCCATTGGAAAGCATTGAAAAATCATTTCAATGCTTTCCTATGGGGTTTTGAGCGACGCTGGAGGTCCTCACACAGCGTGAGGACGTCCAGCGACGCTCTAGCACAGGTTTCCTGTGCTAGAAACCAGGAAGTTCCCTCTAGTGGCTGTCTAATAGACAGCCACTAGAGGTGGATTTAACCCTGCAAGGTAATTATTGCAGTTTATAAAAAAACTGCAATAATTACACTTGCAGGGTTAAGAGTAGTGGGAGTTGGCACCCAGACCACTCCAATGAGCAGAAGTGGTCTGGGTGCCTAGAGTGTCCCTTTAATTATGATTGATCAATTAATCCAGTAACTAAATTCTTGCAGGTTTAGTTAAAACAGTTCTTATCTGATAAATATTTCCTGGATTGTTATAGGATTAATATTTCTCTGTGTAACTGTTATGTTTTTTTATTTCATGATTTTGATTAATATTCCAGTCTGCAGTTTGAGATATCGATTTTTATCATGAGCTATCTTGAAACCCAATCTGGCGGATTTCGTATCAGCTTTTACTCTAGAAAATATTAGATTTTAGTTATGTAATATTTTAATTAGTATAATTTACCAATAGATGTTCTGGATTTTATTTTTAAGATTGTTTCAAGATGTCTTCTTGTCCATCTCTTGTCTTGTGTCCTATCTCCTTTCTCCTTGTGTGTGTCCCTCCTTTCTCCTTATGTCTATCTCTTCTGTGTGTCTATCATGGGGTTATATGTCATTCCTTATCTGTTAACCTTCTGACCTGGTCCGATGAAATTTTGGGGAACGTCATTATGTTAATGGTGTTGATGTCATTTTGATATATATTTCTATATGTCTTAAACAGCAGGTGGAGCTGTTGTCTACATCATGAATGTTACCAGCTATTATCATATAGGGTTAATTCTTGTTCAGGACAATTTAGGAATGTTTAAGTACAAGATGCTTTGGTCACCAATAAGCCAATGTGCCCTTGCTCAACCTAAGCATTATGGCAATTTCAGGATATTTAAGCTGTCTAACTTAATTTATCTCTTGATTACATCCTTATATGTATATGGTTTCTATATGTAAATTGCTAACAGGTTAGATCACACTATATTTCTATACTTTTAATTAACATGTACTTGTCTTCTCTGTGTTCTTATCTTTTATTGACACAGATGTATTTACTCACTGTCTGGCACTTTTAGCTGACAGGGTCATACTTTGAGAAAAAAACATCTTGTTTCTTCATTTTAGCACCTCATGGCATACTAGCTAAATTGCATTTTTGCTATTATGCATGTATTCTTTTTATCACACTATATATACGTATTTTCTTCCTACACAATATCTCTGACAACACACACTCACTTACAGAAACATACTTAATGATAGACACACTTACACAATCTTGCACACACACTCACAAATTCATTGTATTGTTTGATGCTCCTACCTTTAGGAGTCTTCAGGGTCCTCTCCCCGGGGCCAGTGACTTTCATGATCTTCCTGCTCCCTCACACTGTTTAGTGATGCAGGGCCGGAATTACCACAGAGGGCGCGCGAGGGAGCAGGAAGATCTACAGCACAGGCAGTGCTCCCTGGCCGCTGCCTGACTCCTTGCTCACCCAGCTGGTGTATTGCTGCACAGTAGGCACCTGCCATCAGGGCCGGCCTTAGGCCATTAGGAGTCCTGTGCGAAAAGTCTTCATGGCGCCCCCCCCTGCCCACCTAGTTGCCTGTATACAGTCACACACACAGGCACAGGCAGACAGTCACACATGCTCAGTTACAGCCAAACAGTCACAGAGCCAAACACACAGTTAAAGGCAGACAGTCACACACAGTTACAGGCAGACATTCACACATACTCAATTACAAGCAGACAGTCATACACACTCTGCTACAGGCATGCAGACACTCACGTACACTGATAGGCACACACACTCAGTTAAAGGCAGATAGTCACACATACAGGCACAGGCACACAACGGCACAGCTACAGCGACAAACACAATTGGAGTCACACAGTCAGACAGTCACACACACACACACACACACACAGGCAGAGTGTCACACACACATACAAACAGAGGAAGGCAGTCACATACAGGCAGGCAGACAGTCACACACAGGCAGGCAGTTACACACACACACAGGCAAACAGTCACACGCAGACAGTCACACAGACAGACAGTCACACACACACAGGCAAACAGTCACACACAGGAGAAGTCGCAGTCACACACACACACAGACTTACCTTTTTCCATTATGGCTGGAAGGTGGAATGGATGCAGTTAGTTGTTGGGGAAGCAGGGACTCCTTCCTTCTTCCTGTGCAGCAGTTACCAGGGGCTTCGGGTAGATATTAGCCCCGCCTCTGCCTCATGATAAGCACCGCCCTGCCACTCGTTAAGCCCCGCTCATCTGAACATGCATAAATGAGGTGCTGCTGGGGCCAATAAAATCTAATAAAATCTGTGAGCTTTGAAGTTGCTTTTTAGTGGATGCGTGAGTGCGCTGGATCTTGTGTAATATGTATATATGTATCAAGGAACGTGCACTCACAGGACTTTGTAAATAAATCTTAAAGTTTTATTGTTCAATTATACACCAGAAAATGTGTTGACCTTGCAGTCCTCTATGGGACTTTTCTCAAGACCTTTCTTGATACTTAATACTAATTTTGGCATGTGGTTTGCACCCAGGCAAGAATAAGACCAGGAGAGCGAGTGCTGGATCCATGTGCGTATATATATATATATATATATATATATATTATACACATACATATACACACACACACACACAAACTCGATACTCACATTGTTATTAGCCTGGTGAAGCTGGCTTAACCCTGTAATGGCTGATGTAGTTAAAGGAGTGAAATATACTCCAAAGAACATGAAGTCCACAGGTTAAAAGAAAAAGGTATCCAAATGTATTAAAAAGTAAATTAAAAAATGGGAATGAATAAATAAAATAATTAAAGTGTCCAAAACTCATTTTTCAATTATGGCTTCCTCCGTTGGAATGGTTATGGATATTTTCCTTACTCTTTTTTGAACAATTTGGCTCAACTGTTTTTATTTCCGGTTCGCCTAATAAATGCATATTGCTTTCCACCGATCTTGCATAATTGTGATTTCTATCCATATCTTTTCCTCAGATGCTTCTACTTCCAGATTTAAAATAGTTCTTCTTGTGTGTGGACATCACTGGAATGCATCCAGCGTTCCATTGATACTTAATTTTCAATTTGTTCTTCTACCTATGGGTATTTATGGGCTGCATCTTACACGGTTTCTACATTCAAACTGCATTTCATATGTGTCTGGGATTAGTTTTGTAGGTATGGAGTCCACAAATTATTAAATTAGAAATACACCTTTCATAAATTTTGAATTATTTAAATACCTGTAATATTCTATACACTTGAATCCCAGACTGTAATTCCGCATCTTTGCTTAGAAAAATAGAAATAATGTAAAGGGAGGTAAAAGGGGGGGAAACATTTATATCAGACATTTGTAGGTTATATTTCTGATCTTATTAAAAGTAAAATTTATGACACTGCAATCCAACATAGAAACATAGAATGTGACGAAAAGAACCATTTGGCCCATCTAATCTCCCCAATTTTCTAAATACGTTCATTAGTCCCTGGCCTTATCTTATTGCTAGGATACTTAGCCTTATGCCTATCCCACGCAAAACTGAATAAATGTTCCTATCCTACTGAGTTCATCTGGAGTTAAATTATTAAAAATGAAATTAATCTCTTCCATTGTTATAATCACTGCCCCTCCAATTTCTTTTTACTGCTTTTTAAATATTTGTAAAATGTTCCAAAACTCTAATATGGAGGCATCTTATGTGACAAACTGCCATTTGCCACTGACTTTCTATGTGCCAAACTGCTCTGCTCCCCTGGCTTATGGAGAATCCTGCTTGCCAGCCTCTTGCCACATGACTATGGCCCTGGGGTGTATGGCCCTTTAAAACCATTACTTGGTCTTATGGACTTTTATTTGGACTAGTGCTGGCCCTTTAAAAACAGTGTATGGACATTTTGAAACTTTTGGGACACTTTTTCTGCCCCTTTAAATCCATGGGAAGGTGTGCCTCTTCCCCTCCCCCTGTCCCATTGTTCTCCAGCAGGACGTTGTCCCAGGGACACTGCCAGACCAGTTGGAACTGGCTGCTTTGTTCCTCCTCGGTCAAAATATGACTTCCACCTATCTCCTGAACCACTTAACCGATTCAAGTGAATTTTGGATATGTTTGTCCCAAAATTATGCTGGTTATAAAAATATTCATTGATATTGCATGTAAACTCGCAAAGTTACAAAAATGGCATAAAAGTATGTTTTTTAGCTTGGAGATAATTGAGTTGATACAGTAATTAACTCAATTATCTCCCAAGCAGAGGGGAGGATTCTCATTGTAAAAAGTGGGTGTGCTTATCCATGTGCCTTTATTTTATTGGTTGTTAAATTTACAGTTCCAGTGCCCCACAAGGTCCACGTGGGTGGTAACCTTGCTGGGAAAATTGTATATAAGCAGGAATAAACGCTAATTGGAGTCAGTTCTACTTCAGCCTCAATTTGGAGTCCTGTCTCTTATTGGGGGAATCTTCTACAAGGGATTGCTATGCTCTGCATATTCCCTTGCTATAATCATCACTAAGCTCTTATAAGAGCTTGTGCCGGGTTTGCTCTCTGAAGGAGTCTACAGTGGTTATGGTGTCTGCTGGAGTGCTTAGAGCCCTCAGGAAGCGCTAGGAGCATCCTTCAACAGAGGTACCCAGTCGGGGTGCCCGTCGATCAGCTACATAATGGTTTGTCCAATATGCAAAAGACCACATGGACATTTTAAAGCATATATTACACCTTTAGAGAAACCTCAATTGATCTTTAATTCAAAATGTTTTGCTTATATGTTCTTCCGTTTGGTTATATGTACTTTAAAGCGTGTGGTTTCTCTACATGCCAAACAAAGGCTACATCCCAAAAATCGTTTGCTTTGATTTAAATAAAAAAAAAAAATGCTTTTATCTTATTAATATTACTTTGTACTAAAACTTTTTTTTATACTTTTGGAACCTCTATAAACTATATTTGTTTATTTGATATTTTTTGTTGAATAGCTCTCTACATTTTAATGTTATTTCCATGAAAATTACAAATTAACAAAATATCCTGTGTGTGTTTTGTGTCTATTTTCTCTTTCATGTATAGGTCCTTCCGTGGAATTTTTCTAAACTTTCCAACAGCTTATTTTTTTTTTTTTTTTTCATTCTTCATTTTAGTAGTGCATAAGTAGACATACAAGTTTACTTGGACATTTTGGCTAGAGCATAAATGGCAATAAGGTTACACATATAAAATGTCAAAAATGCTGCACTTTGTTAAATAAAAAGAAAAATAATATAGCAAGTTAAACTAATGTGAGACAGTTCAGGAAGTCTTATGGATTGCAATAGAGGATATTATTATTATTATTATTATTATGATATTTATATAGCGCCGTCAAATTCCGCAGCGCTTTACAATGGGTGGACGAACAGACATGTAGTTGTAACCAGACAAGTTGGACACACAGGAACAGAGGGATTGAGGGCCCTGCTCAATGAGCTTACATGCTAGAGGGAGTGGGGTAAAATGACACAAAAAGGTAAGGATAGTATTAGACTAGTGACAGTTGCAGAAGAGGAATCAGTTAGGAGCTATTAACAGTTTAATTGATACGCTTTCATGAAGAAGTGGGTTTTTAACGATTTTTTGAAGGAGTGGAGACTGGGTGAGCATCTAACAGAGGAGGGAAGCGAGTTCCACAGGAACGGTGCAACCCTCGAGAAATCTTGAAGGCGAGCATCAGAGGTGGGAGTACGGACAGAAGATAGACGTAAGTCTTCAGCAGATCGTAAGGGCCTAGATGGGACATACTTGTGTATAAGGGAGGATAGATAGGTGGGAGCAGCATTATGTAGAGATTTGAAAGCAAGAACCAGAATTTTAAATTGAGCTCTATATTTTATAGGAAGCCAATGTAGGGACTGACAGAAGGGTGAGGCATGGGAGGTGCAGGCAGACAGGAAGATGAGCCTCGCCGCCGCATTCATTATGGACTGTAACGGCGCAAGTTGGGAGCACATAAGACCACTGAGAAGCGGATTACAGTAGTCAAGGCGAGAAAGGACAGTGGAATGGACCAACACCTTAGTCGCATCTGGCGTTAAGTAGGGGCGGACTTGCACAATGTTTTTGAGATGGAAGTTGCAGGATTTGGCGATCGACTGAACATGAGGCTTGAAGGAGAGGTCAGAGTCAAAGAGAACACCTAGGCAGCGAGCCTGCTTGGTGGAGCTGATGGTAGCACCGTTGACTTGGAGGGAGACAGACACAGGAGTAACAACACTTGAGGGAGGAAAGACCAGAATTTCAGTTTTGGTCAGGTTTAGTTTAAAGAAGTGGGCAGCCATCCAGTTAGAAACAGCAGAGAGGCAATCAGAGACACTAATCAAGAGGGATGGGGAGAGATCAGCAGAGGACAGGTAGATTTGCGAGTCATCTGCATAGAAATGATATTGGAAGCCAAATGAGCTAATGAGTTTACCAAGGGAGGCGGTATAGATGTAGAACAGTAGGGGACCAAGGACTGAACCTTGGGGGACACCAACAGAGAGGAGCTGGGGAGAAGAAGCAGAGCCAGAGAAAGAAACACTGAATCTGACTACATGAAGGGTACGTATTACTAACTGGGCTCATAATGCAGAGAAACAGGTGAAATAAAAGAGTGAGAGAGCACAGGAGAGAACAAACGCAAAAAAGAACATTAAACATCTGCTGAATATTGGTATAAACATTAGCAAGGGGTGCTCTGCCTTAGCAAATTACTCTACATGAGCTGCCTACTCAGCCTATCCCCATTGCGACAATACAGAGTCCGGTGTAGGTAATAGGAGTCTCTATTATGTTGTACTGCATCCCTCCAGCATCCTGGCAATAACAGGAACCTGCACCCATTTTCCACAGGCCTCTCTCCTCACAACTCAGGTGATGACTTGGTAGCACTGGTTGCGCACGGTTTCAAGGATCGTCATGCGTTCCTTATCTGGGGAGGATTTTCCTTGCTGAAATTTTGCCCTAAAGCTGTGTCACTGAAGCAGGCAGTTCTTCTTCAATTTCCCCCACAATCGCTGGCATATGGTGTCAAATGCCCTCTGAATGGATACTTCCCATGAGCTGGCTGTAGCTTGGGCCCCATGTGTTAGAGCTCTGTTGCCGTCGGCTATATTGAGGGGACCGTGTGGGAGTCCAGAGCAGTACGGTTAGTAAAGTCTTGCTTCGTGGCTACCGGAATAACCCGCACCGGCCCAGAGAAGGGGGAGTATGAATAATAAGGTGATTATGTCCCCTAAAACTCTTTAAAATCGAAGTTTGTCAAGAGCTCGAGCCCGCTGCGCCCACTCATTATGGCAGTCAAGCACTGTTCCCCCCCTCACCCTCACCCTTCGACAGATTTTTTAGAGTATCTTTGCAATAGCCTTTTTCAATAAATTGATCTTTATTTCTATTGGCTTACCTATATATTCTGATGTTTCTGCACAATTTCTTCTGATTCTAAGGAATTGACTCTACGGGACATCAACTAACCAAGGAGTATATATGTATAAAGTTAAATACTCTCGGAGCGCTAAATTGTACAAATTATATATAAGGGCCAAAAATAAATATAGCCTGTACTTAATTACAAATTGATGATGTACTATGTACAGAATTAGTATATATTCCAGCTACAACACTTCAATGTGTTCCCTTCACCACACTATATAAATAGTTCAAAAAATATTACAAGAAGTGGAGCGACATTTAGGTGATCAACCCCTTCCCACATGCAACAAAGATTTAGGAAATGAAGAAATAAAGAAAATATTTCTTGATTTGGTCAATAAAGGTTTCCAAGAGGGAGTGCTAAGTGCAAAAGAAAGGGAATATATAGAAATAAAGTTTGAAAGAATACCCATTTTCTACTTCCTCCCAAAATTGCATAAAAATAGTTCTAAACCTCCGGGAAGACCCATCATTTCGGGCATCAACTCCATATCATGCAGATTCTCAGAGTATGTAGATTGTTTATTACAACCTTTAGTAAAGACCTGTCCATCTTATCTCAAAGACACAACAAGCATTTTGAAGGAACTACATAAAATTAAATGGGAAGAAGATTGGCTTTTAGTTACGGCTGATGTGGCTGCCTTATATACCAATATTGATCACGAACTAGGTATTAAGGCCATAAAGGACAGTCTGCATGAGAATTCTTCTTACCCAGACAATCAGGTCCAGTTAATTTTAGACTCAATTAATTTCATTCTACGTAATAACTTCTTTTGGTTTAATAACGAATTCCTCCAAATACCTCCAAATTTGCGGCACGGCTATGGGCACCAAGTTCCCTCCCAGCTATGCTAATTTATTCATGGCCCAATGGGAATTCCTTACATGTGGGAGTAGGAAGTGGCTGGGAGTCGAACTTGGTGCTATATAAGCGCTACATTGATGACCTCTTCTTCATTTGGAAGGGAGGGGAGGAACGTCTGAAGTCCTTTATTAGCTACATCAATTCTAACAAGTGGGGGATTAGTCTAACTTTCGACCATAGTGCAAGTGAAGTAAATTTTCTAGACCTTACTATCTACATAGAAGAGGGAATAGTTAAGACCAAATCCTTCTTCAAAACAATTGACGTAAATAGCTATATAGAGATCAGCAGCTGCCATTATAGCCCATGGTTAACAAACATACCTAAAAGCCAACTCACCAAAATCAAAAGAAACTGTACTGACCAAGGCGTCTTTGTCCATCAGAGTCAGTGGATTATTACAGACTTTAAGGAGAGAGGTTATAAAGACCCCATCTTATATAAAGCTGTTGAAGCAACCCAGCAAATAGATAGAGAAAAACTGTTGGATTATAAAATTTAAAAAAAAAACAAGAGCCAAACGTCCCCTTTATTTGCCAATTTTCAGGACTCCAGAATAATCAAGTCAGAAAGATAATCTCCAAACGTTGGCATTGGCTGTTAAAGGACCCCACTCTGTCAACATTTTTACCCTCTAACCCACAAATAGTACATAGAGGAGTAAAAAATGTGAAAAGAATTTTAACAGACAATATTCCAAATGCTGAAAAGTTTAAGCCCAATTTTTTAAATCAATTAAAAGGATTTTATAGGTGTGGCAATTGTAATGCCTGCCGCAATACTCAGAGTCGAAAACAATGCATTAAAGACTTTGAAGCGAACATGCTTATAATATTAAGAGACAGTACCAACAGCATCAGGTACCTTTACATTTTCAGAAGTTCCATAATTCTGACCCTTCCCTGTTGGAATTTATAGGGATCCAACAGATAAATAAAAACTGGAGGGGGGGTAATTTTATTCAAAATTTAGGCTGCACAGAAATGAGGTGGATATTGAAACTGAATACCCTCATCCCCAATGGACTTAATAACGATTTTGAAATCTGTCACTTTTTAAATTAATTAGAATTTTTAAATTTATAATATTCAGTCCAAGCAAAACAACAGAGGAATTGCAATAAATATCCACCCCTATCCTTATCTAACTTTATTTTTTACTTTTTAATTTTTATTCTTCATTTGTATTCTTTATTATTTTTTAAATTTTAGTTTTATGTAATTGGACCAAACTTACCTAATGGATTTTGCACATAATACTTTTCCCTGTTCTCATACTTTTGCACTGTCACTTTAAATTGTGTATAGTGGAGAAGGTAACAGTTTCTCTTTATGTACATCTGCAAGAATGCTATTGGCATTTGTTTGTTTTTTCTCCGATCTCTATAACAATTAGGTACTGACAATATGTATACTCATCATGTTCCTTTGTATTTGAAATTCGCATTTTTATCATGTTCCATTTAAAACTATGTATACACACATTGTTGTTTTAATAGATTTTTATATTGCATTAATTGGTTATATAACTGTTTTTATAAGCTTTATCATATGCTTTATTATGGTGCTATAAATGTTTAGAGATGACCACTGGTATCTTAACATTCGGTATTCACACCAACATTCTATATATAAGCAGAATTTCAACATTATTGGCTACGCAGAGCCTTCTTAGTGGTCATGGTATCTGAAACAGTTTACAGTAGGGTAGGTTCAATCACTGGTATCTTAACATTCGGTGTTCACACCAACATTCTATATATAAGTAGAATTTCAACATTGTTGGCTACGCAGAGCCTTCTTAGCGGTCATGGTACCATAGTATCGTCGGTCAAGTTCCCCTTTTGTATGGCCTTGCCTTTTAGTCTTGCTCCATCATGCCTTTTAGTCTTGTGTGTTAGGATGCGGGGTCTGTTTGTTCCCTCTCTATTGTATACAGTTCCCAGTTGTGTTTGGCCTCTAAGAGATGGCTTGGGGACATATAGTTTGTCGTAAGCTTTGTTTCATACATTAAGTTCAAGGAGATCTGAGATAGAAGCTCGGTTTGCTTAGGGCAAGTAGTTTGCTTCCATGCCCGTGCTATCAGTGTATTTGCAGCTATCAGTAGGTGAAACATGAGTGCCTTTTGTGCTTTGTTGAGAGTATCTTGAATCATGAAAAGCAGTCCGTTCTCCGGCTGCAGTGCGATTTTTGTGTGTAAGGAACCATTAATAAGCCCCCCCACATGCTCCCAGTATCCCTTTAACTTTGGGCATGTCCACCATATGTGGTACATACTGCCTTCATCTTCCCCGCATCTCCAGTATAGTTTCGATGTGTTTGGATAAATATTCGCTAACATGGTCGGTACCATGTACCATCTATACTGGATTTTCCTCATCAGCTTTACATGTGAGGAGCACCTTGACCTTCCCTTGTGTGCCATAAATGCTTTTTGCCATTGGGCATCTGTAAACCGTTTGTGTATGTCCTTGTGCCAGTGCTCTCTAAATTTATCAAGTGCATCGTTGGGTGGGCTATCATTTAGGGTTGCGTAAAGTAGGGATAGCAGTTTTTTTGGCATGTTGCCTGTTTTGCAAAATTTATACAACAGCTCTAGGGGTTGGGAGGAAGTTTTACTTATATTGTTCTCCAACAGAGGTTTCATTTGGAGGTAGGAGAATAGTGTGCTATTAGGTAGATCGTATTCCTGTCGCAAGTCAGAATATTGTTTTATTTAACCCTCACAGAATAGTTGGTCTACTCTGGAGCAACCAGTTTGCATCCACGGGCGAATGTTCAGTGTGGGGTTTGCTATGGATAGACTCTGCATCGGTGTCTGCAGTGCCTATTCGTTAATGTGTCCCAGTTGTCGTGTTGTGGAGTCCCAGACATCCAACAATAGCGCTGTTGTCGGGAGTATGTTTAAAGGTTTTGGTCTTAACGTGTGTGGTACCCAAAACAGGTATTTTATGCCTTTGTGGCATCTCTCAGCAGATTCTATCTCCTCCCATTGTGGTCTTTCCCCTGTTGTTCGTGTTTTGTGCGTTTGTAAGGCTACTGATATGATGGCGGCCCTATAGTACATGTGTACATTCAGGAGTCTCAGGCCCCCATGTTTCATTGGTTTGCACAGGAGTTTTGTGGCTACTCTGGTTTTCTTGTTCGCCCATACAAATCGTGTGATTATCCATTGTAATTTATTAAGGTACGAGTTCAGGAGGAATATCTGTAATGTGCGTAATAAGTATTGGTACTTGGGTAGTAGCATCATTTTTATGGCCACCATTCTTCCTATCCAGGACAGGAATTTGCCCTCCCAGCTTTTCAATGTGTCCCCTATCTCTCGTAGTAAGTCTTTCTGCTTCTTTTAGATATTTATCAGTTGATAAAAATGCCATTTATTTGTCAGCTGGCTTTATTATAATGTCCGTATTATCCTGTAAAGCTTCTACAGCCTCTCTTTCATTGTGGATAGGTATTGAAATTGAATTATACGTTGCATTTTCAGTTGAATTTGGTGAAACCACTTGAAGCATTGGTTGTGTTGAGGTATTTCAGTTGCTTTTGTTTGATTTGAGCTGAAAGTCTGTAGATTTTGACAATAAACTCGATTTTAAATGGGGGTTGAATAATTTTGATTAGAACTGTATATAGATAAACTATGGAGCCGTATCTATCTGATATACATTTGAAGAAGGCTCTGGATTGCACTTTCTAATTCGGCTGCTTTCCCTACGAGAACCCAGTGCCAACCGTCTTTGCTTTTGTGAGTGTTATACATACACATACTGTATATCTGTATATCTCAAAACGAGTTGTGCAATCTGCATTATTGTCTCTGTGTGTTTTGTTTCTTGTAGACTTTGTAACATCAAACCTAAAAAAAGAATTGTGTGCTCCACCTATTGTTCGTTTACTGATAGTATAGTTAAGGTGTGGGAGAAGAGGGATCTCACACAGGTGTGTTTGAGCATTTTGGGATAGTGAAATACAATACTATAAGGTGTGTTGTATTTCGTATTTAGAGGAAAATGTCCCCAGCAAACATTCATGAAGTTTTAATAATGTTGGGAAAATCTTTAGGAAAAGTCTATAGGATTTTTATCTCCTTTACTAAGTTACCAAGAGGTGTGTGTTTCTAATATGTATTCTTTCCATATCTGGTGTGCCAGGGTGAGTCAATAGACAATGCACAAACATCATGCATAATTAGTAAGTACATATCTTCCATTCCTTTGTATCTACTAACACCTAGTCACCTAGTCAACTTGAAGAACTGGACTGTTCTTATGAACACCCTTTACTCAGGGCCGGACTGGGAATTCAAAGCAGCCCTGGAAAAAAAAATGTATGCCAGCCCCATAAGTTCTTGTGCAATGTAATGTGTATGTGTGTGTATATAGATCCTGATGAAAGCCACAGGAGTGGCTGAAACGTTGATGGCAGCAACCATGTTTTAATCGAATTGAAATAAACAAGAATTGTTTTACTTATCTACAGACCGTGAGTGCAAGCCCTCATTTATTACAAATTATATATATATATATCACTGTTTTATTACCAGGTGCTAGACTGTGGTCAGAGACAGCTCTCTAATTAGGCATTTTAGGCGGCTGCCTCAGGCCTCGCGCTGCCTGGGGCCTCGCGGTCACCTACATCGCCTTAGGGCAGATTATGTCAGACCCTTGGTTAGTGACTGAGGACCTGACACCAGGAGGGGGCCGGCAGCTTGCTCTGTTTGTCACTGGTTGCGAGGCCGCTCCAGTCTGCCCGGCCGGAGAGTTTCAATGGCAGCAGGGCTGCCATTAGAAATTTTGGGGCCCCTGACAAAGCACAAGGTCCGGGCCCCCCCCCGGCCCGCCCACAAGTCCGCCCACAGGACTCCTACCTAGTCCGCTGACAATGATGCAGGACTGAATGTGGTGTGTGTATAGTGGAAGTGAATTAGAATATGTGTAATGGATGTAGTGTTTGTGTGTATTAGATACTGTTTGTGCAGTGAATGTAGCCCCATGGAGCCAAAGCACAGCTTAGCGGAAAAGGGCCTTGACAGGGGTTAGGAGGCGGGCCTAGGAGGAAGCGGCCAGTACTGGTGGGTTGTGGGTAAGGGGTTTGGCTATTTAAATAGGTAGCCATTTTGTAAGTATCACTTTTAATCTCCTACCTGGTTACGTTTGTGTGCACTCCCGTGCTTGCAGATTTGGCTGGGTAGGGCTTTCCCTTTTCTTTTTCTGCAGGGCCATGGAGGGTGTGGAGAGACTCCTGGAGGGGATCCAAATGGCTGCGTGGCAACAAGGTGCGGACTGGCTGAGGGCCCAACTGGGGCCGGTCCTGGCGGCGGCAGTGGAGCGGGACGGCGGCGGAGGGCGCCCGGCGAGGGCCAGGAGGCCGCAGAGGCGTCTGAGCCCGGGCGCAGGAACCGGAGATGGCCAGACCGGCGTGTGCGAGGCGGCTGGTAGTAGCCGCGACAGGCCCGGTGACCGCGTGGTCGAGGCTCCGCCTCCCCGTGTGCGACCGGGGCCTCGGCGTGGAGCAGGACGACGGGCGGTTGCCCAGGATGACGGTGGCATGGCCCCCGGGTCGGACGGGGCCCTGCCGGATTCGGAGGCTGCGGAGGCGGCAGGACGGCCTACTGGAGTGCCGGGCGGGAGGGGGCTGCGGCCCGGGAGGGCGCACCCTGCATCGGAGGCCGTGCCCGGAGGGAATGTCGCCAGGTCTGCACGGAGCAGACCCCAGGACAACCAGGCAAGTGCAGGGGGTCCCTTCCAGGCCCCCCTTGGCAATCAACATAGGAATGGGGGGCGAGCAGGGCCAGGAGAGCGGTTTGGGGGAGTGGGGGGTGAGAGGTATTCCCCTGGGTCATGTTTGGTTCGGGACAGGGGGTCTAGGGGGGGCCCAGGCAGCTTCAGGGGTGAGGGGCTAGTGCCACTTCAGCTGGCAGGGGAGCCCTGTCAAGTGTTCAGGGGACGTCTGGGACATCTTTGCATCGCCGGGAGGGAGTGGGGAGCCGGTGAGAGCTGCCAGGGGGAAGTCCAGAGTTGAGAGGGTCGGCAGAGTGGCAGGGAGTCCAGTACCTGGGGGGCAAGGGGATTCAATCTCGGGGACAAGGGGTCATGGTGGGGACCCTGGCGGCCCAGGGGCCCTGTCCGGGGGGGATAGGGGTCGGTCCCGTGATCATAGGGGTGGGGGCAGGGGGCGTAGGTCGAGTGTTAGGTTTCAGGTCTCGGAGCCGCTCCTTATCAGTGTTCTCGAGGCACCGGGCAGGCTCCCCGGTTGGCGGGAAACGGATGGAAGTCGTGCATCCAGGACGACCAGCGGATGGTGTAGCAGCCCCGGGTGCATCTGGATCGAGGGGCTTGGTCGGTGAGTCCAGCGGATCTATGCATCCCAACGCTTTAGTACACACACTGCAGTCACTACTCCACTCACTGGGGTAGCGGGGGGTGCCACGGGGGATAGTGTGGGTCACGTTTGGGCGCAGGGGGCAGCAGTCGCGGGAGCAAGCAAAGGGGTCACGGCGGCGTCAGGCGCCAGCGGGGACTCCGGGGTGTCGACCAGCGCAGTAGAAACGGGGTCCGAGCGGGCCAGCTGACAGGTGGGGTGCCGGATGCGGCGAGGCAGCACGCTTAACCCCACTCCATTAATACCCCCTCCCTCCAACAATAACCCCACTCCATTAATACCCCCTCCCTCCCTCCAACAATAACCCCACTCCATTAATACCCCTCCTACAATAACCCCACTCCATTAATACCCCCTCCCTACCTCCAACAATAACCCCACTCCATTAATACCCCCTCCCTCCCTCCAACAATAACCCCACTCCATTAATACCCCCTCCCTCCCTCCCTCCAACAATAACCCCACTCAATTAATACCCCCTCCCTCCCTCCAACAATAACCCCACTCCATTAATACCCCCTCCCTCCAACAATAACCCCACTCCATTAATACCCCCTCCCTCCAACAATAACCCCACTCCATTAATACCCCCTCCCTCCCTCCAACAATAACCCCACTCCATTAATACCCCCCTCCCTCCCTCCAACAATAACCCCACTCCAATAATACCCCCTCCCTCCCTCCAACAATAACCACACTCCATTAATACCCCCTCCCTCCCTCCAACAATAACCACACTCCATTAATACCCCCTCCCTCCAACAATAACCCCACTCCTTCACACCATCATCACCCCCCATCAGTCCATCAATACCCCCCTCACACAGCTCACTGACACTCACTACACAGTATATAAACCCTACCTGGCACTGGAAGCTGTGGGAAATAAAGTTCTCTCTGGGGTGCCATATCCAGGCTTCTTCCTGCAGGAGAGTTCCCTGCTTGAGTGCGAGAGGCGGAGCTTCCAAACGGGGGCGGGGCTTACATGCGGGGGCGGAGTTATCATGACGGGCCGCGGTGTGGGAATCAGGAAGGGAGACTCAGTGCTCCGTCCTGCTGTCAGCAGCGTTAATGTTGCCACACCAGCCCCCCTCTGCAGCCCCCAGCACCAGTCCCCCTGAATTCTCTCGGACTGACAGAAGCTGTCACAGTCCGAGGGAAAAATTATTTAAATAGAACATAAGGGCTTCTTGCCGGCCCCAAGTGCAGCGGCCCACCGGGAAAATTCCCGGTATCCCTTTACTTTAGTTTTCAGTACTTTAGGAAATAAATCAATAAAATAAAAAAAACAACATAGCCTACATGCTATCCTATATTTTAAAGTGACATTATTGGTATTAAAACAACATTAGCTTAATGAAGCAGTTTTGGTGTATAGATAATGCCCCTGCAGTCTCACTGCTCAATTCTCTGCCGTTTATGAGTTAAATCACTATTAGTTTTGTACATGCAGCCCTAGCCACACTTCTCCTGACACACAAAGTGTGTATTTTATTTTAAATCATATGTTAACTTAGAAGTTTGTATCTTCTGATCTGTAAATTGAGCTTTAATCACACACACGAGGCTCCAACATGGTCTAGGATGTCTAACAGGGCTGGAGAGAAGAAATTCTGTCTGGGCGATAAAGGTACCTAGAGTATTCAGGTTAATTTTCAGGAAGTGTTTAGGAAAGATGTATAAGTCACCTGCAAAGAGGTGTGAATAGAGATGTATAAAAACAGTGATTTAAACTCCTAAATTGCAGATAATTGAATATTGAAACTGCACTATATATGTTTTCTCTTTTTACTTTTCTTATCTTTATGTAATCTGATGTATATCCTGATTTATCTCAAGTATTAAAGGGTAAACAACTTTGGTTATTTTCCATTCAGCGCTATACTCTTGGTATAGGTTTTATTACTTGTATCACTATTATTTATTGTTTTAGTGTGTTATGTGGATAGTAGGATGTTCCCGCATGAGTGTATAGAGCTACTATTGACAGTTTAGGCGCTTTGTATTTGACACACTTCCTCCTTTTGGAGGTTTATTTGTTCTAGACCAGTGTTCCCCAACCCAGTCCTCATGGACCACCAACAGTCCAGGTTTGATGGTATATCCATTGGAATAAAACAGGGAAATTCATAAATCCTGGACTGTTGGTGGTCCATTAGGACTGGGTTGGGGAACGCTGTTCTAGACTACACTTTTCAATTTTGCATCTTCCAAAATGGCTGAATCGTGACATGGGGACAAGGGCACTTGTTTGCCAAAATGTACAGTTGCAAGGTATATTTTTTATGTTTTTGGCAATAGTGTGTTGTTTTTATAACTCATACATTCAAGCTATTAATCTCTTTCAACAATTTATTTAAGTAATTTGATAGGAAGTAAATATTGCATTACTTATTTCATGTACATTTTAATAAAAGTATTAATATAACTATTCATAACAGTAATCTGCATCAATGCGCATTCTTATTTTAGCATTCATAGTAACAATTTTGTGTATAATTGTAAAACAATAAAACTTTTGCGATTCCTTACATTGTCTAGTAAACACTTGAATGTGACAGACTTTTTTTTTTTTTTTTTACTTGTTACTGTAATTATCTGATGATAAATAGGTTACCAAGGGTTTTCAATACAGGTACTCCTCACTCACCAACCGGGTTCCGCTCCTACGACCCGGTTGTAGAACAAATTGAGAGGAGTTAAGGGATTCCCTGCTCTGGTGTGCTTGTCTATGTTCCAGGACATTTCCCCGAACACAGACGAACGCACCAAAGCAGTGAATCCATCTAAACTGTGTTCGTGGAAATTTCCTCGAGCATTGATTAGAAGGATTCCCTGCTCTGGTGCACATGTCTGTGTTTAGGGACATTTCCCCGAACATAGACAAATGCACAAGAGCAGGGAATCCCTCTAATCAATGCTTGAGGAAATTTACCCGAAAATCGATTAGATGGATTCACTGCTCTGTTGCGTTCTAATGCAGCAGAGCAGTGATTCCCTCTAATTCCCACGACGGCTTACACTTACCACACCGCAAGAGAGCTGGTGGTAAGTGCGAGCTTTCGTAAAACAGGTAGGTCGCAAAACAAGTACCACCTGTAGTATGTGCTATAATAAAAATCTGAAAGATTAAAACATGCCAAGCATAATATAACACAATAAGTGTAAAAATTAAAATAAAAAAGCTGTTTTGCGTGAATTTCCAAAGCATTTTTTATGCAGGCGGGTTTTTAGAAATTTTCAAATTCACAGTTGAAATCTGTCATTCTGCATACTATATACTTCCATTGACGATCCCTATAAAAAAAAAGTAAAGAAAAACATGTTGAATAATTGTGAGGTGTATGTGTAAGAAAATAAATGAAATAATATCCTAATATATTCTGTGAAGATGTCCAAAACAGAAGAGTTTCAATTAACAAGTTGGATGCTGCATGTTATTCTACAGCTAAAGGGACACTGTAGTCACCAAAACAACTTCAGCTTGATGAAGCAATTTTGGTGTATAGGTCATGCCTCTGCAGTCTTACTGCTCAATTCTCTGCCATTTAGGAGTTAAATCCCTTTGTTTATGAACCCTAGGCACACCTCCCTTCATGTGACTTACACAGCCTTCCTAAACAATTCCTGTAGAGTCATCTAATGTTACTTTATTGAAAATTATGTTTAGATTAGAATTTCTTATCTCTTGCTCTGTTAATAGCTTGCTAGACCCTGCACAAGCCTCCTGTGTGTGGGATTAAAGTTCAATTTACAGAGTAGTAGTTAACATGTTTTAAATTGTTACATCTGATTGATAATGAAACCATTTTCTTTCTTGCAGGCTGTGTCAGTCACAGCCAGGGGAGGTGTGGCTAGGTCCGCATAACAGAAACAGAAGTGATTTAACTCCAATATGGCAGAGAATTGAGAAGTGAGACTTCAGAGGCATAATCTACCTTTTTTTAATCCCAGGTTTTTCTTATTAAGTCTAAGGTAAAAACTGCATGTGTGTGTGTTTTCTACATACATATATCTATTAAGTGTGCTCTCACCTAAATTTTATTTTTGTTTTGTAACACGGCTAATATGTAATATGGCTTCATAGTTTTTCAAACAACAAACAGGAACTGGTCGCTCAAAATAATATTTACATGAAAAACAAACTGTAAAGCAGAGAGATATAGTCCACAATGGGCATTTTCATATTTACAAAAGCCAAATTTGGTTGGTCGGACTGGATACATTCAGTGTCTGGATTAAAATCAGTGATTTCACATCCAATCACTATACAAAGTTTAGGATTTGGAAGATTCCTAATGCATCTGGTAGGATGCACGTTTTACAAATTATCGTTCGTTTGTGTTTTGCAATGGAACTTCAGTTTTGCCAGTTGGAAAATACTTTAAACAACGAAAAAAACTAAACCCACAGGGGCGCAAGGACCAGCACCTGCTAGCCACCCATATCACTGAAAAGTTAATTTAAAAAAACCTATGAGGGTTAATGTAGCCCCCTTATTATTATAATGAAGGTTTCTGAACCTCCCTTCAGCCCTCACCCTATACCTTCGCTTATATGATCATTTTGGACAATAAAAGTATACCCTTTTCTTAAAACATGTCAAAACTGAAGTTATCTCTAATGGACTTACCGGTGAACGCCGGAGAACGTTGTAGTTGCTCCCCTGATATAATATCCGTAGGAGTACATAACCATGTCGACATCCTGTCCATAATGTGAAGGGTAGTCTTGTGTCAGCCTATAATTAAATTGAATAAATCAGGTCTATAATTTTTACAATTTAAAATCCTAAATCCCCAACTCTACATAATAATCACATAAGAGTCATTTTAATATTTCAGCAGCTTTCTGTGAAATATAAAATCGATGAAGGCTGTACATTTTTAATTCCCTACTCATTGAATCGTGACAAATTAAAAAAACAAATGTCAAAATCGCAAAATATAGCTAAGTATGTTTCCAGATCTTTCATTTTGGCTTAAATTAAAATGTCAAATGCAGTACTGCACATCTTTTGTATGCATATTACACCTTACGTGTGCAGAGTGTGCAGCATTTATATGTAATCCAGCCAGTTATATACAGAGAGCAAAAACTGAACTCATTGTACAGCGCTATAATTAGGAGACTGTTAAAATAAATATCCTCATTTCTGTAGAATACTCATTGTACACAGCTGCTTAATCAGGAAGGAGAATCATTATTTAGTACCAACTATACAATGTATCTTATAGTAACTTTATCTACAACAAATACAAAAATTTTTTTTTAACATTTTCTCTTTTAATTTTCTTTTGTTTGTATTCATGTTGATGGCCCTGTCCTAGATGTGAGAATGTCCTTCTGTGCTTGAACTATTGACCTTGCTTGCAGCAATGAAGAATGTCCTGGAATGTGTACCTACCTCTACAGTAAGTTCCAAATGTAATCATAAATTAAGTTCTTCCCTGCAAAAATGTTGATGGATCTTCAAATTGAAGAAGCAAAATGGTCTCCGTGTAACTGACCATCTTCCTTTTGCCACGTTATATTTTCTTGACTTACCAACAGCTATAGGAGCATCTTCGGCTGTACCGGCAACAGTAAAATTGCCATTCTCTGTCCAACACGGCATCAAAGTACTGGCTCTGAAAACCTGCTACGAGGCCATTGTTGGAACATGTCTGATACCTGCAACAGAAGATTGGATTATTGTAATAAAAACTGAAGCAACACTGGTGTTTCTAACGTAGTTTTTTTTTCTGAATATTGTTTTTTTTTTTATGAAACAATTTGATTGGTAATTTAAAATGAATACTATGGCAATATAGGTATATTTTTGCATCTTCTTGGTGAAATCTATTTATTTTTGTATTTTTTATTTAATATTTTTGCAGTGCATAAGTAAACAAAACCGCTTGTGCTGCCACAACGACAGATACAAGCAGAGAGAAGTATACAGTGTAAACATTTGTGGCATATAATATCGGCACAATTTTTGTGAAATCTATTTTTTAACTCCTTTAAAATATGTTTTATTTTTCTCATCTTTCCTTTACAGTAATATTTAAAAAAAAAATAAAGATTATAAAAGATACAACATCACAACTGTGGAGGATTTTACTAGTCATTGCCCCCACTAAACTATTTGGAGGGAATGTTTGCCTCCCCCCACCTTCTTATTTTTAATATCATCGTATGTTTTTTATCCATATTAATTGCTTCAGTTGTTTTTGTTACTGTTAAAACAATTAAAGAGAACCTATAGTAACCAATGTAATTTTTTTCCCCCCATCGCTATAAGTTCCTTGCTGCCCCCTTCGTCAGCAAGCGTGATACATTGGGGACGAGAAGCGCATGTATGGTGAGCACCACACTCCTCCAATTGAATGCCCTCTATAAGAAGCATCTGCGGAGATGACGTATGCTCAAGTGCCTCTAGTGGCTGTCAGGAAGAATGCCACTGGAGGTGTGTTTAGCCCTGCAATGGAAACATTGACATAATTATTAAATGGTAATGTTTTACATTGCAGGACTATAGGTACGAGGCCACTGCACCCAGATCACTTTAATGAGATTAAGTGGTCTAGCAGCCTATAGTGAGTTTAATGAAAAACAACGTGAGACAATATTATTAGTTAGAATAATGAGAATTGTAATTAAAGTTTATGCCATGATTATTGAATTATCAGTCAACTTTTAGATGGGTTGTCTCTAAAATATATGGCATATTAATTACTGCTATCTAGCAACTGGAGTACAATGCAGGATAAATGATCATCTAATGAAATGTATTTATTGTGATGACTAGTAATCCACTAAGGTCACCAAGTAAAACGACAATACTGCTTTGTTATATGTACTTTAATGCCATTTTTAACACAGAGCAGAGTGTGTCTCTGTATGTGTAGATGCACAGCAGGACGTCTGTGTACATGAATCTGAACAGTGTGTCTGTATGTTTGTGTGCAAGCAGAGGTTTCTGTTTCGATGCAGAGCTACACAGAGCATGTGAATAGCATGAGTCTTTTTTTCAACAATGTAATTATATTTACTATTTATATAACTACCGGTATATCTTCAACTAGAATGCATATTATGTAACTAAAATGAATACTACACATTTGACTTGATTCAATAATTTCATGAATATGGAATTTCAAGTCCAACTTTTACAGTGGCAAGGTACCTGGAAAACTACATTAATCACTGGTGAAATGATGCTGCCTCACTGCCATTATGTTCAGCTTTAGACAAGATCACACTTGGTACATTCTCTTATTTCCACTAGGTGGTGCTAGCTGCCCAATGTTTAATATTTGCCTATATTCTGGAAGAATCACAAGACACTTTTATTGATACGGTTAAGCAATTTGTTGTATCTTTGGTTAGTGGATTAGTGGATAAAACAGAAATTAATTAAAGGAACACGAAAGTCACCCAGGCCACTACATCTCAATGAAGTGGCCTGGCCGCAGTGGTCCTTTAGTTTTGACTCTGCAATGTAAAACGGGTTGAGTCTACCTGTTATACTGACAGCACTAGAGACGCTTCTGCAGCAGTGACTGAGTAAAATCCTGGTTTGTGCGCACGGCATTGCCGCACATGCGCACCAGGTCTCCAATGCTCCTCTATGAGGAGCATTGATTGGGTCATTGAGGAAGAGGCCATGCCTCCTAAATAATGTGGTGGCAGTAGGAGAGGTAGGCAGAGGTAGGCAGCACTAAGGGAGCCCTGGAAAAGGGTAAGTAAAATGCATGATTTAATTATTTTCACAACACAAGAATTAGGAGGGACCTCTATAAACAGGAAGACCTAACCATGAGGAATACGGATTTGCATTATTAATGCTTTAGAGTTTCTTTAAACCCCAAGTTTAGATGAATTCTCAAGAAAATTATTTTACTGGAGTTTTTTTTCTTGGAAATCATAAAATGTTTTCTAACTGCAGCTCCACTGTTATCAGCAGATATCACAAAGTGAATACTACAAAGCCAGAGAAACTCTGTACTAAAAACCATTGTGTGGCAATGACATTCATTTGGCCTTCATGATTTATTAACCTCCGTGTGTTATGATTGAAGGTTGATTTGTATTTAATTTCTTTTGTAATCTGTGTCGGATGACTGGGCTAAAATGACTAGATCGGAACGGCTGCCAGTAATAATATTATCCAGTAGGGTGGAGCAGAGAGCATAATACGGAAAATTTTATCATACTTACCGTAATTTTCTTTTCCTGGCTATTATTCATGGCAGCATCACTTATGGGTAGCTCCGCCCCAATCAGGAACAGGACAGGACAAAATCAATTAATCAATCAGACCAGACTGGGTATAAAAGGTCCCTCCTCCTTCTATCCCACAGTCTAGTCCCAAAGCTAATAACAAAAACAAGGGGGGGGTTCGCTGATGCTGCCATGAATAATAGCCAGGAAAAGAAAATTACGGTAAGTATGATAACATTTTCCGTATTCCTGGCTAATCATGGCAGCATCACTTATGGGTAATACCCAAGCTTCACCATAGGGCGGGAGAAAAAAACAAAAACAAATACACCCAACCAGATGATGCTGAAATAAGTTTAATTTAGATAGATTCAACAGAGGACAGAACACCTCTACCAAAGGACGTAGAGGAAGAAGCCAAATCCAGTTTATAGTGTTTGATGAAAGTGAGAAGAGAAGACCACGTAGCTGCCTTACAGATGTCGTCAGATGTAACCTCTGCCCAGTTAGCCCATGACGTTGCTAAGGCCCTCGTAGAGTGTGATTTGATCCTACTAGGAGGAACCAGGTCTTTCAACTGATAAGCCTTGACTATGGTATTGGAAATCCAACGTCTCAAGGTGGAAGTCGAGGCTGCCTCCCCTCTCCTGGGACCAATTGGAAGAACAAACAACTGTTGAGACTTCCGAAAGATAGTAGAAACCTCTAAGTACTTAAGTAGGCACTGCCTGACATCCAATTCATGAAGTTTCACTTCCTCTGGAGTAGAAGGAGATGGATAAAAGGACGGAATAACAATTTCCTGTAGGATGTGAAAATTCGAGACAACTTTAGGCAGAAACTCTTGTCTGGGTCTCAAGATCACCCTGTCGTGGAACACTTGAAAGTGATTTTCATCGCAGGATAAAGCATGAATTTCAGACATGCGCTTTGCAGTAGTAACAGCCACCAGAAATAATGTCTTATAGGTAAGCAAGACAATGCCCAGCTCATCCAAAGGAGCGAAAGGGTTTTCAGACAACGCTTCCAGTACCATAGGTAAATTCCACGGAGGGGAGTAGTTCCTATTAGGTGGCCTTATACGGATTGTAGCTTTAAAGAATCTAGAAACCAGAGGATCCGATGCCCAAGATTTGTTGCAGAGAGCAGATAAAGCCGAAGCTTGTACTTTTAGAGTACTAAGACTCAGCCCCTTCTCCAGACCTGTATGAAGGAAATGTAGAATGTTGATGTTGGATGGCTGAAGAAAATTCACATTATTAACTTGGGACCAGGAACGAAAAACTTCCCATATCTTATGGTAGCAGGAAGAAGTAGGCACCTTTCTGGATTTAAGGAGAGTAGACACCACAGCTTCAGAGATCCCTTGAGCTAGAAGTCTCTCCTTTTCAAGAGCCATGCCCACAATTTCAGCTGGCTGGGGTTGGGATGAACCACTGGTCCCTGAGTCAAGATGTCCGGTCTGAGAGGAAGAGGCCAAGGAGGTTCCAGTCTCATCTTGTTTAGCAAGGGAAACCAAGGCCTGCGTGGCCAGATTGGGATGATGGCAATGACTTTGAGGCCTTCCTTCCATATTTTCCTCAGCAGTCGGTAGATCATTGGTAGGGGAGGGAACGCATACCCCAGATCGAAATCCCACGGAAGAGACAGGGCATCCTGTCCTTCTGCTCGATGATCCGCATGAAGGGAGTAAAACCTCTTCACCTGAGAATTGTGGTATGAAGCCATCAGGTCGATCTGGGGTACACCCCACCTCAGGGTGATCAAGTGAAACAATTCCGGGTGCAGTTTCCATTCTCCTTGGAGAATCCTGGTTCTGCTGAGGTAATCTGCCAGAAAATTTTCTGGTCCTGGAAGATAAACTGCTTTTAGGCCTTGTAGATGCCGTTGCGTGAACCTCATTATCGAGGACAATTCCATCAGCAGAGCATAGCTTCGAGTGCCTCCCTGATGATTTATGTAGGACGCCACTGCTCTGTTGTCTGTATGTATCCTCACCCATGCCTCTCTTATTAAAAGACGGAACCCTATTAACGCCTTGAGAACCGCTCTCATTTCTCTCAAATTTGAATGGAGTTTTGCCTCCTTCCATGACCAAGCTCCTTGAATCCAAGAGTCGTTCAAGTGTGCTACCCATCCCAGGAGGCTGGCATCTGTTGTTATGGTCATCCAAACTGGTTCTTCCAGTGGAAACCCACGAAGAAGGTGTTCTTCTTTTGTCCACCAACATAGCTCTCTCGAAATCCTCGGGAGTGAATGAATCTTTTGATCCCAATTCCCGGAGTTTGCCTTGAACTGTAAGTGAAAATGCCTCTGAATGGGTCGCATCCTCCACTGGGCCCATTTCACTAGGCCTATTGTGGAAGTAAGAGACCCTAACAGGCTCATGAACTCTCTTGCTGTGACGAAAGACTGTAGACGCAGACTTCTGATCTTCTTCATTATACGTTCTTTCCTGTCTGTAGACAGGGAGACTAGGCCATTCACCGAGTCTATATTTGCTCCCAGAAAAATCATTTTCTGAGAAGGCACCAAGGAACTCTTTTTGGGGTTTATCAGCCAACCATGATCTTGAAGGCATTTGATGGTTATCGCCGTGTGGACATCTACTATCTGACTGGACGGACCTACAATCAGAAAATCGTCCAGATAATGAAAAAGTTCGATGTTCTGTGTCCTTATAAAGGCCACCAGAGAAACCAGAATTTTCGTGAATGTTCTGGGCGCTAGACTTAAGCCGAAAGGAAGTCCCTTGAACTGGTAATGATACCCCGAAATCCAAAACCTCAGAAACCGGCGATGACTGATGTGAATAGGTATCTGATAGTAGGCGTCCTTGAGATCGATGGAAGTCATCCAGTACCCTGTCTTTATATTGGGCAGGATTGTGGTAATGGACTCCATCTTGAACGTTCTCGGTACCAAAAATGTGTTCAGAACTTTTAGGTCCAGAATTAGACGCCATTTCCCCAGAGGTTTTGGGGCCAAAAATATCGAATATCGTAAGGTACTTCCTCTATGACCTGAGTCTGAAGAAGTTGAGAGATGATATCGTTCAGAGCAGCTTCTTTTCTTCCTTTTGCCACTCTTGAACGGACAAAGGAGGTTCGAAAGGGGAATTCTTTGAATTCTATCTTGTATCCTTCCATGAGGATAGAAAGAACCCAGGAATCTTGAATACTTCTGGCCCAAACCGGATAAAAGAAGCGAAGTCTGCCTCCTATAACATCTGGCCGGACCAGCAAACGTTCAGAAGTTTTTATTAGCTGGTCTAGATCCTCTTCCTCTAACCGGTTTTGACGAAGAGGACTGATAGTTTCTCCAGTTAGAATTCCTGGAATATTCTCTTCCGGGCCTGTATGCTCTGACATCTCGAAAGGATCGGTCTCTGAATTTTTTATCCTTCCAGTAGGAAGCACCAAATTTTCTCTTCCCTTGGGGAAGAAAAGCCTTTCTCCCATCTGCTGCTTTGTGGATAGCATCTTCCAAGACTTTGCCAAATAGTAGTTCACCTTGAAAAGGGAGCGCACATAGAGAGGCCTTAGAAGCGTAATCTGCACCCCAAGAGTGAAGCCATAACGCTCTCCTAGAGGCTACAGACAGCGCCATACTTTTAGCTACCATTTTAGTAAGATCCAGGGAAGCTTCAGAACAGAATTCTGTGGCCAGCTTTAAATCTTTAAGGCCCTCCATGAGGTGTTCTCTACGGACTCCCCTGGTAATATCTTCTTCTAGTTTATCCACCCAAATCTTAAGAGCTCTGGACAAGGTGGTAAGGGCAATGGCTGGATGTAATGCCGATCCCAAAGCCAGGTATGCTTTAATCAGGTCAACGTCCAATCGCTTTTCCATTGGCTCCCTCAAATATGCCATTGAATCAATGGGAAGGGTCGTTCTTTTCGCCATGTGAATGACTGCTGCATCGATTTTCGGAACTGAACTCCATGATTTGCAGTCCTTAGGTGCATACGGGTATAATCTAGGAATTTTGCTCTTTAAAGTTACCTTCCTTTCCGGTCTATTCCATTCTTCCTCTATGACCTCCTTGATGGCCGAATGAACTGGAAAAGTGGGTCTGTTAGGCTTCAGATCTTCAAAATATCTGTCAGACTCCTTCTTTTCCCTGCTTTCTTCAGGAATTCTCAACGTGTCTCTAATAAGAAAAACTAGTTTATCTACAGACCTGGAATCCAGTGATTTTGAGTCACACTCGTCCTCTTCTTCCTCTGAATAGTCTTCTATGATATCAGATTCCTCTTCCGATTCCATATAGTTTTCTACTCTGGGACGCTTAGAGATAGTCATCTTACTTGAGGATTTAAACCCTTCAGCAATTGCTTCAGATATCCATTTCTTTAAGTCGGCCTGTGGGGAACTTTCTTTCGCTGCTTCCGTCAGGCAAGATCTGCACAGATTATTCCCCGGAGGAGCCACTAGGTTGCAGTTCACACATCTGTTAGATTTCTCTCAATATTTCTTGGGAGAATTCTCTTGCGATTTTTCTGGGCTGCAATAGAGGCCAATATACAATATATTATAGGCCTGAAATGGCACTCTTTTCCCCCCTCCAATTAAAAGGAACATATGCGGCTCACCTATGTCTTCTAGAGCGAGATCTTGAGGCAGAGGGAGAAGCCATCTAGAAGATAATATGCTTGTTGAAGAACAAAATTCACTTTAAGAAAAAAGGGAATAACAAATATCAATATAGAAAGAAGATTGACCTTAAAACCAGATTCTATGCGAAAAAGGCAACTTTCCTTGACACCAGATGCTCAGGGAAGATACCAGGATCAATTCTGAGCGATTTTAGAATTTTTTATTTTTTGGCGCGATATCCCTTTACGCGCGCAATTTCCCCGCGCATGTGCAGAACGGCCGCCGGACGCCGCCGGTACTGCGCCTGCGCCGGTATTCCGAACAGAGAAGAGGGGGAATCGGAAGAAAACACAACCCCTGCCAGCCAGGATGCTGTAGAAGCAGAAGATTCAAGCAGGAAGCAACAGAATGAAGCCAGAAAAGAAAGATTTTTGCTGGAGCAGATATTTCAAGCAGCTAACCAGCAAAGAAAGCAGAAAATATTACCAGTAAGTAAGACTTACCCTAGCTTCTCCAAAACTCTGTCCTCAGATCAGGGGGCTTATTTGATGCCATAAGGGGAATTTTTAAGGCAACAGCCGACCCCACATCATAAATTAGTAGAATAATTTCTCCCAATTTAGTACAGATACTAATCTGTACTAAACTCAGTTAGTCCTGCCCGTGCAGGCTGATTACTGAGTTCTTCAGATGAAGAGAGGCTGAACTTCATCTGGAGGCCCATGGTACACATGGGAAGGTGGCCCAAAATAAAATATCCTGTGTGTCCTGAAAGGACAGGAAAAAAAGACTGTGGGATAGAAGGAGGAGGGACCTTTTATACCCAGTCTGGTCTGATTAATTGATTTTGTCCTGTCCTGTTCCTGATTGGGGCGGAGCTACCCATAAGTGATGCTGCCATGATTAGCCAGGAAAGACATATTAACATTGAGTACAACTCAATTGTATTTTACCTGCAATATATTTCAGGTTTTATGTAGGAGTAGGAAAGATAGACACATAGATTTTAGTAAAGGGACACTATAGTCACCAGAACAACTACAGCTTATTGAATTTGTTCTGGTGAGTCGAATCATTACCTTGAGGCTTTTTGCTGTAAACACTGTCTTTTCAGAGATAACTTCACTGGCCACTCCTCAGATGGCTGTTAGAGATCCTTCCTGGGTCATGGCTGCCTAAAATGCATCCAAACATTCAGTATCTCCTCCCTCTACATGCAGACACTGAACTTTCCTCATAGAGATTCATTGATGCAATTCTTCTCTATGAGGAGATGCTGATTGGCCAGGGCTGTGTTTGAATCATGCTGGCTCTGCCCCTGATCTGCCTCTTTGTCAGTCTCAGCCAATCCTATGGGGAAGCATTGTGATTGGATCAGGCTACCACTTCTAGCTTGTTTTTTTCAGGCAAACAGCATGCAGAGTTACAGCTTCTGGCTTGAATACAGTAAGATGTTGCTATATTTATGGAGGCATGAGGGGCACAGGTGGGCTAGTTGTTTGTGTTCCTGACCCTATAGTGATCCTTTAACCTTTGATAACAGTGTACACATGGGTATAAATGTATTTATTCAGTGAATGCTCACAAGCAATCCCTCACTGTACTATTTAATTGTTAAAAGGGCTATGGTCTAATAACCCATACATCCATTATTTTATACAGTTGTTTTTATTTCCTTAGCTAGTCCAATGAATAAAAGGTGGTAACCACTAGTCTACTCATCGTTTATAATGTTCTTGGAGACCATTATTTTTTTTTTTTTTAAACTTGCTACTCCATTTGACTGCTGAGAGGAGTAGAGACTAGAGAAATGTACGATTACTACGTCTCATAATACTTTAATCAACTATTTATTGATATGCATGGATACCTGGGCAATGTCCATGATTCCTGTTTCATATCTTTCAGAGAATTGCACTACTGGCTATGCTAAAAGTCCTGCTAAAAAGGGCTGTTTAACCAATGAATATGGTTAAAACCACCCATGACCAACTGTTTACCCCTGACCTACTGTTGGAGATATAAGCCTAAGGTGCCCTCAATGTGTTCTTTGTTCATGGTACAATAAAGTTGTTGCCCCTCCTCTTCCCATGATGAGTGTGGAGGAGTGAAGCACTAAACACGCAAATGGTGTTGTTTCTTCATTATTGTGTGCACTTGCCTGGTGGTCCTACCTTGGGCATGCAGATTGCAACAAACAAAAAAGGGGGGGGAGGGGATCAAACATGAAAGGAATGATCACTTTGCTGGTTTGTGGGGTAATTGTAATTGAGAATGGAGCACTTTTATCTGTCCAAGCTTTTTATGACAAGGAGCAGACGTTGTGTTTCTCTTCCTTAGAGTGGCTGAACCTAAACTAAAAATCATCAGTGTGTGAAAAGGAAGAAATAAAACGCAGAACAGTCAGGTACCTGCCTAGGTCATATAGAATCGATAAACATGTTATAACAAGATGGTCAGGAATAATAGGATAAGTCAAACTTACCAGTAACACAATGATAAAAAAATGTGCTATGAAATATCAGAATTCATGAAATCCTTCCCAAAGTGAGGTAATTGATCAGCCACAACATTAAATTCATCTGCCTAATATCATGTAGGCCCCCCTTGTACTGCCAAACAGTTCTTATGCATCAAGGCATGGACTTCACTAGACCTTTGAATGTGTCCTGTGGTATCTGGCACCAAGACATTAGCAATAGATGCTTTAAGTGCTGGAAGTTGCGAAGTGGGACCTCCATAGATCAGATCTGAACAGTTTTTGCAGTGTGCATTATCCTACTGAAAGAGGCCACTGCCATCTGCAATAGGAACACCACAAGTAGGTGGCATGTTTCAAAGTAACATCCACATGAATGCCAGGACCCAAGGTTTCCCATTATAACCTTGTCCAGAGCATAACCCTGCCTCCACCAGCCTGTCTTTTTCTCATAGAGCATCTTGCTGCCATCTCTTATCCAGATAAAAGATGCACACGCACCTGGCCATCCTGCTGATCTAAAAGAAAACATGATTCATCAGATGAGGCAACCTTTTTCCATTGCTCCATGGTCCAGTTCTGACACTCACGTCTCCATTGAAGGCACTTTTGGCAGTGGGCAGGGGTCATCATGGGTATTCTGACTAGTCTGTGACTACGCAGCCCCATACACAGCAAACTGTGATGCACAGTTTTTTCTGACACCTTACTATCATGGCCAGCTTTGTTTTCAGCAATTAGAGCTACAGTAGCTCTTCTGTGTGGTTGGACCAGACAGGCTCTCCATGTGAATCAATGAGTCTTAACGGCCCATGACTCTGATGCTCGTTCAGCGGTTGTCCATCCTTGCACCACTTTTGGTTGGTATTAACCACTACATACCGGAAACAACCCACAAGACTTGACATTTTGGTGATGCTATGACATCTAGTCATCGCTATTTGGCCCTTGTCAAAATCACTCAGATCTTTTTGCTTGCCCATTTTTCCTGATTCCAACACATGAAATTTAAGAACTGACTGTTCACTTGCTGCTTAATATATTCCATTGTAGCAATATAATCAGTGTTATTCACGTCATCTGTGGTTTTAACGTTGTGGCTGATCACTGTATAACGTGATGGAAATGACATAATCAACTTGCATCAGACCGTTAATACCCCAGGCTGAAATTACTCATTGTTTTAAGACAAATGTATAATGTGGGGGGACAGTATATGGTGTCAGTCATGCTAGGGTCCAGATACTGTCACAGTGCCTTAAACTAAGATCTCCCCCTTGGTAGTCACCACCAAGGTTGTAAGAAATCCCTCTTTCCTTGATCATAATATTTTCAGTAAACAAACTATTGCAGTCCATCATGAGTCAACAATGTCTGGAACTCACATTTCTCTTGACCATTGACAACAAGGTTTTGATATTTCTTAACATATCTTAAGCCGAAAGAAAAGAACATTGGTTACACAGTCAACGATTGTTCGACATTAATATAGACTATAAAATGTACAAGCCCTACATTTATATCTGCGAGTTTACTGCAAACAATGACTGTAATCTGAGGGAGATTACAGATGTCTGCCGTGTACCAAGCAGGTGAATTAGAGTATGATTAGACATCAGAACATAAGTACAGGGTGGGCATATATCCTGCTAGATATGAGATATCAAAATGAAAATATTCTTTACTTGTCTTCAGCCTCATACATTTGGGATACAAACTTATATTATATAGATTTTTATTTTTAAGGTGCACATGAAATAATGTTGGCTTCATTTTGAACATAATTGGAAATATAGTATGTGTTTTTGTGCATGTGTTTGTGTGTGTAGAGCTGCCACCAGAATAGGTGAGACCCCTTATAAAACCCGTAACTGGGTCCACTCTCAACACACACTCCAAGAAACCCATGCATACAAACATGCACACACTCCCATACACACAGATACACCCAGCCACACGTGAATACACACATATAGATACACCATTACATACACACACAGACACACTGCAGCACACTGATAAACACTGCCACACACTTTGACAAACACACAAAACACACTGCCACACACAAGAATACACACTAACCTCACAAACAAATACATACTGCCACACATACGGATGCACACAGTACAACACACACACACATAAATACACATTGAGCTACCCTTTTATTTTGCTATTTTTTTGTAATAAGAGGGTGGCTTCCCTGGCGGTCTATTGGTAAGGATGGTTCAGGGTTGTGGACTATCAGCCACTCCCTTCATTCTTTGTTCCATGTGGGCTGTTTTTCCACTCCTGCTTAGCTTTCATCTGAGTCTGGGAGACAATGATCTAACAACACCTCCCAGTGCTGTTGTGCAGGAGTGGAGGTGGGTAGAGTTACAAGTAAGGGTAAGGAGTGATATTTATATTTCCTCAACCATAGTGCATAGCGTTATTATATTCTGAATGGGCCCCACAGTGGCCCGAACAGTGCCAAATGTTTCCTTATCTCCCTCATCAGTTTGCTTTCGCTTGCACGAACAGTCGGGGTCACCGCGACCAAGTTCTCCCTGTCCAGCTCCATTAGCTCGCTGATAATAATACACTTGGTGCTGCGCTTAAGCTGCATGTACCAGCCTTCCATCCACTGTATGCCAGTGCCAACCTTGGATTATAAGTCCAGGAAAAAGGGACCATCCCACCGCTGCCACCAAATTTGGGGGTCTGCCAGAGTGTCACCCCCACAGATGCCCTTTTTCCCAGAAATAAACACAAATAATCCCAAAGGTAAAATATTGCGATGTTCCATAACCCCGCACACATGAGCCAATGGTTAATGCTGGGAGAAGACTGGTTTATTTGGAGTCATCCACTGCTTTTTATGCAAAACCCCTACACAGGGTTTCTAACACAGAAAAACAGGGAAATCTTCCCCATGATCCTCTGTGCCTGAGAAATAATTATCGTAATACACATCGCTAATTATATTATCTCTCAGGGACAGAAAAATCAAAAATTTTTAACCACCCCAAAAGTACCCCCAAAATACATGGAAACCCCACAAAAGCCACATTCCCGTATAGCCTGGGTCTGGTCGAACAATATATCCAAAAATCACCCAGATCGGTTCTGTAGTTTTGAATCGCCATCGCAGGGAAGTTCTAACCGGTCTGCCACGAGGTTGAAGCCAAAAATAGTTCCAGGGAAGGGAAGCTTCTCCGAACTGGTCTCTGTTCATGGGGTTTTGTACGAAAACCACATAAGGTAGATGAAAGCTGATTTGTGTAGAATGCTCCCTGCGTTCAGTAGTCTGTAACTACCGAACACCATTCGTGTAGTCTGTAACTCCCGAACATGGTGACCGGTGTTCGCGTGAGTGCCTGGCCGAAATAAGTTCCAGGCACTCGACGACCAAGTCCCGCTGCCAGTGTTCGGGAATCAAAATGGCTGCCATCCATTGCCCTGACCACGTGCGTTCGCATGCACGAAATGGCGCCACCCAGAGGAGCATTCTATTATTAGTTTCTTTGCAGTTTTTGTACAAGATACACAACATCCCACGTTCTCATGGGTCTTTGGGGTGGTCTTGGTTTGGGAACCAAACAAAATAAACGAAGCAAAATTAAATACGAATCCGTTATACGAAAGGAGCCGAAAGTAATGGGGTATTCCTTCACAGCATTATTATGACATAATCTTGCAGTTAAAAAACGATGATTGAATTACTTAGTAAATTAATTTACAATATATTTCTGTCAATTCCCAAGTTAAAGCAGAAAAACACAAAGTTTGAATGCATGAATGCAGTCCTTTCTAGTTACATACATTGCCAGACAAATGGACTTATCTCGTTTAATGGAAAGCAAATGCCTGTGCGGTATGATATCATTAAACACAACACATGGGAACATTTTCTATGAAATAATTAAAAAAAAATTAACATGTTTTAACACATTCAATGCTAGATTGTGCTGCTTAGCAGTTTAATGTTCTTTAAAATGGGTGAAATTTATAGCTATTGTTTCCATTTAAATCTTTGTGTGGCAAGGATTATTTTACACATGTGCTGTCCATTGCATGGACACTTAGAATATTTACTCATTAAAGGGACACTGTAGGCACTTTTCATTTTATTGAAGTTGTTTTAGTGCCTGAAGTTCACCCACCCACCCTCCTGTCCTGCCAAAACATTTAGTTAGCTGGGCAGGATTCCTTTTTATATCATGACCTACTGTTACATCATGCTCACAGTGCCATCATAGTTGGCCATAAAGATTCCTTGTTTTCAATAACTCTTTATGGAAGAATCTGCCCCTTAGGTCCTCAATGCTCCTCTATAAAGAGCATTGGATTGGCCCATCTCTAGCATAATGCAACCCTTAGGAGCTGGAGAAAAAAATAAGTAATTAATTTTTTTTACATTAATTTCGTTTTTGTTTTGTTTTTTACACAGGAGAGGCTTAATTAATTAGGGGCATCACTGCTGTAGTGTTAGGAATATAGATATGTATTCCGAACTCTATATTGTTCCTTTAATGATAAAATTATCATTACCTGTGCAGTATCCCAAATACCTTTGCATATTTAAATATTAGAGGTTTTTTTTTGTATCACTGCAATGGCAATTAAAGAAACATTCCAAGCACCATAACTACTACAGCACTCTGCACTGCCGGACACTGGTCACCTCCACAATTGAAAAGCTGAAGCTCCTGCATGGAGCTTCTATTAGCTCTCCTAAACTACAAAATTGGGACAGGCGGAATGCGGTGGATTTTTGATTTGAACACTTTGGCCCCGTACGGTCTGAATGTAGACTTCGAATTGTGCCATTTCTTATAATCCACCGCATCTCCGTTTACTTTATGATTAATCTGAGTGGTTATAAGGGATAAATTGGGAGTCCATAATGTTAATTTCTCTTTTTCGTTTCCCATATTGTTTGTATAATTTTAATGATCCTGCTGGTCTGTTAATATATTAATATAGTTATTTTTTGGGTTATAGAGTCATATTTCTTCTTTCTTTCTTTATTTATGTGTTTCCGTTTTGTATTGATATATGTATAAACTCTTTCTCTTACTTTTATGGGCTACCAATTGGGACTGTATCGAATTGGGCTTAATTCGCTATACTATGGGACACTGTATTGCCTAGTATGATGGGAATGGTAGTTCTGCCAGGCCGGAAATGACAGAACCTTGCAACCGCAATGCATTCCGGTTAATGTAGTCCCGCCCGCCCATTGAAAATACACCAACGATCATATTAAACCATATCATTAAGTGAAGACGAATTAGCTGTGAAGGGGAGGAGTTAGACGGACGGAAACATTCCGATAGGATCGAAATTGAAGGGGGCGTACACAAACGATGACGTAAATACCGGAACCAGGAAGCAACACCATGCCGATTGAAAAAGCCTACAGGATAGGTGAAACGCGTTTCGGAGGATCTACATATTATTTTTTAATTGTATTTTATTGTATTTATTTTCATTTCATTTTTTATATTAAACAAGCACTTCCAGTGCATTTTTATACAACGAGTGGATCCAGTTTCCAGTGTTGCCCAGGTTCTAAAGGGAGCTGTCACCCTATATTTGACGCAAACCAATATACTCAGAGCCAGTTTGGAAGGCTCTGAGCCAGGTGAGCACATTCTATATTTTCAAATAGCCTGTTTTGTGCCTGCAGATCTCACTTAGAGTGTTTATCCCCTTGTGTTTCCTTTTTCTCTACCATATATTGGAAGTACCACTTTGAGAAGATTCAAAAAAAGGGGGTTGTATGTTACCCTAAACATACCTGCTGAGGAGTTTAGAGCCTATTCCTGAAAAGGCTAATAAACATGTGAGTTTGTTACTTTGTAGAAAATTCTATTTACTGGTCATAACAACTCTGCACTATATAGTCTCTATTTGTGTTTTTCTTTGTATGTATATATAACCAAGTTGAACTACCCAACAAATTCTAAATAGGGTGAGTTTTTCTTTTTAAACTTTATTATATAGCGCTGCACTACTATCCCACGGAGTGGAGAGGGTTTTCTCATCTTCTCTGTGTGTTCTGTTTTGTCTCCTAAACTAAACCCTGCAATCCACGTCCAACTCATTGGCTGAGAGTAATAGCTGATCTTTGTCGGCCAATGAGCTCATCGCTGCACTGTTGGTCTTAAATTATGCATAGAACTAACGGTTTTCATAGAGCACATGATCAACATCCAGACCAATGCAAGTTGTCTAATTTGTAACAAATGGTTGGATTAATTACATTAGGGGTGGTGGCACCAGTGCACTGTGAAAGGGGCAGGTATATCCATTAAAGGGTGGATCCACCAATTAAAGGGGTAAGTATGCTCAGTAAAGAAATTGGGCCGCCCCTACAGAGGGTGTCCAGGCTGACTGACTGCCTACACCTCAAGCACACCAAGCAGACCTAAAGCACTCTGTGCATGATCCTAGTGCCCAGTCCCCTCCTGCATTTTGTAATCTGCAAATTCCTAGGGACATATTTGAGCTGGGACAGTACCCAAAAATGCAGGACTGTTCTGAGAAATGTAGGAGTTTTGGCACCTATGCCTGCCACATTAAAGCAAACCTGCTGGGTGGATCTTATTTTTTTGCTGTGTTCTGTGAGTTTGGGTTGCTCAAAACTATAGCCACTGCTGCCACCCAGGAGTAGTTGGAGTTTGAGCGCAAAACTGATTTCTGTTTGCTTTAATTAAATAATCAATTTATTTGACAGTATTACTCCTGTTGAATTTATAAGTGCATAACTCACAACATATATCACTGAACTATAAAATAACCGAATGAACAGTGAACCGTGATAAGAAATTAGAAATACATATATTATTGTATTCATTAGTATTGGATATAGACCACTATTTCTAAAAAAAAAAAAAAAAACATGCAGATTATGCTAGCAAATAAATAATTGCTCATTAAGCCTGAATAATTTTGATACATTTTGAGGTTGATAAAGAATCAGGCCAGGTGAAAATATGTTTGCACCCACCCCCTTCTGGCAGGTGCACATATTTCCTTTTTTTGTATTTTTGTATTATTGCAAAAATACAAATGTAAAGCGAAAAAGAGTCTGCGTTAATTGAGGTCTGCACATATTTTTATAGCATTTTGTTAACCATTTTTTCTACAATAATGTATGAATTTCCATGATCTGAGATCCTTATGAGTGTGGGCTGTTTGGCTGGCTTTGGTGATTTCTTGAATAACTTTGATACTGGAGAATTCATTGTAAATTGCATTATCAGTTGCGTTTGGGGAAACCACTTGGAGCATTCATTGTTTTGAGCTATTTTAATTGCTTTTGTTTGATTTGTTCATTGCAAACAGCTGAAAGTCTGTAAATGTTGACAATATACATGATTTGTAATGGTGGTTGAATAATTTTGATTACAACTGTGTGTATGTGTGTGTGTATATATATATATATATATATATATATATATATATATAAAAAGGACACAGACACATACTAACACACACACATACTGAAACAGACATACACGCATATAGGCATACATACTGACACACACATACTGAGACATACACATATATACAGACACACAGGCATGCATACATAGTAACAGATAGACCCATACTAACATACATACAGACACACATACACACAGACATACATTCATTCATACTAGCATACATACATATATACATACATACAGACATACATTTATACATACAGACACTGACATCCATATTTATTTTATTTATTTATTATTGCCATTTATATAGCGCCAACAGATTCCGTAGCGCTTTACAATATTATGAGAGGGGGATTTAACTATAAATAGGAACACATATACATACACACACACAGACATACATTCATAATGGCATACATTCATACATGCATATATACAGACATACTGACAGACATACATACATACATTCATACATAATGACATACATGCATACTGACATCCATACACACAAACATACGTTCATAATGACATGCAGACATACATTCATACTGACATACTGACATACATGCATACATATAGACATACATTCATAATGACATACATACATATATACATACATACATAATGACAGGGGTCCTCAAACTTTTTAAACAGGGGGCCCAGTTCACGGTCCCTCAGACACTGTCAGGTTTTTCTCTCCCTGCTGTGTTAGTCAGTGCAGGTAGAATGAGAAGCTTGCAGTAACTATACATTTAAGCCCTGTTTCTTTCAGTAATAGACTGATCTGAATCTGAGTAAGGTAGGTAAGAGGAAGGGGATGAGGCTGAAGAAACTCCCCAAGCTGAGAGGTGTATCCAACAGTGCAATCTGATCAAGTTTATAGTAAGTTTATAAACATTTATTGCATATGTTTCAAAGTTTTTCTTGTTTAATTTTTGTCTGTATACTTGTTTAAAAGTGTTTGCTTGCTGGTTTAGAAAATTAATTGTAAAGTAATGCATGTCACTTTAAACAATACAAACAAGAAGCTTTCTTCATTGTTATTGACAACGTGCCAGTATGATCACTGGATTATTTTAACTTCTCTTGGGTTCCATTAAAATGTTTTTACTCTCACAATACAAGCTGTTGTAAAACTAGGGAATTATTCTCAGAAAAAGAAATTAATGTTTGCGTCCGACATACTTAATGTGTGGAAGAGACTAATTCCTCATACTCATTTACTGTACCCACATATATTATATACTGGTTTTCTCGCCATTAAATGGTCTTTCTAAACATACCCTTATTTTCTTTATATCATATAATTTACTATAAATAAAATTATAAAATATGATGAAATTTAAAAAAAAATCCTTTACGCATCTACAACCGTCAAAAAACACCCATGCTAATTAGTTTAGAAATGTTGTCCTGAGTTTAGAAATACCCAATGTTAACATGTTCTTAGCTTTTTGGGAAAGTTATAGGGCAATAAGTACAAGTAGCACTTTGCTATTTCCGAACCATTTTTTTCAAAATTAACACAAGTTACATTGTAACACTGATATCTGTCCGGAATTCCTGAATAACCCTTCACATGTATATTTTTTTTTTTTAAAGAAGACAACCAAAGGTATTAAACCTGGGATATTTTTGACTCTTTTCATGCAACCATTTTATCACCAATCTATGCCAAACTTAAAAATAAATAAAATAAAATAATTGGTGATTTTTTTGACACACAGCAATTTAAGAATACATGTACTGAGAATGTGTTCAGCAACATCTCCTGAGTACAGTGATACCACCCATGTATAAGTGTGTCGGGTTCTCTGGGGGCTAAAATACCTTATTTGGAGGGTGCGCATTCCAGTTTTCCAACTTGGAATTTTCACAGCTGGTCATCATGCACCCATGTCATTGTTGGGAGATTTTTGAAGATTTTCTAAAAGTAGACAACCCACGGTATTCAAAATGGGGTCCACTCTTTTTTAGAAGCCACTTAGTCACAAACCCTGGCCAAAATTAGTGTTTATATTTTTGTTTTTCTATGTTTTACACATAAACTGCCATTTCACCGATGACATTATCAGTATAATAAAACACTCATATTTGTGTAGAGTAATGTCTCACGAGTACAACAGTACCCCTCAAGTACAGGTTCTATGGTAATTTGGAAAGTTACAGGCTCAAACATGAGATTTGCCAATTTCTGTTTTTGTAAATTGCTATTTGCCAGATTGTTTCCTTTTATGGCAGCCCAGAAATGAAAATAAACCCCACCATGACATGCCATTTGAAAAAGTAGACAGCCCAGTGTATTCAAAATGGGGCATGTCCAGTCTTTTTTAGTAGCCACTTAGTCACAAACACTGGCCAAAGTTAGCATTTATATTTGTTTGTGTGTAAAAAAATGCAAAAAACTAATATGAATGCTAACTTTGGCCAGTGTTTGTGGCTACTAGAAAAAACTGGACATACCCTATTTGCAATACATTGGGTTGTCTACTTTTGCAAATGGTATGCCATCATGGAGGTAATTCTTATTCCTTATTCCATAGGGTCTCAAAGGCAACATAACCAATTTGGCAAATTTTTATGAAAAAAAAAAATGGGCAAGCCTTATATTTGACCATATAACTTTCAAAAACACTATAAAACCAGTACATGGGGGGTTACACTGTTGTACTCGGGAGACTTTGCTGAACACAAATAGGAGTGTTTCAAAACAGTTAAATGTATCACAACAATGATATCAGTGAAAATGCGTTTTTTGTTTTAAAAAAATGCAAAAAACAAAGAAAATGCTAAAGTTGACCAGCGTTCGTCACTACGTGGCTATTACAAAAGACTGGACATACCCCATTTTGAATACACTGGGTTGTCTACATTTGTAAATGGTATGCCATGATGGGGTTAATTCACATTTCTGGGCTACCATATGGTCTCAAAGGGCAGCTTAGACGCAGCAAACCAATCTGGCAAACTGAAATAGGCAGGCCGTATATTGACCCTGTAACTTATCAAAACACCATAAAACCTGCACATGGGGGGTACTGGTATACTCGGGAGACTTCACTGAACACAAATATGAGTTTTTTTAAAACAATAAAACTGATCACGACGATGATATCACCAGTGAAAAGCAGTTTTTGTTTAAAAAATGCAAAAAACTAATGAAAACGCTAACTTTGGCCAGTGTTCGCAACTAAGTGGCTACTACAAAAGACTGGACATATTGCATTTTGCAATACCCTGGGTTGTCTACATTTGCAAATGGTATGCCATGATGGGGTTAATTCACACTTCTGATCTACCATATGGTCTCAAAAGGCAACATAGACCCAGCAAATCAATCTGGCAAACTGAAATGGGCAAGCCCTATATTGATCCTGTCTCTTTCCAAGGCACCATAAAAGAGGGTGGGAGATTGTTCCTATAGTTTTAGGAATACATCTTTGTATTCCTAAACCTATAGCGACCTTTAAGTTTGGCCTGTAAGTTAGCTATTAAGAGCAATAAGGCTTTGAATTTACATGTGGATATTTTATATACTTGAGCATTTGCCATGTTCTCTAATTTAGGCAGGGGCAAAGAAGAAATTAATATGAGTATTGTAGGGAACAGAATTAAATTGTGGAAAAGTGGATCAAATTAAAAAAAATACAACATCTAAAATAAAAATGAAGTATTATACGAAAACGCCAGGAACATACTATTTCACAAAGTACGTGAAGACAAGCCACGGTATTGAAATATTGTTTTGCATTTCTATTACCAAAAATTAAATGTGATCCACAAAGACAAATGAAAAATACAGTTTTAAAAAAAATAAAAAATTATACTTATATTTGGCAAAGGCCTCCACTAACTCCCTAAAGATAATAAAGGTCAGGTTAAAATGAAGGCTGCCCGTAAAAAGTAAATCACTTTCCAGATTACTCATCAACAGAAGGGAGATGTGTTAAATAGTTCTCAGTCCAGAGGAATTTTATGATTCCACAGATTTCTTCAACTGAAGATCTTTCTCAATTGGTTTTTTTTCCCAATCTTTTCATAGTCAAAGTACATAGCTTGTGTTTCATCTCAATGTTTTCGTAGAGTAAAATAAAATAAAAACAGGCAATACTAATTCATTTATATAACAATTTTTATAATGCCTCTTGGATACAGACTGCACAGAAGGGGGGCATCATAATCATCAAAATATTAATGCAAATACTAAGTCACCTGTTTTCCTGCCAGATAAATTGCTAAACGTAAGGTAAAATTATTCACAAGAGATTCGAATGAAAGCTTCATAAGAAGTGCGTAAGATAATCCAGGCAGATTTACTGAAACGTAAAGATAATGAGAAACACCACACAAGCATACAATAAGTAATTTATTATCTATTGTCATTGACTGCACAAATCATAAGGTAAAAAGGAAATGTACTTAATCACACTGAATGACTTAACTTTTAGATAAGGATCTAGACAAAATCACTATTGTTTTAGCAAAGTTTATAAAATATATATACAATATGTAATTCAAAGAATGGAATGATATCTTATCATTTTCTCCAAGTTGCTTTTGACTGTCCACGATACATTTCTGCTTTGCCACTGCCTTACCATTGAAGGGATGTCCCTTTGATACTAGGGATATTCTAATTAAGGCATTTTGCCAAATTGAATTTAATACCTATCATATTACACGTGAAGAATAGGCGACTCTTTACATTTTCAACCAATGAAAAGATCACCAGGCTTATACCATGAAATGATTAAACTCTTCAAAAAAAATGTACACGCCTCAATAAACCCAAGACAATTATACCATGCAATCACTCTTTAAAAATGCAATCAAATACTCTAGTATTATTGGTTTTGTTTTCGTTTTATTTTACTGTTACGAAATTTATGGTGACGTTGTTTGTTTTTCTCTGCTACTAATATTACTTGATTAAAAAAAACATATCCGGCAAAAAAAAAACACTTGAATTCAACAAAAGATAGACAATTTACATAGTTACATAGTTAGATAGCTGAAAAGAGACTTGCGTCCATCAAGTTCAGCCTTCCTCACATTTGTTTTTTGCTGTTGATCCAAAAGGCAAAAAAAACAAAAAACCCCAGTTTGAAGCACAATTTTGCCACAAGCTAGGACAAAAAGTTCATTCTTGACCCAAGAATGGCAGTCAGATTTATCCTTGAATCAAGCAGTTATTACCCTACATTGAAATATTATATCCTTGAATATTCTGTCTTTGCAAGTATGCATCTAGTAGCTGTTTGAACATCTGTATGGACTCTGATAAAACCACTTCTTCAGGCAGAGAATTCCACATCCTGATTGTTCTTACAGTAAAAAAACCTTTCCTTTGCCTTAGACGAAATCTTCTTTCTTCCAGTCTAAATGCATGGCCTCGTGTCCTATGTAAAGTCCGGTTTGTGAATAGATTTCCACACAATGGTTTGTATTGGCCCCGAATATATTTGTATAATGTTATCATATCCCCTCTCAGGCGACGTTTTTCTAAACTAAATAGGTTTAAATTTGTTAACCTTTCTTCATAGCTGATATGTTCCATTCCTTTTATTAATTTTGTAGCCCGCCTCTGCACTTTTTCTAGTGCCATGATATCCTTCTTTAGAACAGGTGCCCAAAATTGCACAGCATATTCAATATGTGGTCTTACCAGTGATTTATAGAGAGGCAAAATGATATTCTCGTCCCGAGAATGAATGCCCTTTTTCATGCATGACAATACCTTACTGGCCTTGGCCACTGCTGATTGACATTGCACATTGTTGCATAGTTTGTTGTCTATAACAATTCCCAAGTCCTTTTCGTGTGTTGTTATCCCTAATTCACTTCCATTAAGGGTATACGTTGCTTGTGTATTCTTTACGCCGAAGTGCATAACTTTGCATTTTTCAACATTACATTTCATCTGCCATTTGAGTGCCCAGTTCTCCAGTCTATCTAAATCCTTCTGCAGCAAAGTAATATCTTGCTCACATTGTATTATTTTACAAAGTTTTGTGTCATCTGCAAACACTGAAACATGACTTTCAATGCTGTCTTCAAGATCATTTATAAAAATGTTAAATAGAAGGGGTCCCAGAACAGACCCCTGAGGGACACCACTTGCCACCTCTGTCCAGCTTGAAAATTTACCATTAACAACAACTCTTTGTATTGTGTTTTTAAGCCAATGTTCTACCCAAGAACAAGCATTTTCATCGAGACCGATTTCCTTGAGTTTGAACACTAATCTTTTGTGTGGAACTGTATCAAATGCCTTGGCAAAATCCAAATAGATCACATCCACTGCAACACCCTGATCTATACTTCTACTTACTTCTTCGTAGAACGCAATCAAGTTAGTTTGACATGACCTGTGCAAATTTATTTGAACTAATACAAACTATTTAAAACCAACGTGTAAAATGTAGTAAAAAAGTACCGGAGTTGCTTTAAAAATGTTAAATTTATTACAAACCAGTGTAATGGAGCTCCTGTACTCCAACTGAGTACCTCTACCAGGGAGAGAGGCTTCTTCTTAATCTATGCTTGATTATTTCTAAATTTGAAGGAACCTAGTACCTTATGAGATACAGTGGGACCTCGGTTTACGAATTTTACGTTCTCCGGGACGTTTCTTATTGCAAAACATTTGTAAACCGAAAGGCAGTTTCCCATAGGAATGCATTGAAAATGCATTCCGTCCTGGAGGTGGGAAAAAAAGTCAGAATGAGCTGGCATGGAAACCAACCCACAATGCAGAACATACAATAAAAGGCATGCAAACGACGAAGCTCAGCTCCCTACCTTTCCACAGCTTGGAAATGCACAAAAAAGTCCCCAAACAACTGCAAACAATTTCCAGAATTGCTCCAAAACTCGATGCAAAAGCCACTCCAACACCTCCACACTCGACGTCATGTGCTACCCACAGGCTCCAGCATGCAGGGGGCGGTGCTATAAACCTCCCAGGTGCAATGCATCCTGGGGAAACTTGCTTTGTATTGCAAAAAAATTTGTAAACCGAGGCATTATTTTCAATGGATTTTCATTTGTAAACCGAAAATTATGTTAACCGAGGCGTTTGTAAACCGAGGTCCCACTGTAATACCTAGACATTAATAGCAATTATGTCAATTCATGTAAAACGTTTATATTAACATTTTAAGGCTTGTATCAATTAGTCTCAAAATAATGCTTCACGAACTCAACATATTGGAGTGAGGATTCACTTGAGCAATTAATTCCGTCAAACAGAATTGCATTCTGGATTACTAACTATCAATAGACTCGTTTGAGGATCACCTCTACTTTTGGCCATTATGAATAAAGTCTGTAAATGAGGGGAAATCCTTGAGTCCAAACTCCTAGTCAGAGAAAAGCCTAACAGCTGTAGTAATTACTATTTAGATATCTTCGTTTTGGACAGTGCAAATTTACATAGTGTTTCATATATATCCAATATATATCAACAGTCAAAATCATTCTTGTTTTGATTGTGGACATTATGTTTCTTTCTTTTACCTCTGCCAGGCCAGCTTTCTCTCTGCTACCAGGGACTCTGGAGTGCGTCAGACCCAGTTGCCGAAGCTTCTTCCACCAGACCAGGCTGGAGCAGTTATAGCTCTGGAGGCCTTCTCTCCTGTAAAGCAGTTATACTAGCTTTTCCCCCACACATTAATCAAGACTAAATGTATTAGGTAGAATGATCTATATTGCACAGTACACAGCTATTTAAACATAGCAATGTTGACTGTCCCTTCAGGGGGGATCTTCCATAAAATGCAATGTACAGTACAGTACAATTGTCCCTCCCCTGCATCAATGTCTCTGGGGACTTAATTACATTATCCCAATTAACACAATTGTCTCCCTGCTGTGCCCACACCGTCCTAGAGGCATGGCACACAAAATCTTCATCAGACCCAACTTTCCCTGGTCCGTACCCCCACACAATATATATCCCTGGAAAACTCATCATCGAGCGCCCTTGCTGTAGAAATAGTGCCCTGATACGAAACTTCGTGCCACAGTTACAGTGTATTTAAATTTTACTGGCTCACGGCTATACTACAATCCAGCTAGGAGTTACGGGCATGCAGCGGCTTATTCTCGGTCTCACAAAAATGGTTTCTAGACCTCTGGGAGGGAGCACTCTCATGCCACAGGTATCCTCCAATACCTCCTTGCCCCGTGACCAGAGTCAATCTTGGATGGATGCAAATTGCCCAGGTGCTCTGTAAATAGGTGGGGTGTGCAATGCTAGGCTCCAGCCCTTCTTGTTAGGCTTCCTCCCATTCATGATCAGCATTGGGGGCAGAGCTGGAAGGCAAAAGTTACAAGCTGACAAGCTGACTTGGTATGTTGTCCTCAAATAGCATGTCAGCTTGTAACTTTTTCCTTCCAGCTTTGCAGTCCAGTGCCAATTGTGAATGGGTGGAGTCTAATAAGAGGGCTGATACCTAGCATGAGGAGATGGAGCCTAGCACTATACACCCCGACCTCCCCTCCAAATAGTGCTTTATTTAGAGTGCTGGGGAACAAGCAATTTCCGCTTAAGGCTTTACCAGACCTTGGCGTAGTCCCGATTAAAGGAACAGTTCCAGAGTGTTTCAGAGTAACTTCAACTACAGCACTCGATGTGTAAAACAAGTCTAGGCAATCCCCAGAGATCCTCAAGTCTGGCTAAGAAGCACAGTGAGAGTCCCAAAGCCCCCCTATTCCTCCCCAAAGTTACAATAGCTCATTTTAGGGGCTCTTGGGATCAGGTCCATAGTATGTGGGCAGGAGGCTGGTCTTTAAGCCTCTCCAAAAGTCTGTGGCACAGGAGCTTCCATCACAATAAGTATTTAGTGAATAAACTAAATTTTCTTGTCAAGTTCAAGAACAGTCTGTTTCAAAATAAAAGGACCGTGAACTACCCAAATCACTGACATGGGGAGAACCTGAACTCTTACTTGGGAAATAATTCTGGGGTTAGGAGCAAGTAGCCGGTCCTTCCTTCCTTATATTCTCAAAATAAATGCAGACACATGTAATTCAGCTGTGCATTGTATAGAGTATTGCGCTGTATAATAGATCACAGATAACAGATTTCAAAATGTTTTGCTGATTTGTTATACAAGAAATCCCTAAATATATTTTATGAAAGCACACTTGAAATAGACTTTATGCTATTTCGTTTGATATTATTTAAGGCAATTTTTAATCATTTCCAAATTTCATGGAAAAGGAACACAATGGTTTTATATTTTTATTTTATATTAAACAAATCTTGAATATGTGTAATTGTCTGCTTAATCCTGGAGCCAGTTTGTATAAACACACGACTGTGGTATAGTTGTGACTACTGTACGTAAAAAGCGCTGACTTACTTACTTAATCTGCAAGATCATTTATATTTATCATATCCATTCTTGAAATCCTTTCAGTCTAATTTAGGCACAGCACAAACGAATGTTGTATATACATCTAGAGGGCATGGGAGGTAATAGTATATAAATAATGTCTTAAACCTTTTAATACCTTACTGTAAGAACAATGGTGGACATTATGTTCTGTGAAATGGAACTCATTATGGGGATGATTATAAAAATGTTCGAAAAGTGGGGCAATTACTTGGGAATTCCGTGGAATCAGCAGGCACATTTCATTGGTGACTACTACTCCTTTAGATCTTTAACCCACCTTAAAAAGGAACACTCCACACACCTAAGGGGCTTAAACATACTAAAGTACTCTGTGTGAAGAGTGTGTCCTTTTTTCATTTTACAAAAAGTCTAGATTTCAGTAGAAAGTGGCACTTTTATAAATTAATTTTGTCACACCACCATGGTTGTCAATCAGACAATCTGTCTTGTTAATTCCTGGTTTGTTTAGCTCTGTGGAGCTAAACTCAAGAGGCAGCAATTGCTCAGAGCAAAGGCTTCTCAGTGAGCTGCATTGGAAAGTCTGTGATTGGACAGCCACAGAAATCCTGGGTGGGTATAGAAGGGGAGGGATTGCAAAGGCAGCAGACAAGAGATCTCCAGGAAAGAGAATCACTACAGGGTCATGATATGCCCTTCATATTTTTTTACAGGAACTGTGCCAAAACTAGATCAAATACAATTATTTATGAAGAGCACAGTTGAAGAAATGTTTAACCTGTCATAATCATTTTATTCAGTTTAATAATTATTGCTCCACTTTTAGTGGCTTACACTCTCTTTGTGAATACTTCATACTTCTATTCTTTTGTCCCAAGGTGTTCCTTAGTTTAGTCTTGTTTGTAGCATCCCAGTAGCTAGATAGTACAGTGGATATTACCACTAAGTAACTGTCCTGCGTGTGTACTTCATCTTTAGTGAGAAAAGTTTTCCAGTGAGATTTATTTCCATTTGCCTTGTGCTATTGGAAAACGTCTCCGACAGCTTCAAATTGATTGCTGATTAGTATTGTGTTTTTTTACCCTTTTTTGTGGCAGTTTTTTCACCTTCATTCTCTCTTTACTCAGTGCTATGAATTTTGGAGATATTTGCTAGCACACCCCTCGGGTTACCACCTTTAGCCACTTATTGTATCGCATAAAACATTACTCATCTATTAAAAGTTATATTAACAGGGGCGGGGCCTGTCTAGCATGGAGGACAGATGTGCTTCAGCAGAGCTCCTCAGAAAACAGGGCAATTAATGTCGTTTTTAGCCCTAAAAAAACGAAACTGTCAAGAACACTAGACTTACCTGACCCACGATTGGGCAGGGAACGGACACTGCTGTCTGCGACCCATCTGAAGCCTGTTAGCTGAACTACTTGCAACATGAGGCCTGGTGCCCATCGGGCGGGGGAGGCAGCCGATCTCCCGGCCCGGCGCCACTTGGATTAGAGGGAGCCCAGAGTGAAGCAACACCGAAACGCCTACAACTCAGCACGGCACCCAGCATGGCGGACTCCACATGTCTCCCTGATCATACAGACCCACAGCATGGAGTCCTACAGAGGCTGGACGCAATATTCACCAATTTCTGTCGCAAGCTGGAGGCTAGAACACAGCCACATGCCTCACAACAGCCAAGCAATTTCCCTACAAAAAAACTGCCTCCAACCTGAAGGTAGGCTCAACAGGTCACAACTGCAGGACAGACCTCACTATCGCGGCGGACCAAGCTGCACCATCGACCCCCAGCACAAGAGGGTAAAAATATGTCGGAGACATCATCGCAGACACAGAGCACACCCGAGAGTTCAATCCCAACACACCCATTCACCCTGCCTCGCGGTACCTAGGTCTAGAGGACTACAAAACCCAGCCCCACAACGGATCCGGGCTCAACAAGCAAATCGACACCTTCTACCGACACTTGGGCACAGAGACCCGCACCATCTCGTTGTGATGCAGAAATGCAGGATACCCATGGCGGGCATCGGCAGACTGAAACGACAGCCTGGGCAACCACTTCTACTAGGGACATTTTACTGCCCAACAGCACTCTCCTGGCTTTTCCCGAACCTGGGAATCGGCTGACTGGTGACTATGATAGGAACAGGCCCGTTGCCTAATGTCTGCGTTTCTTAAATTTTAGACAACCACCATCAAACCTGATTTAAGACAGACCATATTTTATGTGCCCTGTTCTTATGTTCTTATGTCCCTTAGCTTCCATGTGCAGGGAGCAGCAGTGAGGTGGCGCTTCTAGCTTTAGTGACAAATGTACAAGCGTTGACCTAGCTTATTATACATGTCATATAATATACATAGTACCGTTTCCATACTTATAATGTCTCATACATGTTGGAACCGTTATCATCTTGAATGTAGACATGGATACTTCACACTGCCCCTTGCCCACATGCATGGATTAGACACTATGCAAGATAATAATGGCATATAGTTTTAAGCAGCGGCGTGTTTAGTTAGCCTGATTATTTTATTATTATTTCCATAAACACGTGCAGCCTCCTGGAATTCCATGCAACTGTACCTTCAGGCTTGATGCCTGTTACTTAGAGCTTAACCCCCTTTTCTGCCGCCTCTGAATCCTGCATAAGCATGACATAGCTTTACCACGCTCCACCTGCCACCAACCTAAGACCTCTCTGGGTCCATACTCATGTCTCCAATCGTTAGTATTACTCTTACTGTGTGTGCATTATAAATCTTTGAGAATTCTTTACAAGAAATGCTCAACTTCTATAAACTGCGCAGTACTCTTGTCAAGCATGCTATATCTATATCATATCTTTACATACTACTGCATTGATCAATTATAATGTCAATCGCACACTCAGATATGCCTTGTGCAGTATGTTTTAGTTCACACACACACACTGCAGTACCAAGCTTACCATTATTATTACTATATCTTTGACCTTCTCAATCATAGTTCTATAAGTTTTAGCTCGATGTTACTAAGCAGGTCGTGAGATGTATTTGTTTAACCTCTTCTTAAATATAAAATTGTGCAAGCTTTATCATGTACCTCAATGTTACAAATGACTACAATGCGCTGGAGGATTGCCGTTGGGGTACCTCACACACGACTGTTATATGCACAAGCAGTGCAAAAAGAAAAAAATAAGTTGTATTAATGGCAGCGGAGCCAGCAGCCATACTGGCAAGTCGCACATCACTGCAGCTCCGAACACACTTGCACCAAAACGAGTCTAAACATCAAAAAAATCACTGGCAATAACTGCACATGATACTCACCAACAGTCATTGGGTGCTGGAGCAAGAAGAGCAAGCCTGATTGACCCCCAGCTGATATCGCCAATTTACTGTGGAGGCCGCCCTCCTCACAGAGGCCTGTCATCCATCCTGCACTACCAGCGAGGAATCCTTGTATGGTGAGATGCCCTTCAAGGCCGGCTACGTAACAAGAAGCCTCACTCCCCACAGGAATAAACCGACTAGCCTCTGGTCACAGAGGATACCTGCGGAGCATATTGGCAGAACTCCGCTGCAACATCGGGTGACATCTGGCTGACATCGGGCTGTTCTGGGAGAAGGTAAACGGGTTCTCTGCCGCCTCGACAATTCGGAGCTCAACACAGCAGCGCATGAGAACCGCATTTCTACCCTGGAGCAATCCCTAGTCAAACTCCAACACTCACAAGTGCAAACCGGCTAATGCATGGTGGCACTGGAAGACAAGCGGAGATGGAAGGACATCAAAGTCTGTGGCCTACCTGATACTGTGGAGGTGGCCGAATTCCCGCACTTCTTCCGCAGTCTGCTCTCTATGCTCTTCTCTGCCAAGCAGGCAAAGGCTATGACCCTGGATGGAAGGTACCGCATACCGGGACCCGCTACGGGTATGCAGAAGCCCGGCAGAGACATAATCCACCACTTCCAACAGGGACAAAACCGCACAGCCTTCATGGCGGCAGTCCACCACAAGACACTGCTTAGGTTCGAGGAGAATAACCTCACCTTTTACCCGGACTTATCGAAGGCCACCATGGACTAGCGTAGATCCCTGCGACTGCTCACACAGGCACTAGCCACAAACAAAGTGCCATACAAATGGGGTACGTCTTGCTGCCTACTAATCACCCAGGACACGGGTACACTTAAAGTTGTTATGGTAGGGTGTGGAACTGCACTCTATCCCTTTAAGCAGTATGTAGCTGGGTGCAACTCAGACAGTCTCAGTACCAGAGACCAAAATGCTGAATAACAAAATAGAAGGAAAGTCGAAGCACTCCAAGGTACAAATCAGGCAATTTTATTGAACCCACACCATCGCAACGTTTCGACCTACACGGTCTTTGTCAAGCTCGGGTACACTTAAAGTCCTGGATGCTACTGAGACACCTGGTATCCTTTTCCAGCTGGGACTATCCACAAAGGCCTCTGAGACTGCACCCCAGCCGACATCGGCACACTGGGACCCATAGAGGGTCACCCCGTTTATACCAGCAGCCCTTCAACAGTGCCTGTGTGCACTGATGGCGCCAAAGACCTCACTACTGTGCCCAAAACGCACACTCCTGCATGCCTCACTGTTATCATACCTTAAATTTCTTTTGTTTATTACTGTTTTAGTTTTAGTTATAAGCGAGTATATGGCACTGGTTTACACTCCAAAGTGCCTTGACACTGCCTCGCTCTCAGGCACCACTAACGGTCATAAGGACCCTACAAATTCAACTATGTTATGCTACATATATCATCACTTCTTAAGGGGGGTCTCTAGCCCCCTCGAACAACATAGAGGTACAACTCCTCTTGGTCAGAATATACTACACTGGAGGCACATGCTGACCATATCCTTAAGTAACCCCTTCACTACTTAACATTTTTTCTTAGCATACGGTGGGTATTGGATGCAGTATACTACTTTCTCTTACGTACCACATATATTCCTATAAAATATAAAATCCCATGGCCTAGAATGCTTCCCAGTTATCCATGTTACATGCGGTTGTTTAAGTTTATATTATGTATTTCTTAACATTTAACTGCTCAACTGTATTGTATGGTGATTTTTATCTGACCGTGAATAAAAAAAGATAGACAAAAAAACAGTTGTATTAACATTAAAGGCCAAACTGTGCAACAAATGCACACACAAGTCCTCAGTTAAATTGTAACATTTTACTAAAATGTGTAAGATTGAATGTCCCCTCCCCACCAGCTCCCCCTTCACCCCACCCCACACATTATCATTATGGTTCGCTGGCTCCCTGTTGGGGCACTGGGAATGGACAGTGATATGTCCACCCCCATTTTTTAAATTGAAGACCCCACCCAATGCCCACGGTTGATCTCATTGGTAGGGGGGCCTGTATCAGGTCCCTTCTACATGTTACTAGCTACTGGGCAGCAATAGCTGCCATGCTGCTGGTCTTTTATTATAGGAAGCAGCCACTGGCATGGTGAGTAGAGGCACGGGGGAGGTTTTAAACCTCCAATGTACTACTTTGGGGTTTTTATTAACCCCCAGAAGCTTGTATGTATTTAAATTAGAATGACTAATGGTTAGTTTTTAAAAATGTCTGCTAAATGTGTTTACAAAGCACATATATCTGAGGATTTTTCTCAAGCATATGACTCATGTAGCCGGCATTTAGTCCAGCCGAAATTTGATAAAAAATATTGACCTAGTCCAGTTGATAATTCTCGACTGGGTTTTGCTGATAGTATTGAATTGAGGTCATAGTATGCAGCTCAAACAAAAATTGGCGTTCAAGTTTCCAATGATGTTCTACATAAAACATCTAGCTGTTTCTGCGTTGGAGGAGTGCCATATACAATACTTTCTGAAAGAGTAAAAGTATTACCAGATACTTCATGGACTATGCTTTGATTTGTATATTGCTTTAAGGAAGTCTGTTTATTGCAAAAATGGCTGCAATAATAACTATTTAGTTCTAGCTCGCACACAAGGGAGACTGTAAACATGTATAAGGAAAATGTAAAATAATTCGATGCATGTGGAATATCTAGAAACATTTAATTTTTATTATAATTACAACACTATACTGAACCATAAATGACTTGTATAGCTATAAATCCCTCACTACTGGGATCTTTATAGCAGTGGCACACACTTGGACTGTGAAATTATCCATGAAAATAATAAATAATAATAATAAATCTGTTTTCATAAGTAAATCCTTGAGATTTGTATTTCTTTTATATGATTTTTATTTCTTTTATATGTTTTCTGATATTCTTAGAGATGCTGCTGCTGGCAGTGGCAGAGTGAAACACCATTGGTATAGTGATTTTCATCAATTCTTCATCTGTCTTGTTGTCATCCTTGTTGTACATTTCTCGAGCCTTGATGAGGGCCTTCTGAAGTACCTGATTGCGATAGCCTCTTTCCAAGAAAGATGTGCACATGTCTTCTATTTGTCTGTGTTGGTTCTCTGTATCCAAATTATATCTCAACACCCGAAGAAATTAAGAACTAGGTAGTGAATTCTTGAGTGATGAAGGATGGAAGCTACTAGCATGCAGTGATGTATTGCGATCTGACGGTTTCTTGTACAGAGTAAACCCAATGTGATTTATATACTGCCACATCCAAGAATTGAATTCTATCCTCATGTTGATTAAGACTCAACTTGATGATGAGACTCAACTAGATGATTCTTCCTGATTCAAACCTTCAATCATGTCAGATAATTGCTCTGGTAGTCCTGCCCATATCAAAAAGACATCGTCCACAAATCTGTGGTAGGTTAACAACTTGTCTCCATATTTACCCAATATTTTAGATCTTTCGAATAGATGCATGAAGCAATTTGCATATGCCGGTGCTATGGCCGATCCCATTGCAGTCCTGCTGTGTTGAAAATAAAAATTATTCTCAAACCTAAAATAATTATTTTACAGCAGAAAACTAAGACGCTCTAGTAGAAACTCAATAGGTGCCTCTATCCCTTCCTCATGGGGTATAACTGTAAACAAATTCTTCACATCCACCATTGCAAAAATCCCTAAACCTTTGGTAAATGAGGCCTCTTCATTTTGAACAAAATGTCAGTAGTGTCTTTGAGACCAGTAGGTAGAGTATCAATGCTAGATTTACAATGGAAGTCCCCAAATTTCGCCAGTGGTTCCAATAAACCCCCACGTGCTGAAACAATCAGCCTACCTGGTGGTTTAGCAGAGTCCTTGTGGACCTTCGGCAGAGTATATAAAATGGGTGTCTTGGGATTCTCATTGATTAAATATGATGCTGTGTATTTATCCAGCCATCCATATTCCAAACCACGCTTTACCAATGATCTCAATTTCTCCAGTATGGCAGAAGTAGGATCATCCGTGATCAAATGTCAGATAATTGACCCAAAATGTCGGTTCTATTATCAGAGTAGTTCTGTATCACAAGAGAAAAAAAATTAGGAAAGACTTTAGTGGTAAGACAAGCTTGACCCTAAAGTCAGAAAGTAGGACTAAGTGGGTAGAGACGGGCATGAACCCCAAATAAATTGATAAGAAAAAAGATACATAGATACATAGATCCTTTCCTTTTTAAATCACCAGCACGTTTGGTTCACAGTCTATGTTTTTTTGTTGGTTGAGTCTACATGTTCTGTAAAGTACAATTTAGTACTAAATAAAGAGAATTTTATATATATACCATAATAAATATTTTTGCCCTCTGAGATGCCACTCCTGCTGTGGGTAAAACCCTGAGGGTCTCTTGGGGAACGGATACTTGTGGAATTTAAGCACACGTTGTCTTCGCCCTCCCTTTAGTACCCCAAGGTATCTTTTTTCTTATAGTTCTGTATCACTATTGCTCCCTCTTTATAAGCGGGTCTTATAGTAATACTGACGTCCTGTTTTAAATCCTTCAATGATGCTCTTTCCTTTTTGGTTAGATTGTCCGCTTTAAGGGTGTGCTGTTTTAAGATGTGTTCAGTATTTGATCGAATAAGCCAGTGGCGTACACACAACCCATGGGGCCCCGGTGCGAAAACTGATCTGTGGGCCCCCCCGCTTACTCTGCGCGGGCTGGGGCCGCAACACATGGCGGGCGGGCACCTGGTCGCAGGGCTGCGACCCGTGCGACCGCGGTATGTACGCCAGTGCATGCATAAACACATACACTTAAAGGACCACTACAGACACCCAGATCAAATCAGCTCAATGAAGTGGTCTGGGTGCCAGGTCTCTCTAGTTTTAACCCTGCAGCTGAAAACAGCAGTTTCAGAGAAACTGCTATGTTTCACTGAGGGTTAATCCATCTCTAGTGGCTGTCTCATTGACAGCCGCTAGAGGATTTTCTGCGATTCTCACTGTGAAAATCACAGTGAGAAGACGCTGAACGTCCATAGGAAAGCATTGAGTAATGCTTTCCTATATGGGCGGTTTGAATGCGCGCGTGGCTCTTGCCACGCATGTGCATTCGGAGCTGAGCGGCGGATCGGGACGGAGAGATCCCCAGCGCCAAGGGAGCCCGGCGCTGGAGAAAGGTAAGTGCTTTAGACACACACACACACACACTCTCATGAACAGACGCACACATTTACTGACAGACACACACTCAGTGACAGACGCACACAAACATACTCAGTAACAGACACACACACTAACACTAACACACTCTAAAACTAACACACTCACTAACACAATCCCTCACACTAACACACACTCACTAACACACACTCACTAACACACACTCACTAACACACACTCACTAACACTAACACTAACACACTCACATTAACACTAACACACTCTCTCACTAACACACACACACACTAACACAAACTAACACTAACACACTCACTAACACACTCACTAACACTAACACACTCACTAACACTAACACACTCACTAACACTAACACACTCACATTAACACACTCACTAACACACACTCACACTCACACTAACACTAACACACTCACTAACACACTCACTAACACTAACACACTCACTCACACTCTCACTAACACACTCACTAACACACTCACTAACACACTCACTAACACTAACACACTCACTAACACACTCACTCACACTCTCACTCACACTCACTAACACTAACACACTCACTAACACACTCACATTAACACACTCACTAACACTCACTAACACACTCACTCACTAACACACTCACTAACACACTCACTCACTACCACTCTCACTAACACACTCACTATCACTAACACACACACACACTCACTAACACACTCATTAACACTAACACACTCACACACACTCACTAACACACTCACTAAACACACACACACGTTTTTTCTGTTTTTTTTTTTATTTAATCCCCCCAGCCTCCTTACCTGTGTGAGAGCTGGGGGGATTCCCTGGGGTCCAGTGGTGTTGCTGGTCACCCGGCTGGCGGGCGCGCGAGGGAGCACTGTCCCCTGGGTGCTCCCTCTTCAGCTCCCTCGCGCGCCGCGTACTGATACCGGAGCCGGAAGATGACGTCATCTTCCGGCTCCGGTTTCAGTGCGGTGCGCGAGGGAGCTGAAGAGGGAGCACCCAGGGGACAGTGCTCCCTCGCGCGCCCGCCAGCCGGGTGACAGCAGGGCCAGCCTCGGGGGGCCCGGAGGTGGCCGGCTCCAGGGCCCCCCAGCAGAAGAGGCTGGCCCTGTGGGTACATACCGGGTCGCAGGGGCGGCCGGGCCCCCTGGTGGGCCGGGCCCGGTCGCAGCCGCGACCCCTGCGACCCTGGTATGTACGCCACTGGAATAAGCCAAATGAAAGTTTTAACAGATGAGTGCGCAGTTTTAGGTTTCCATGTGTTCTTCAGCTTAAAAGGATGTTATTCTTTCTTTTCCCACAGGTCACTGTAGATATTAAGATTAAGGGAACGGTTCATTTAAAAAAAAATGTAGGTCTACATTCTTCAGTATATTTTTTCAGTATTTTTTTCAGTATTTTCTCAGCATGTTTCGTAATATCTTTGTCACTAGTTTTGGTTCACCTCCTGCATTTTTTATATTTGATCAGTGGCTGTATATATATATATATATATATATATATATATATATATATATATATATATATATATATATATATATATATAGTTTTTTGATGAATTCGGACTTAGATCTGCTTTAATATAGTTGTTTTCTGTTTGACCAGTAGTTATGGTCATTTAGCTTAAAAGTTTTTTATTTGCGCTCAATTTATTTGGTAGCACATATTGCCACACAAATATATAGTGGTTTCTGCAGTAATATATTCTAGCTCTGTGGCAACAGTTGCCAGATTTGCTTTGTGTTTTTTATATCTTGATCCATAAGAAGGATTTTTTTGATCAGTAGTTATGGTCCCCTATCTTTTTTGTTCATTGTTTTTTATTCAGCAAGTATGTATGTTATCATTGCTATTTATGCACAGCAGTTGTGGTATTTGTACCCATATTTGTACTTGTCTCTCACTGGTGCACACTCATTCACACTCAGGACACTCTTACCATACATTTATATTCTATACACACCTCTTCTTTATTAGCTGTCACCTTTTGTACACTTTACACTATTTTTTTCCTCACCCTTATGTTGTTCACTGCTTTGTAGTACTTTTTGTCACGTTTTATCACTTTTATTTCTCTTACATCACACTCTTTCCATGCCACATATTTTATTTTATTGCTCTGACATATTTTTACTGAATAGTTGTCTCTTTGTGGATCTTTAGATACTATTTTGGATACATTTGGTACAGCATCTTACTCTCTGTGCTGCGTGTCTCTCCATTATACTTGTTTTAAGTCTCACTTTCATTAGGTGGAGGATCTGGTTTCCATGGGGATCATGTACACTAGCCGTCAGGACATCCACTTATGCATGACGTCATTACACGGTATCATGTTTATGCGTGTCCGCGCATGCGCACATTATCAGATCACTTCCGGGTTCAGGAACACGGACGGGCACTAACACACACCTTTGGTAAGTCACTTATTTATTATTCTGTGCATATTATTATTATTATCGCCATTTATATAAGCGCCAACAGATTCCGTAGCGCTTTACAATATTATGAGAGGGGGGATTTAATGACAAGTAGGACAAGATGGCTTTTAACACACTTCTTAAACGATTGAAGACTAAGGGAGAGCTTGGGGTATGCAGGCTATACCATAGGAAGGGAGCCGCCCGCGAGAAGTCCTGCACGCGCAAGTTGGCTGTGTAAGCAGCGGGCAGGAGAAGGTCACGGGCAGAGCGGAGGGACCGAGAAAGGTGCATACCTATGGATCTGTGAAGAGATGTAAGAGGGGCTAGGATTGTTCAGTGCTTTATATGTATGGGTTAGCACTTTGAAATGACTCCTATAGGATACAGGAAGCCAATGTAAGGACTGACAGAGGGGTGTGGTGTGAGAGGACCGACTAGAGAGGAAAATCAGTCTGGCGGCAGCATTCATTACAGACTGTAGGGGGCAATACGGCTTTTGGGAAGACCCAGATATATTCATGTATTTCACTGATTGTTATTGATCTTGGTAAAGACCCAGGAGGGTCGAAACGTTGATTTACTTTCAATACGTGGTTAGAAAATCCCTGTGGAGTGCTCTGTTTCTTTACTTTCTATTTATGCGCTGGAAGCACACAGGTATTATCAGATTTACATATTTTGTCAATGGTGAGTGCCAGAGACTGTTGGATTGTTTAATTTATATATATATATGTAGGAGCATATGATCCGAACTTAAAAGGATGCAGGCACGGTAAGCCCTTGCTGAGGCCAGGTAGTCCCATGTATCGCTCAATACCTGCGGATCAACTCTGTCATCTGAGGCCTCTAATAAAGTGTCAAATGTTCTGTTCTTCTGCTCCTCTCTACTTGATCAGAGCCATATTATACACATTCTATTCATAAATAAAAGTATTATGCAATTATTTTTACCATTTTACCAAGTGGATTAAAGCATGTTTTTTCATGTAAAGACCAGCTTTTGTGTTACATTATTAAGCAGTGGTGTAACCTCCACATGCTACTCCTAAGTAAAGTACTTAAAGTACATTCCACATATTATCTGTTACACTGAATGGTCTACCTATCTCTGGCAACGTTATTTTGATATTTAATTAGTGGTCCCAGACGGACAGATGAGCTGTATGCAGCATTCAAAGTAACTGCATACAACCCTTTAAATGTATTTATATCCCCTTGACAGAGCATGATAGCTGATTCTGAGTCTGCCCCCTGAGAAAGAGGGAGACCCTGAAAGGTCAATTGAGTTTGGAGCTTTGCTTTATGATGTGAGTGTGTGCAAGAATGTGTAAATGTGTGTGTGTGTGTGTGTCAGTGAGTGTGTGTGTGTGACTTTCTGTGTGTGTGAGTGAGTGTGTGTGTGTCAGTGAGTGAGTGTGTGTGTGTCATTGAGTGAGTGTATGTGTGTGTGTCAGTGAGTATGTGTGTGTCTGTCTGTGTGTGTCAGTGAGTGTTTGTGTGTCTGTCTGTGTGTCTGTCAGTGTGTGTGTGTGTCAGTGAGTCTGTGTGTGTCTGTCAGTGAATGTGTCTGTGTGTGGTGTGTGTCTGTCAATGAGTGTGTGTGTCAGTGAGTGTGTGTATGTCGGTCAGTGTTGCGATGGCAGCGGTTGGACTGCAGGATCTGGAGGTTCACGGAGGCATGCAACGCCGTGTCACATTCCAATGTGACGTCTACATGCCCCACTTTTACAGGGTTCCAAGAAGTAGCAGGAGGATCCATACTGGCAGCGGCAATGTGAGTGGAGTCTGCTTGTTGGCTAGAGGGGGGTGCTGGGATTTAGTAGAGGCGAGGACTGGGATTTGGTATATGGGGAGGGACTGGGATTTAATAGAGGGGAGGACTGGGATTTAGTAGAGAGGGGTGCTATGGTTTAGTTGAGGGGGGTGCTGGTTGGCTATACTGTAATTTTCTAAATAAACCTACGTTTCTATGAAAATGTAAGTTGATTTTTTTTTGCGGACCACATAAACTTAAACCTTGTTTATTTGGCCCGTGCTAGACTTTGAGGTTTGACATGCTTGTGCTAGAGGGAGTGGGGAAATGAGACACAAAAGGTAAATCTAGGGTAGAAAAGTAGGTTGCAAGTATAATGATCATTGAGGGCTTATTGTTTTGTTTTGATGACAGTTGCAGGAGCGGAATCATGGTGCGGGGAGGGAAAGCTAATTTTATAGCTGAGCTGTTTTGACCTACCACTTGCAATTTTGTGTCAATTTTTCACAATTCCCTATTTATTCAATAAGTTTTATTAAGTTGTAGCAAGCACTAAATCTTCTCTCTCTAATATAGACATTGTTGCTGAGAGACTTTTACCATTTTGGCCAGCTGCCATTCACTAGGTAGCATGTGTGTCATACATGCATTAAATGGATACATCTCTGGTGTAATCCTGTACCACCTCACACCCTTTTCAAGGGGTATAAAAATCTAAGTGTTAAGGCATACACTAAATCAGATATTTCAAAACAAATTATCCTCCTGCACACCAACAAGTGGATTGGAAATGCACCTTCAGACGTGAGACACTACAGCTCTTCCTTTGCAAACATTACAGAACTTATGTACTAACACCAGTACATAGCAAGAATGTAAAAGTCTCCATGTTTAACTTTGGATGGCACCCCACTATGCACAAGTCATCACAGGTAAAAAACAAACAAAAAACACATCAGCCACGCAGGGCCGGTGTAAGGATGTTTGGCTATTTTTTATGCATTTTGCCATTCTTGTCAATGTTCTGTGCTGTATGATGATTTTACGTCATGATAAGCTTAAAGTTGCTAGCTCCTTTTGCATGGGTAGCAGCGACTCTCCATGGGTGTATACAAAGGGTGTTAATTCAGCATGCATGGTCAATGTCTGCAGAACTCACTTTGAACTTTAAGACAATTATGTTTACCTTTAAAGGACCAAACCCTGTTCTGTCATTCGGGCTAGCATTATGTTAGCATTACTCAATGTCCATAAAAGGAATAGTACTTTCACACCGTTTCTTTTTTTCCTTCGTAATGCTGTGTCAGATCTCTTGTATGTCATTACATAACTTTTACATTTTATAAATTTTTCAAATGTTCGTCTAATTGGACACTTTCCAATACGTTGAAAGCATGGAAATCAAATGCATTGCCGTAACGGAGCATTCTGTTCTTGGTGAATATATGTAGAATATAATTTCACCAAAAGCATCACATTTCCTGCTCTACAAAAATTAGTCTTTCGATGGACACAGGGAATGAATATACACCGAATGCTCAAGTTTCATTATGCCATGGGATAGAGCTATATTTCATATTACTGTAACTAATGTTTTCAACATTGCCAGTAGTTGGAAAGATACATTTTCTAAGTTTGTTTATTAACTGCTGAGTTTTTTTGTACTTGAATTGGTGGCTAAATATTGGTCAGAAGAACTTTTCAGGCTTAACTCAACAAATTGTCTCCACATCAAATAGTCAAGCAAATACCAGTCTTGGTTTCATGAGGACATGGAAAGTCCATTAGGAACTGAGAAGCAAGATTCTACTAAGATGTACAGAACTTCTCCGGTCTCCATAGCTCCACGTATTTTTCAAGCTAAACAGGTTCCGGAAAAGCTCTCATTAAGTTTATGTTACCGTATAATCTCCTTGATCATTTGTAGGATTTTTTCCATTAGCCCCTGATGCGTAAACATGGTGTCCCTCAACTCAACTCAAATTAGACCCTTTGAAGTTTCAGGAAAGCATTCGTGACATAGGCAAGTGCACACTCCAGGATTTAGTTAGAGTTTAATGTGCTCTTAAATATGTCTGTTCCTCAAATCTAGAGTTGCATCTACTGATAATGAAACTTACAAAATTTACTTCAAATGCAGGCTTGAAAATAATTTGCAACTCACCTGAATTATGTTCTTTTCCTAACTATAAATTAATTACGTAATATATGATGTACAATTCTGTTTTTTTTCCAGTTTTTCTAGAGTGGGAATAGAGAGTAGTAGAAATTGACAATGTGTAAATTCTCATTTTTATAACGGCTTATTGAATGGGATGCAGCAAATAAAACCAAATTTAAAGCTGCAACATTTGAATATTAATCACATTTGAATATTAAGGTTTGGAATTAAAACGTATAAATCCATATGTGTGTTATCCCACTTTAAATAAAAGTCTATTCACTGTCAGGATTAAATACAAATGGTAATTGTGAAAAATAAAAATGCAATGGGTGTGAGGACAAAGAGGAATTGAAAATAGGAGGCACAAATAGCCGAGATTATACTATACTATATATATTTTTTTTTCAGTTTAGTAAATAACCTTGTAATTAGTTAGTTATGATAAGCTGGCAATCCTAATGTGTACATAAATAGCTAAGATTAGACAAGTATCCAACTCGCGTAAATCTGCATTTTTTTAGACTTTTTTCGAGCTTCGTAGCTATTTTTCTGCCTTTATCAAGTCAGTAGTCAATTTACCATAATGCACTGGTAATTGAATAGACCTCACGATGTGTGTATGTGTATTCTTGCATATATATATTCAGAAGTAAAACATTCACAGGACTATGTATAATTTTTATTTAGGCAATACTCAGCATTTTTACATGAATATATATTTATATAATAAATGTATATTGCATGTATATTTACATCATATAAATATTTTGTATGTAATATGTATAACATGGTACTGACTTTTAGTCAAATGATATGCCTTACCATTCCATGCCAGCTCTATTGATTTCTTCCCACCAACACTCAGTAGGTTCCCCAAGATCGTGAGGAGTGGGCATGCATCCATAGTTCCACTGTCTATCTGATCCTTCTTTTTTGCTGAATGCACTCCTTATTGCAACTATTACTTGCCCGTGTGGACATTGGAAATTAAATCCCTGTCTGAACAGATTGACCCAACGATCTTCATCTGTGTAGTCGTGTTGCGAGTAGTAGTAATCATATTGTGCCCATGTTGTAGCCACCAGCTGTAGATATAAGCCGAGCAGCAACAGCATCATGTTGTCTTTACTTCTGGCACAGGCGATTATTCTTGCTTTTCTGTTCTCCCTCTCTTTTATTCTTATTAACATTTGGTTTCCAGATGTTCAATGCATCGAGCCAAGTGCAGTGTGTCATAGCTTTGCAAAGAAAAAAAACCCCACAGAAATCTAAAATGTTACAATGTTGTAAGTTAGACTTTTAAGGTGGACTTTTGTTTGTCCTAAAAGCAGGATTTTACCGTATATTGCAAGATTCTAAAGAAAAAACTAATTGATTAGCTACTGACTAGTAAATTGCATTACACTGAAAACTGCATTTGCAAAATCTATACAAAATATGGACAGTGATTAATTTTTTGCTCCATTAAAGGGACACTATAGGCACCCAGAACACTTCAGCTCATTGAAGTGATCTGGGTACAGTGTCTCTATTGCACTTAGTGCTGAAATGTAAAGTTTTAGAGAAACTGAAACAGCCTCTAGTGTTTGTTTACTAGAGGCGCTTCCGGAACGTTACCAGACCTTTGGTCCGCTAACTGACGCTGGACGTCCTCAGAGGGAGCTATAGTGCTAAGAATACACTGACACTATAGTATTCCTTTAACTTTATTTATTTTTATTTTTTTACTTAAAGGGACATGTGACAAACTCCCCTTTTTCTGTGAGTTTGCCACGAGTTTTTGGAGGGGCCTGTTTGCCAGCCTTCTACCCTGTCACTATGGCCCCTGGGATGGTATTGTGTTCAGGGATACTGTTGGTGCCCTCTTTGGCATTTGGAGTTAGCACTTCGAACAGTCAAAGTAGTCAAAGTGGCACTTCGAACAGTCGAAGTAGTCGAAGTGGCCGCCATTCGACATTCGAACATGTGGCGGCAGCCATCTTGTTTGTTCAAACGTGTTCACCTGTGTTTTGTCGTCGAGTTCATGGAACTCAAATCGGACACGCAACGGCAAGAACACCGTTGAACAGTTACCTCCCAGGGAACTTCGTCTATTCGAACGGTAGTTGAACGGCGTTCGGTGAGTCGAATCCCACGAACAAGGGACATACACAGACTATACTCACGAACGGCTTTGTTCGGTAATTCGAACGATACTTCAACTATTGGAACTAGACCGGGCCACACAGCCAAATTCTCTTGAACTGTTTTGGGCATGAAACCATGCGTGCGGTCAGTCAAAAAGAGACTTCCAGGAATTTCCTGAACCCCTGCTCTGACCTGGGTGATTTTTGGATATGTTGTTCACCCATATAAGGGCTATGGGAATATGTTGTGTTTTGGGGTATTTATTATACTTTGTAAAAATGTGTTTTTTCTGCCTGGAGAATTAAGTTAATGCATTATCTTCCCTAATTATCTCACAGGCAGAGAGGAGGAATTATCTATTTGTATTGGGAGTGTCACATTTTGTCACTGTATTGTTATTGGCTGTAATATTTGTGCCCTGTGCCCAACAAGGTCCACGTGGGTGTCAACCTTGTTGGGATACCTCCACTGGACACTCCTCAGATGGCTGCTAGAGGTGCTTCCTGGGGCAGTGCTGCACACTGTATAGCACTACCATTCAGTGTCTCCACCCTTTGCATTGAGTCACTGAACTTTCCTAATAGTGAAGCATTGATTCAATGGATCTCTATGAGGAGATGCTGATTGGCCAGGTCTGTGTTTAACTTTTGCTGGTTCTGCCCTGATCTGCCTCCTTGACAGTTTCAGCCAATCATATGGGAAAGCATTGTGATTGACTCACAGAATCACTTCTGATTATGTCAGTCAAGCAGGCAGATCAGGGGCAGAGGCAGCAGCTGCAGACCTATATACAAGTAAGGTTTTACTATATTTAGGGAAGCAAGGGGGAACCAGGAGGGGCTAGATGGTGGTTTTAACACTATAGGGTCAGGAATATATGTTTGTGTTCCTGACCCTATGGTGTTCCTTTAAATCACCAGAATTCTCTATTTAACAATAAAACTCCATTAGAAAGTATTCTAGCTATATCAGAGTATACCCTGTGATAAAGGTTTGTTTACATAAGTTGAGATGTTTTTTTATAGGTGGGTGATGATACAGGTGTTGTCAAGGATTAGCACTGCACCTTGCAACATATTCCAACAAACCCGGCTGTCAGTTCATAGCTTCCAGATGTACCTTGCCAGCACATGAAAGCGGCAGAATTACTTGATTTTATTACTTAATGCATATTTCTTTGTCAGAATCTCTTGATGCAACATTTCAAAGCGTGCCAACATGATATATACATTATGTGAAGCAAGGGTGCCCAGTCTGTCATGTACATTCTTGAGAAATTCTCTGAAACTGCTATGTTTACAGCTGCAGAATTAACACTAGATGGACCTGGCACCCAGACCACTTCATTGAGCTGAAGTGGCCTGGGTTCCTATAGTGGTCCTTTAACAAACTCTTAAGTAACCCTGTGAGATTTGGCCACTGAAATTCGATGTAGCAAACTGAAATCTAAATAGCAAAATGCAGGTTAAAGTAGCCAAGCTGTGACTATAGATGAAATGGCAAAATTTTCCAGATCAATTATTCTTTCCTAAACTTTGCTATTCCTATTTTAAATCAATTCAGTTCATTGTTTGAGTGAACAAAATATTAGGTATCCCTAAACCTATCAACATTGATGGTTCTGTCTAAGCTCCATAACCTGCAGCCCCTTTTAGGTTGCCTCCACTTTTACCCTCAGTTGCCTCAGTTGTCGTTTGGACATTAGTTTAAAGTATTCCATTGAGGAACTTACTTACCCAGCAGGCTCTTACAGTTCTGTCAAAATTATTTTTAGTGACTGCTCTCTGAATAGATGTTTTCCATTCCAGCTCACAAACCCAGTGACTAAGCAAGCCACCATAGTTAACATATTCCCATGGTCCCAAAACATTCCCTATACATTACCACACTTGTGGGTATTAAAGGGTATTATCCTGCTAAAACACCAGCTTGTAACTGGCAGGCATGCTTGTGCTACAAAGTAATATACCATGGTCAAGTAACGCCCCCCTCCCCAATGTATATAAGGAAATATAAAATTATTTTTGTTTACATATTGTACAAAATGCACATGCAAGTGCATAGTGATAAAATGGATACTGTAGGTATGTAAGATATATGAGTGCTGGTAAGTAATCTGCAGCAGTATATGCACAGCATGTATATAAGTAAATGTGTGCATTCTGTAAATGCATGTATGTAGTGAACAAATCAATTCATGAGGTATATGAATGTAACTACATGCTACATAAGTGCACTCACACACTAAAATCCTATAATGTTATAGACAACATAGATTTACCCCAATATTACATACATGTGTTAACTGTTACTGACAAAATAGAGATTAAGGAACAGCACACACACAAACACACAAAAATACAGTTTTAAATGTTACGTAAAATGATCTATCTTAGCAAACAAATATATCGATTCAGTTACACCATATGGTCATATAATGTTAAACCCACCACTAGGTCACAGAACCCCAATATCGGTGGGTCCTACACTAATTTTAACATCAGAGATTAATAAAATAAATGCAGTACTTACAGCTTATATTGTTACTGACAACCTACATTCACTTACACATTATACGTATGTCTGTATGTAGTCTGCAGATGTATGCAGCATGCGAGTGTAAATGTAATTTAGTATTCTGTAGATTCCAGCCAAGTCTCTCCCAATAGGCACCAGTAAAGATAAATAACATGAATTATATGTCTGTTCAGATGCAGCAAATGTCCCAGAATTTACACGAGAATTGTGACCCGAGTATAACCCTGTCTGCCTCTGACATCATGCTGCCTGTCCTCCATTTCAGTAACTTCTGCGGAGCATTTAATCAATACCCACAGAGTGGAGCAGCTCAGTCCTTTACCATTCAAATGGAAAGAATGTAAAATATTATTGAGGGAGATTGTATTCTCTCACAAACACATCCACACACTGTGTCCAGTCAAATCATGTAGCATAAACCCTTTGACGGAAGCTGCAGCAATGAAAAATAAAAATGAATAAAGGAAAATTCTAACTGTTACAGCTAAAGCATGTTACAGCCCCCCCCCCCCCCCCCCATACCTTAGTCCTCCCATTGTCCTCCCAAGAGACCACATGCCCAAACGCTTTTTTTTTTTTTTTAAGGGCCTTTATCACCACAAACGTATGTTTCATCAATTGTTTCCTCTTCTATTTATCTGTTAATCTGTTTTACTTTTCTTCTTTTTCAATATTTTTTCTTGTAAAATACATAAAACAAAATAGAGACCACTTTGTCTTATGTATTTCTCCAAAGCATGACAGATTTTGACAAAGGGTGGAGTTTAAAGGGATACTTTAGTGTAAGGAATACAAAGCTGTATTCCTTACACTATACTTCCCTCCGGCTCCCCTCCCTCGTGGCTCCCGATCTGGCATTGTAAAGGGTAAAAAACCTCCACCTGGTACTGTAACGGGTCTATGCTCCGCCTCCTCTGACATCACCCAATGGGGGAGGCTAATGCGCATGCACAGCCGCATTAGGCACTCCCCATAGGAAGGCATTGCTGCAATGCTTTCCTATGGGGTTTTCTCTGATGCGAGATGTCCTCATAGGACGTCCAGCATCTGTTAAGCAACCAAAAGTCGCCAACCAAGCAGGAAATGGCTGTCTAATGCCTCTAGTGTGTCCTGTAATGTAATTATTGCAGTTTCTTAAAAACTGCAATGACATACACTGCAGGACTAAGTGGGACTGGGACACTGCACCCAGACCACTTCAATAAGGAAATCTACACTTCCTTTGTCAAGATTCGTCAAATTCCATTTTCCCACAATACTCACAACACACCTTCTGCCCTCTGTGAACTCGGGATCTATCTCTTCTCCTCCAAGCATCGTGCACCCCCACTCCTTATTGCACTGGGCATGTGTGAGATCAGAAATGAGGGGGGAAGAGCAGAAGAAGTCAGTGACAAGTCAGTGCCCGCTGAAGATGCGCCAGATAGGAAGAAGGTTAGGCACCAAAGAACATTCCGAGGTCAAAATGGAGGACCTTTGCCAAACAAAATATAGGATAACATATAGGTTTGGGGGGGAAATAAATAAAAATACAGTTGCCCATGACAGAGCCACTTTCATACAGGATGAATGAGAGAGCGGTCTCTCTGTTACATGCTGGGGTCTCACAGACCTCAACATTTATCCTTTTTAAACATGTTTTCTTTTTTCTTTTGTACAACATGTTAGTTGTTTATACTCCTGTTATTTACACTAGTGTCACTTTCCTAATCGGATGTTATTCCTGCCCCACGTAAGTGGAGTATAGATGACATGAAGCTGCAACTCCATCTAATAAATAGCTAGTTGTGCTGCCCTTTCTATGTTTTCCTTTTGAACAATTTTGCATTTGTCCAGAGCATTTTTTCCCCATTATTATAGAGTTAAACCTGCCAGCGTTCGATGGAGTTTGTCTGCTCTCACGGTCCACGGGTTCTATATGAGTCTGAAATGAATCCATTAAAGTGGCCTGTACGGTAAGTGAGCTTTCACAGAGATCAGTTTATCACTAAGAGGCACAGATTCTGCTGTCACCCAGGAATGATGGTCGGCCAGTAAGTGATTTGAGTATTGCTGTACATGTGGCTACCTGCACATTCCTCTTGGGACACCATGCATAATCATCATGCTTTGGTAGCCAAACTTTCCCCAAACTTGCTCTTGGAGGACTGAGAATGTGGGCCACTAATCCAAGAACAAAATGGTTGCACATTTAACCTGTGATGGCCTGGCTGCTAGCGCTGTTCAATTCTTCTTGTTGCTTGTCTCAGACAGTGCTTTGTTATTACCAGCTCTATGTATCTCCCTCTGAACGTTATAAGAAATAAAGAGGGAGCTATGAAGATGCAGCCCACTTTGTAGTGGCTTAGGAGCAAATGCCCATAAAGTCTTGTGAATGTATACCTTTAAACCTTGTTGAGTGCATTTTCGGCAAGAACTGGCATGTTAATTACTGCTTTTGTTTTGAAAACTACAGTGGCATACACTTAAAACTTGAACATTACACATCTATTTGTCTACGTGTACATCATTGTGTGGTGAGTAAGTCTTATATGAACCAATTGCTCATAAATGTGGGTTTTGATAGGCTCAGGCTGTATTCTACATGTTTAACAGATAGCTCATTTTCACTTTTTATCGTTTTGATGATTCATATCCAAAAAGTATGTTTCCTTCAGCAAGAGACAAAAGGCCAGAATTTACTTTTAAGGGCTTGCCAGACAGAGGACACACAAAACATCAGGTCACATCAGGGAGACATCAGGCTTATCCCATAAGGGGTCCAAGTGGGTCCATGGGATCCAGGTGGCACTTTTTAGAGAGGCAGCGCACCAGACATGGGGCTGCAGGTTAAGCTGCAAAACACTTAAGCAATAAGAGTGTCAGTGTATGTTTGTATGCTTGTATGAATTAGCTTTATAGGCTTATGATGTCACAACCTAACATTCACCAACCAGTTACTAGTACTCAGGGGAATAGCTCAGACAGCTTAACTGAAATGAAAGCCATGATGCCATCAATCCCCTCGTTTATCAACAACATCAATAATAGACTTGAGAAGTTGGAACCAGCCAGTACAATTGTACCTTGCAGTCCTGCTGTTGACTTCTATGTAACAACCGCTGGCCCTGCAGTTACTCTGAAGCTCACTTCCCTATTGAAGGCGTTTTTGTAGGTGGACAGGGGCTATCATGGGCACTCTGACCAGTCTGCAGCTATGAAGCCACATACACAGCAAACGGCAATGCACTGTGTGTGTTGACACCTTTCTATCATGGCCAGCATTATTTTTTTCAGCAATTTGAGCTACAGTAGCTCTTCAGTGTGATCGGACCAGGTGGGCTAGCCATTGCTCCCCACGTGCATCAATGAGTTTTGGGTGCCCATGACCCTGATGCTCTTTTGTTAGATACTAATCACTGCATACTGGGAAAAGCTCACAAAATGTGCTGCTCTGACCCATACGTCTAGCCATCACTATTCAATTGCCTTCAATTGCCCATTTCCTTGCTTCCAACACATGAAAATCAAGAAATTACTATTTACTTGCTGCCTAATATATCCCACCTCTTGACAGGTGCCATTGTAACAAGGTTTCGCCTTCTATGACTGCTACAAGTCTTACGCAGAAACCCTCTGTTGGCTATTTCTTAATGTAAGTAGGTGCCCAGTGGTGATTCATTACCTAGATGACTTTTGACAATTCCTCATAGTATTAGGAATTCTACTGCTCTGTTCACTGAGTTTGGAGTTCCACTTTCCCAAGACAAGACAATAGGCACTACCAGTTTGACTCTACTTCAATGCAATTCAGCCTCCTTGCGGAAATGATTCAGTGAGGCTGGGTGGATATAAACTATTTCATTGATCAAGGCTCCTGCTCTTGCAGAGAACTGCAGTCCCTCCTAGGTTCACTAAATTTTGATATGTGGATAATTTTTCAGGGAGGCTCCTTTACTTCACTTCATTTACTACCCAGTCTTCCAGATGACTGTGATGGAGCACCTGTACTCCGACCGAGTACCTTCTCACTTCCTAGCCATTGGGAAGAGATCCGGGAGCGCTTCAAACCAGTCGCCGAGGCCTGACTAGGGTCCCACTGGAGCTTTTCCACCTGACCAGGTTGCAGCTCTCCTTCCAGGCAGGAGCATAGATTTTAACAGAGCTGACTGTACAGATATCATTAGCATAATAATATATCGTTGGTAAGAGTTTCTTTATTTATAATATATAAATAATTGAGAATAAAATAAAAAATAGGGATTATCTTGGAAGCAACAAAGCTTTGTCTTTTAAAATATTTTATTGAATATAAATAAATAAATAAAAATAGACAGATAAAAAAAACTTAATAATCCATTAGAATAATTTACAGCAAAGTTTATAAGATTAAAGTATATGCTTGCAATATCCCTAAAATAAAATAACATACCCTTTTGATCAAGTCAACCTGTGTCTTGTAAAATGCAGCAGCATCTCTGCATCCAAATTCTCCCCTCTGTGTCCCTGATATTAATAAGTATACATATTTATACTCTAGATTTTCAATTACGTCATGTTAGGAAAACAGAAAAACAAAAGTAATATACCTTAACTTGGCAAAGATACAAGGCCATGACCATTAAATGTCTTGACTTGTCCATTTCTCATGGGAACATCTTAATTAGTCTCTTGTCATGACCTACACATCCTAATCTATGTATGGACTAAATCTCAAGGTTTGAACATGACGTATACAAGTCCTGACTTGTTGTCACATTAACCTAGGGCAAAATGGTGTCTTAAAGTCTAAACAACTTCTTTACGTATCTGGGTAAGAAGTCAGTTTGATGAGTAAAGAAACATTGTATGAGAAACAATATCTTCAATTTCTCACAACTTGTCAGTTTGCAAAATCTCCTAAAGACAAAGTACACCGTTCAAGAAATACAAGTTGTCATTCTAAAAACCTGCATTATTTGAAAATGTCCATAACAGTGTGTATCTGTAAGTGAATGTGTGTTTCTGTCGGAGTGTGTCAAATCAGTGAGGATGTGTGTGTCTGTGTGTTTTTTGTGTGAGTGTGTGTGACTCAGTGAATATGTGTGTGTTTGTCAAGAGTGAGTCAAATCAGTGAGGGTGTGTTTATGTCTGTGTGTGTCTGTCAGTGAGTGTATGTCAGTGTATGTGTATCTGATAGTGTATGCCAGTCAGTGAGTATGTGTGTCAGTGTGTATCTGTCAGTGAAAGTGTGTGTTGGTTAAACAGCTTGTGTGCCAATGACTGTGTGCCTGTCAGTGAGTGTATGTCAGTGTATGTATCAGTGAGGGTGTATGTCTGTCAAAGTAAGTGCTGCTCTTAAACAGGAAGTGGTGTGGCATTGACAGGAAGGGGAGGGACTAGGTAGATTAAGGGGTGTCTGAGTTTAGTCATGCCTAGGGCAGCACAAAAGCAAAATACACCACTGAATGGGGTACTGCTGTACTCGTGAGACTGATCACTTAACACAAATATGTGTATTTTATTGTAGTATTATGCCATACAGACAATTTCATTTCTTAATTTTTCACAACTTTTTAGATTTCATTCATTTTAAGTTTTATTTCATATACATATATTTGATGTGAAATGAAAGCCCTATTTTCGCTGAACAAAATAAAATCTATATTAAGCATGGGTGCACGTATTATGAAAGAGTTCAATCATGGTTGAAGAGACATACAGCATCATTCTAGGTTTTGTTTTGGTTCAGAACTTGTACAATTCCCTCCATCCTCAAGGGGTTAAGTTGATATAGTCCATGTTACATTTTATTTTTATTTTATGACCCCTTAAAACTTAGAGAGCATGTTTCATTGATTTAAAAAAGGGATTTTCACGCAACGACAGTCAGATACCCAAACAAGCTATCACAAAGCGGTACCTAGAGCCCCGCAGCGCCCAGAACACACAAACTACCGAGACACCCATAGCCGTAGTTAGGGCAACATAGCAAGACACACGCACAAACTACACCCATTACCAGACCAAACGAGATTAGGGTACAGCCAACCACGACCACAACACGACAAGAGACACAAGGCAATGGATGCTTGGCAGCACGGGCACCATACCAAAACACGAACTGGTGCAACACAAGACACAGTAAAAAGTTAGAGATAAGCCCCTCAGGAGGCACTGGGTAGACACACTGTACCAAAAGACACCAGAGCAGACTAGACAATGGTACGTCACGAGCACTAACAGGGTCAAGTGAGAACAACTGACCAAGTATAAGCAAACGGTATTACACCAACATGAACCAGATGGCCTCTGCATAGGCGACGTAATGCATACTGACATAAGCACCGTATAAATGCGCCCTAGTGTGGGCGACTTATGCATACTCATACAAGCAGGAGCCACACGCACATATGCTACGGCAGCAATAAGTATACAAAAAACTATAACACAGCTGTAATACTAATCTGAGTACATAGGCCAGTTGACAATATGAACCAATCCTTTATGTCATGTTATACAGGCCAAAACTAATTCGCTTCTGCGTAAGCGACAAACTGTTTATACCTTTACTTACCAATGTTTCGGCCCCTGCGTGGGCAAATATTTGCTTTAATATGACTCGGTTCGCTAAATGCGTTTATATTATGACAACAATAAAGATATTCAAAACATAAAAAAGGGATTTTCTCACGTCTTTTTCGCGCACACAATCCAGTTCATATTCGTAAGTCATCTTGGTTTAAATAACAGGCAACACAATGAAAGCTGAGATCAAAAAGATATGAAAGACACAAAACATTAACACATGTGTCTCTCACATATTATCCATATGAACTCCTGCCAGCTCAACAGTCACATTATTTCCGTTCCATTTTCATACAAAACGGACATCTTCAGCATATTTTGCCTCTAGTAATAACGCTCAATCAATGCATGTCGATGTACATTTCATTCAAGTATTTCCTATAAGTTTTAAAGTCGTTATATTGCCTTTGGCAAAGTTCAGTTGTTATGGGTAATCTATTGCAGTACCCACATGTGCCATGTGCCATGTGCCAAACATCATAAATGCTTTATTATGTTAGGACTTTTCATTATTTTGGCATCTCTGATATTCACTTGGCCTTTGTTTCAACCAGAGAATTTGTAAATGGCTATGGGGCTTAGTAGGACATCTGATGACTACAGGTTCTGGCTGGATCGCTAGCAGCTGTCCCATATGCTCCGTTTTAGTCCCAATAAATGTTTGTTGGGTTAGATGACATGTTGAAATTAGGTTTCTGTCCCATATGCCCATGTTAGATTGGTCAGGCCTGTTCCATATAGCATTATGTTGATGCAGAGATTGCAGTGAATGGCTATTGAAGTCGTGTGCTGGCTATTGAAATGCTACGTCTAATGCTTTGCACCATAATGAAAAGCATCTGGTTGTGCTATAAGAGAATAAAGAACAGTACATCTGGTAATACAGAGTAACAAAACAACAAAACATATTCCAGCCTAAGAACAAATGGTGGAACTCTGTACATGCAACTCACAATCCTTTACTCTACAGTTCCTATGCCTTATCTTAGTCCAATAAATGACTCACTTCCTTTCAGCTGGTTGTCTTTCTCTGGCACCTTCTTCTAGATTATAGAAGAGTGTCAGTCACTTTACTTTTAATTGGCTGGGAAATCCTGTGGCCATATTGATCATTGTGTTCAGCAGTATTTTGCACATTTATGCTCCTTACTGTGGTCTAATACTATGATTATCCCCTAGTTAAATTGCTTATTTGATGCAAATCTTTTTTACACTGCATTGACTTAAAATTTATTTTTCTTTTTTGTCATTCAATGTTTAATGCATTCAAAACGCATGACATCATGCAAATAACGAGAACAGAGAAAGAGAAACCAATAGCATTGATTATACAGTTCGTACAGGAAAGTGGTACATGTTAGAGATGAAACGTATACATAGTATATAGTATTGTGCTGGAATGTGCATTAAATAAATAGTTGAATATTGGAAGTATGGCTATATACAAACTGGTAGGAGGAAAAAGGGAAAAGAAAATAAAGGGGTAAAAAAAGCAGGGTAAAAAAAACCACAGTAGGTGTACTGTGGAAAATGAGTCATGCAAGGCTGGCACGTGTATCTAAGGTTTTTTTTTTTCTATTTCTATTATTAAAATTATAATAGTCCAGATATTGTTTCTTATGGCTGATGTTTATAACTGCATGTTTCAAAGAAAAATTAAGCAGAATCCCCGAATAATCAATAATCAGATATTTTTAATTCTCTGCATGTGGGCTAGATAGCCTTCCTGTGACACCATTTTGATGCCTTGTATTGAAGTAAAACCGCCTCTGTCAACACCGTGATAAAAATTAGCAATTCATATAGAATCTTCATGAAATACATTAACTGTGTTGAAATTTCGATCCAGTCAAAAGATTTACTGAGACAAAGTAGGGACTACGTTGTCTCAGTTATTTCCCACAGCTATCATCAATGATAGCTATATGGAGAAAAGCTCTTTCTATGGTGGATCCTGGGGTACCTCAATGCTATGGAGCGCTGACGTCAGGTGCCAAGAGCTGAAAAGAAACAAATGCAAGAAGATGGCAGCACCCATGAGAGACAGGTTCAGGTAAGTATAACTTACTTTCCCATGCCTCCAATGATGGTGACAGAGCGCGCTTTAAGTGTTATTTATATATATGAGACATTATTCCTGTTTTCATATGTTATATGTGTAACATTCCTATAGAACTTTGTAAGAAACTCCTAAAGATTATGTAGTACACATACTAATATGCAGAGGGACATACAAGATGAACCTTACTACATGAGCTTTTACCATAACACACATTGTTCACCTTGTGATAACTATACTCTCTCATAATTTGGAGCCATTTCTATTGCAAGGTTAAACACATCTAATGGCTGCCTTTCTGACAGCCACTAGAGGCGCTTCCTCACAATGACTGAGGGAAACTCGGTTATGTGAGCAAATGCAAGTCATAGGAAAGTATTGAATTTAAAGCTTTCCTGTGAGAAGCATTTAGGTGCATGATCAACACTCACTGTGCATGTGTATCAGTCTCTAATGCCCCTCTGTGACGAGCATTGGTTTGGACCATCATCTCAAAAGCCAGATGACGTCACAGAAAGAGGCGTAGGCAGCAGCACCGAGGAAGCTGGAGAAAAGGTGAGGAAAAAGTTTTTTTTCCCCCAGCTATTTTACTACATATAAGGTAGAGGGGCTAAAACTTTTTAGTCTCTAGGACAATATAACTTTAGGAATACAGCCTTGTATTCCTAATGCTATTGAAGCCCACGGAACAACGCAGAGGGGGAGTGGGCCTTGACAGGGCCAGAGAGTGGGCAGGGTTAAGAATTGGGGGTGGGCTTAGGGTAATGCAGCGTGGGGGTGGTCTAAGAGCGAGTTAAATAGCGGCCATCTTAGAGAGGAGCCATTTTAACAGAAATTCACTCACCTGTTCTTTGTCAGGTCTGTGGGTTTCCTCTGTTTTCTCGTTTCTGCAGGTATGGCGTCGTTAGAAGACATCCTGGAGGGAGTCCGAGCGGCTGTCAGGGACCGGGGCATGGAGTGGCTACATCAGCAGCTCGGCGCTGCTGCAACTTCCCGGGAGCCGGAGCGGAGGCCTACACGGAGGACGAGGCCGCCGCAGCGTCTCAGCCCGGGTGTGGCACCCGCACCTCGTCGTCGGAGGAGCCCGTCGGTAGAGGATAGGGAAATGGTTCCGGCAGCGGTTTGTTGAAGCAGGCGGCGCCGGTCACTGGGACGGCTAGCCAGGCGAGGAAGGCCACGGCGAAGGGAGCGCGGGGGAAGATGGCGCCCCGCGGATCTGCGGTTGGCAGGAAGGCGGGAACGGAGCCGGTTTCCAGGACAGCTGTCGAGAAGTGTGGGTCGGGAAGCGGCCAGGAGGCCAGGAGGCCAGGGAGGCCAGATTGTCGGGAAGCGGTGAGTCGAACACCAGGGGGGGTTTGGGGAGTCAGAGTGGGAGTGTTGCTGCAGGCTCTTCTCTAGCGGTCCCGTCTCAGGAGCAAGGGGATCAGGTCAGCAGTGGACAGAGGGCGGCCTTATCGAGAGCCAGGTCGGGGAGCAGGACAGAGGGAGGAGAGAGGGGGCGCTGCGAGCTCAGCCACAATTCGAAAAGTGAGGGGACAACAGCCAGGGATGCTTCTGGTAGTCAGGCGGTAGTGGTCAGCGGAGGACAGGAGACGACGAGTAGCGGCCAGCCGGGTTGGGATGGGCCAGGGCCCATGACAGCTGGTGGAGGCAGGCGAGGCAGAGAAGTGCGGGAGGGCCCGGCAGGCAGCTCCCAGGGGGGTCTGAATAAGAGGCCTAGTGTTTGGAGGGGAAGGAGCGAAGAGCGGCGCAGCGCTAGCGCCAGGCACAGCAGAAGTAGGTGCACGGACAGAGGTCGGATGAGTGTGGACAGGAGCCAGTCGCGGGACAGGCGTAGCGACTCCAGGCACAGTTGCGGAGTTAGGCAGCGGAGGTCCGTTTCTAGGAATTGGAGGGGGAATAGTCGGCTGAGCGCATCCGGTTCTTCGGATAGGAGTGGCCGGGATCGGAGGCTGAGGTCTGTCAGCAGGGACCGTAGGGCGGCAAGGAAGAGCCGGGACTGGGACGGAAGGGAAGAGCGTAGGGAGCACGGGCGGGCAGGGGACCGATCGAACAGACTGCCCAGGTTATCGTCTCCTTACAGGTCGCGGAGTCACACGCCAGCGGTTCCGAGGAGAGACCAGGAGAGCAGGAGTCGGCGATTTACGGAAGCTCCGGGGCCTGTCAGGGCCGGTGGAAGGACGGCATCCCCTGGGCCTGAGGCGGCCGGGGGCAACAGTGGTGAGTCGAGCTCTGCATTACATCCAGGAACACTCATAGGCTGTTTGAAATCTTTATTGGACTCCTGGGAGGAAGGTAGGGAGTCACAGCAGTTTGGTAGAGTATGGGCCACAGACGGGGACCAAGGTAAGGTAGTTACTAGTAGAGGTTCGTTATCGGGGGGGGTTGCCAGTGGGGACGCGAATGCCGCGCTTCCGCTGGTGGAATCGACTGAAGGGGCGTCTGAGCAGGAGGCAGGTTTTGGGGACATCTCGGAGGCCGCACGGCAAAACGTGCACGTGTCCTTCGCGGGTCCCCTTGGCTGTCATTTAAAAGGGGAGGTGAAGGAAAAGATATGGAAAGGTGAGTTCGTGGAAATCTTTTCCCTTCTCCCCCTAGAGAAGTTCCTAGACCTCAAGGAGGAGGACAAAAAGGACGCCAAGAAGGAGGAGGAGGAAAAGAGGCGTAAGTATAGGAAGATCCCGAAGACTTTTGGGAATTGGCTGCGGGCATTTTGTATTTTGGCCAGCGTTATAGGCGAAAAGCGTCCGGATTGCTGTTCCCAGCTATTTTGCTATCTCGACGGAATAGGTGATGCGTACCGGACTTATGGGGGGCTGGCATGGTGGAAATACGACGAACAGTTTCGTCAACGGCTAGCAGCGAATGCATCCATGCGGTGGGACCAGATGGACCTGCCGCTATGGATGCGGCTGATGATGGCGCAGAAATCTGCTCCCTTTCCGGGGACAGCCGGCGCGGCCACTGGGAGCGCTGCGTCGGCGGGTCCGAAAAAAGGTTTTTGCTGGGCGTTTAACGAGGGCCAGTGTAAATGGGGGGCTTCGTGTAGGTTTAGACACGAGTGTTCCGGTTGCGGCGGGAGCCACGGGGTCAGTAGATGCTTTAAAAAAGGGAAGAGTAGCACAGGGGGAGGTACGACAGGAACCGCTGCTACAGCGACTACCGCTGGGGCGGTCCCCGGTGAAGGTCGACGTGATGTTGCCTTGGCTAAGGCAATACGATAGTCAGCAAGATGCAGAGTTTTTATGGAAGGGTTTCACGGAGGGCTTCCGGATCCCCTTCAAGGCAAAAGGTCCGAGTGGGGTTAGCGCAAATCTTAAGTCTGTGATGGAACATCCGGGGGTGGTTGGGGAGAAGTTGTTGAAAGAAGTTTCCTTGGGTAGGATGGCGGGTCCGTTTGCGGCCCCGCCATTGGCGGATCTGCGGATATCCCCTTTGGGTGTGGTTCCCAAGAAGGAACCGGGTAAATTCCGTATGATTCATCATTTGTCGCACCCGAAAGGGGGTTCGGTGAATGATGACATTGACGCGGACCTGTGCTCGGTCTCCTATACATCATTCGACAAAGCCGTCGAGCTGGTACGGAGAGCGGGTCGGGGGGCGTTAATGGCGAAGGTGGATGTGGAGGCAGCGTTTCGGCTGCTCCCCATCCATCCGGATTGTCATCACCTCTTGGGTTGTCATTTCGAGGACGGGTTCTTTGTAGATTTGTGCCTGCCTATGGGTTGCTCCGTGTCATGCGCCTATTTCGAGAAGTTTAGCACGTTCTTGGAATGGGTGGTGCGCAAAGAGTCGGCGGGGGGATCGGTGGTGCACTATCTCGATGATTTTCTATGTGTCGGCCCTCGTGATTCGGGTAGGTGCGGTCAGCTGCTGGGGACTCTGCAGTGGGTGTCGCATGCATTCGGGGTGCCTTTAGCTGCGGATAAGACAGTGGGCCCCACTACGTGCATTTGTTTCTTGGGTCTGGAGATTGACTCGTGTGCTGGTGAGTGCAGGTTGCCAGTAGATAAGCTGCAGATTTTACGACAGGTGGTGGGCGCGGCTAAAAGGGCAAGGAAGGTTACGTTACGGGGCTTGCAATCTCTTCTAGGGAGCCTTAACTTTGCATGCAGGGTCATTCCTATGGGGAGGATATTCTGTAGGAGGTTGGCTCAGGCAACCAGCGGGGCGCGGCGGCCGTCTCACTATATTAGAGTGTCCGCCGACATGAGAGAAGATCTAGAGGTGTGGGATCATTTTCTGACCAATTTTAATGGAACGGTGTTTTTTAGGGAGCTGTCTGTGTCGTCTGAGGCTATAGGGTTGTTTACGGACGCGTCGGGCAGTATTGGTTTTGGTGCTTATTTGGCGGGAGAATGGTGCGCGGAGGGGTGGCCGGACACGTGGTTGTCATCCCCGCTTATCAGAAACCTGGCGTTTCTGGAACTGTTTCCCGTGGTGGTCGCGGTGTCACTCTGGGGCAAGGAGCTTGCCAACAAGAGGGTCACATTTCATTCAGACAACATGGCGGTAGTGCAGGCGATTAATAGCCTGTCTGCTAGCTCGCCTCCGGTGGTGCGATTGTTGCGGCGGTTGGTTTTGCTCTGTATGTCATCTAACATTGTGTTTAAGGCTAGGCACATTCCGGGGTGTAAGAATGTGGTGGCTGATGCTCTATCTCGTTTACAGTGGGAACGTTTTTGGGAAGCGGCTCCTGGTGCAGCGAAGGTGGGGCAGGTGTGCCCAGTCGAAATGTGGCAACTCGGGATGGCCTGCTTGGGGAGTGCATAAGGAAGTCGCTGGCGCCGAGCACCTGGTCGGCGTATGTTAAGGTCTGGAAAGTATGGGAGGAGACGGTGCTTCAGGTAGGGGGGGAGCTTTCCGCGGAGCGGAGGCTGGATGTTTTGTTGTGGATTCTTTGCCAATTGTTTGTTAAGCAGGCCTCGCCGGCCATGGTCGACAGACATATGTCGGCTCTGGCTTTTTTTATTTAAGTTCAACGGGTGGGAAGATGTTACTAAACATTTCTTGGTTCGGCAGGCTATCAAGGGCTTCAGGAGAGGGAAGAAAACGGCTGACTCGAGGCGGCCGGTGTCTTTCGGGATGCTTCAACAGTTGGTGGAGCTGCTACCCTCGATATGCCGCTCGCCTTTCGAGGTTGAATTATTTGCAGGTGCATTTGTGTGGGCCTTTTTTGGGGCGTTTCGAGTCGGCGAGCTGGTGAGTGTGAACAAGGCGGGGGTTGGGGGTCTGCAGCAGGAAGACGTGGTGGTCAGCGCTGACAGGGTGAGTATCAGATTGTGCAGGTCAAAAACTGATGTTTTTGGAAAAGGCTGCACGGTGGTATTGTACGGGTTTCCGGGGTCCAAGGTGTGCCCGGTGTTGCGGGGTGCTAGTTATTTAGCGCTCCGGCCAGAGGGTAAGGGCTGTTTTTTCATACACGCTGACGGGTCAGCGTTGTCACGTTTCCAGTTTACCAGGGTCTTCCGGATGGGACTGGGGAAGATGGGCCTGGAGCCCATGCAGTTTGGTACTCATTCATTCCGTATAGGGGCCGCGACAGAGGCGGCGAGGTTAGGTCTGGGTGACGAGAGGATAAAAAGGATTGGTAGGTGGGAATCCGTGCGTTTCCGATCGTATGTGAGGCCAGACAGGCTGGTGTAAGTTCAAAAAAAAAAAAAACGCATTTTGAAAGTTAAGTATTTTGAGTGGTGGTGTTGGTGACGGGACGGTGGTTTGGATGACGAAGTACTAACTTTTATTTCATTTCAGGTTGGACGGTGTGGGTGATCGGCCATTCGTTCGTGTATTGGTCACGGAAGAGAGCTGCAGCTAGAAGGAGCGGAACACAGCTGGGCTTTCCTCGGGAGCGGGTGGCGATCTCATGGTTTGGTTTTAGGGGATTTAGCTGGCAAGGTTTGAGCAGTGTTTTGTTCAGGAAAGTGTATGGGGGGGCGAAGCCTGATGTGGTAGTGTTGCATGGCGGGGGGAATGATTTGGGTCTTGTCCCTCAGAGGGAGTTAGTGAGATGGATGAAGAGGGACATGGACCGGCTGGTAGGGCTAGTCCCTGGCGTTGTAGTGGTGTGGTCGGAGATGGTCCCCCGATTTGCGTGGAGGCACGCTAGGGACTTGGATGCGGTAGCCCGTTGCAGGGGCAAGGTGAATAGGGCAATGTCAGCATTTATTAGACGTTTGGGGGGAGTAGTTGTCCGACACAGGGAGTTGGAGGGCATGTTGCCCGGTTATTTCAGGGGAGACGGGGTTCATTTGTCAGATGTAGGGACTGACTTGCTGAACCTGGGTTTTCAGGAGGGTATTGATAGGGCCCTGTTTTTGTGTAGTGGGGGTCGCGCATGTCCTTAAGGGGTCAAGGCATGTGCTATGGCGGAACAGGGCATGGTAAAGTCGGAAGTTGGCTGGAATTGGAAGTGGATAGGCCAAGGCCTAGGCCGGAGTAGGCCAGGTGGATAAGAGTGTTGGTAGGTTCAAGCTCTTCGGTGGCTACGAACCTAGGGGGTAGGGGTGTCTGGGTACACCCCTACAGTTACGTTTGGTTGGGGCCTCTTTGGTAGGCCGTGTGTTATAAGTTAAATGTTATTGAAATGTTATTTATTGTTTAAGTGCTAGGGTCATTGTCAGGGGTATTGTATGGGGGGATAGTAACAAAATGTCAGAAATGACAATGACCCTAAATTTGTTAATTTGTTTGAGATTTAATAAAGCTGTGGACGTTATACTCCAACAGAATAACTGGTGTCCGAGTCTTATTAAGGTAATTTTAAACTAACACCTGCCGAATAACGACAGTGCCTATGTCATGAAGCCCACGGAACAACGCAGAGGGGGAATGGGCCTTGACAGGGCCAGAGAGTGGGCAGGGTTAAGAATTGGGGGTGGGCTTAGGGTAATGCAGCGTGGGGGTGGTCTAAGAGCGAGTTAAATAGCGGCCATCTTAGAGAGGAGCCATTTTAACAGAAATTCACTCACCTGTTCTTTGTCCCACCCACCCTCCCTTTAGGTTTGGTTGTGTTCCCGTTTGGTCACAGCGGCGGGAACAGGGCATGGTAAAGTCGGAAGTTGGCTGGAATTGGAAGTGGATAGGCCAAGGCCTAGGCCGGAGTAGGCCAGGTGGATAAGAGTGTTGGTAGGTTCAAGCTCTTCGGTGGCTACGAACCTAGGGGGTAGGGGTGTCTGGGTACACCCCTACAGTTACGTTTGGTTGGGGCCTCTTTGGTAGGCCGTGTGTTATCAGTTAAATGTTATTGAAATGTTATTTATTGTTTAAGTGCTAGGGTCATTGTCAGGGGTATTGTATGGGGGGATAGTAACAAAATGTCAGAAATGACAATGACCCTAAATTTGTTAATTTGTTTGAGATTTAATAAAGCTGTGGACGTTATACTCAAACAGAATAACTGGTGTCCGAGTCTTATTAAGGTAATTTTAAACTAACACCTGCCGAATAACGACAGTGCCTATGTCAAGTATTCCTTTTGGTTGGAAGAGTTCTGGTGTACCATTTTGTGTTATAGAAACAGAAGCAGAAATGTGATATTTCCTTATAGGTTAGAAAGGAACTGACAGCACTGTCCGCAAACTGTTTTGTTCAATTAGCCCTTTGTGCTTCTGCATATACATGCTAGTGATTACAGCGGTCACCTGTGCCTTCATCATATAATGTTTGTTAAAGGGATACTCTAAGCACAAGAAAAGTTTAATGAAGCAGGTTTTGTGTATTGGTCATGCTCTTCCAGTCTCACAGCTCAATTCTTTGCCTTTTGAGTGCTAAATCAAATTTATTTCTGTCTATGTAGCCCTAGCCACACCTTCCCTGGTTGTGACTCACACAGCCTACATTTAAACAAATGTGTCATTTTCAATCAGATGTCACAGCACTGTGTGTTTACTTTAGACTTGTGTATCTCCTGTCAATTGAACTTTAATCACACAAATGAGACTCCTGCAGGCTATAGCAGGCTGTTGACAAAGCAGGATGTAATACATTATAAATAAAACAGACTGTACAGTAATGCAAGTTTAAACATTAAATCTCTCTTTGCAGTAAATGTGTAGAGAGACTGTTTAGGTTACATTCAGGGGAGGTGTGACTAGGGCTGCATAAACAAGGTGATTTAACTCCTAAATGGTGGATAATTGAGCAGTGAGAATGCAGAGACATGAACTATACACCAAAACCACTTCATTGAGCTAAATTTGTTTTGGCGCATCTTGATTTGGATTTATTTAAGAGATACTGGTTGGCTTGCTATTATTACCTTCATCGGTATTGCCTACATATGTCTCTCATATTGTGTCCAGGTGTATGTAATGTCCCGTTATATATTTAACCACAGTTGTTACCAGCAACTGAAATGCTGACTGATGATGTGGACGGTATTGCTGGGAAAGAAAAAAACGTCTCTGCTCATTCCTTCAGAGCAGTCAACACAAAGTATATTCTCTGCGAGTGTGTGCATAATGGGGCAAGTTAGGCAAATTAACCACTGCAGTTCACTAACTTGATAATTCAAAAATTACATTTTCTCATTCTCAGTATCATTTCCACCATACATGGACAGCAGTAATAGTGTGAGAGCATTGGGGTAACAAGCATAATTTGCAGAGAAATGATATTTAACAAATTGTTCTGCACAAAATTATCATTAGTCAGCATGAACATGGTTTTATGTTTTTTTTTGCTAGACTAAGCGATGAGTAAAATGTATATCGGGTGGTGCAGTAGGTATGATGCATAAGACTTTTCAAAATCATTTAATACATTACCGCATGAAAGGTTAACTTGAAAAGTGAATTAGATAGGATCAGAGGAAATGTTTTTACTGAGATCAAAAACTTGGTTATAGAGAGTGCAGAGCAAGGACATCCTCAATTTAGACAAATGTGATCAATAGTGTACCTCTGAGTTGTCCTTGGGTGACCTTTGTACTGTACTTATTAATGACCTGACATTATGACACCATTACAACAGGGAGTATCAAATGAACACAATGTTACTCAGCTAGATATGGACGAGCAGGGGATCTGGGTAGGCAAGTTACAGATGAAACTCAATGTTGGAAACTGCATTTATAAATATACTGTGGGTAAAAGAAAAACATGTCATTTATAATAGGATTATGTAAGAGGAATCAGTAAATAGGAAGTGTTTGGGAATATTTGTTCGCAACAGATTTAACAATAATTTTGCTTACTATAACTGATAAGACATCACGTTGAATGTGCAGAAATATTTTAAGACATTCTCAAAAACAACATTATGGATTGGGAAAAATGACAGAAGACGACATTAGCTATAATGGAAAGGTAGAAAGGTGCCATTTGTGCACTATATAACAAGCATCTTCTGTGTGGCTTTATAACATTATAGCAATGTTGTAGGGCCAATGCAGTCTCTTGTGACCTGTTCATTAACAGAACTGGAGATTGCACCTACAAATAATGAAATATTCTTGGCCAGTAAAGGTGCAGAATTTTTGCCTAGAAAACCTGTGTTTCAATAGATGCCTTAGGCTAGTTTTATTTAACCCCTTAAGGACCAAACTTCTGGAATAAAAGGGAATCATGACATGTCACACATGTCATGTGTCCGGGACTCTATAGTCACCATATAAAAGCAAGAAAGACAGGTCCCCCAGCCTTCCTTCTTGCTTTTATATGAACTTTCATTAATTAAAAAAAAAAAATCGGTGTTTTTATATTAAAAACTTACCTCCGTTCCAGCGCCGAGCTCCCCGCTAGGCCGCGCCCCCTTTTTCGTCAAAATGACGAAATCGCGGGGCCCAATGGGACGGCTTCGCGCTGGACCAATCGCGTTCTTCATAGAGCGGCATTGAATGCCGCCCTATGAAGAACCTGAGCGCTTTACCGCGCATGTGCGCGGAATGCGCGTTCGCGAGCTGAGCTGTCTGACTGACAGCTCAGCTCGCTTTCTAAAATTATCAATAAGGGGGGGGACCTACTGTCCCCCCCCGGCCCCCCCCCTTGAGCGGCGGGTGGGGGCCCTAAAATTATCAATAAGGGGGGGGACCTACTGTCCCCCCCCGGCCCCCACCCCTGAGCGGCGGGTGGGGGCCCTAAAATTATCAATGGGGGGGGACCTACTGTCCCCCCCCGGCCCCCACCCCTGTGCGGCGGGTGGGGGCCCTAAAATGATCAATGAGGGGGGGGACCTACTGCCCCCCCCGGCCCCCACCCCTGAGCGGCGGGTGGGGGCCCTAAAATTATCAAAAAGGGGGGGGACCTACTGTCCCCCCCCGGCCCCCACCCCTGTGCGGCGGGTGGGGGCCCTAAAATTATCAATGAGGGGGGGGACCTACTGTCCCCCCCCCGGCCCCCACCCCTGAGCGGCGGGTGGGGGCCCTAAAATTATCAATGAGGGGGGGGACCTACTGTCCCCCCCCCGGCCCCCACCCCTGAGCGGCGGGTGGGGGCCCTACAATTATCAATAAGGGGGGGACCTACTGTCCCCCCCGGCCCCCACCCCTGTGCGGCGGGTGGGGGCCCTACAATTATCAATGAGGGGGGGGACCTACTGTCCCCCCCCCGGCCCCCACCCCTGAGCGGCGGGTGGGGGCCCTACAATTATCAATGAGGGGGGGGACGTACTGTCCCCCCCCGGCCCCCACCCCTGTGCGGCGGGTGGGGGCCCTACAATTATCAATAAGGGGGGGACCTACTGTCCCCCCCCGGCCCCCACCCCTGTGCGGCGGGTGGGGGCCCTAAAATTATCAATAAGGGGGGGACCTATTGTCCCCCCCCGGCCCCCACCCCTGAGCGGTGGGTGGGGGCCCTAAAATGATCAATAAGGGGGGGACCTATTGTCCCCCCCCGGCCCCCACCCCTGAGCGGTGGGTGGGGGCCCTAAAATGATCAATAAGGGGGGGACCTACTGTCCCCCCCGGCCCCCACCCCTGAGCGGTGGGTGGGGGCCCTAAATACAAAGGGGGGGGGACCCTAGTTAACCCTCCCCCCCCCCCCCCCCAAAAAAAAATATCTCCCTACCTACCCCCCTCACCCTAAAAATAATGAGGGGGGACCATTAACTAAAAACCTGTAAAAAAGAAAAAATGAGATAAAATCAACTTACCATTCGATGTTTTCTTTCTTCTAAAATCTTCTTTCTTCAGCCCCAAAAAAGGCCAAATAAAAATCCATAATAACCGACGCAATTAAAAAAAAAAAAAAAAAACCGAGCGCAAAAAAAAATAATCCATCTTCACCCATGGAGGGCTCCGCGCAGACTGAGCTCCGCAGGGTGGGGAAGGCTTATAAAGCCTTGCCCCGCCCTGCAATTAGGCTAAGAACACTCTGATTGGTGGGTTTGAGCCAATCAGAGTGCTCTTTGTCATTTTACAAGCGTGGGAAAGTTTTTTGGAATTTTCCCACGCTTGTAAAATGACACAGAGCACTGTGATTGGATGGATTTCAAGCCATCCAATCACAGTGCTCTGTGTCATTTTACAAGCGTGGGAAAGTTCTTTGGAATTTTCCCACGCTTGTAAAATGACACAGAGCACTGTGATTGGATGGATTTCAAGCCATCCAATCACAGTGCTCTTTGTCATTTTACAAGCGTGGGAAAGTTCTTTGGAATTTCCCCACGCTTGTAAAATGACACAGAGCACTGTGATTGGATGGGTTTCAAGCCATCCAATCACAGTGCTCTGTGTCATTTTACAAGCGTGGGAAAATTCCAAAGAACTTTCCCACGCTTGTAAAATGACACAGAGCACTGTGATTGGATGGCTTGAAATCCATCCAATCACAGTGCTCTGTGTCATTTTACAAGCGTGGGAAAATTCCAAAGAACTTTCCCACGCTTGTAAAATGACAAAGAGCACTCTGATTGGTTTAAACCCACCAATCAGAGTGTTCTTAGCCTAATTGCAGGGCGGGGCAAGGCTTTATAAGCCTTGCCCACCCTGCGGAGCTCAGTCTGCGCGGAGCCCTCCATGGGTGAAGATGGATTATTTTTTTTGCGCTCGGTTTTTTTTTTTTTTTTTTTTTAATTGCGTCGGTTATTATGGATTTTTATTTGGCCTTTTTTGGGCTGAAGAAAGAAGATTTTAGAAGAAAGAAAACATCGAATGGTAAGTTTTTTTTATCTCTTTTTATTTTTTTACAGGTTTTTAGTTAATGTTCCCCCCCTCATTATTTTTAGGGTGAGGGGGGTAGGTAGGGAGATAATTTTTTTTTTGGGGGGGGGGGGGAGGGTTAACTAGGGTCCCCCCCCCCTTTGTATTTAGGGCCCCCACCCACCGCTCAGGGGTGGGGGCCGGGGGGGACAGTAGGTCCCCCCCTTATTGATAATTTTAGGGCCCCCACCCGCCGCACAGGGGTGGGGGCCGGGGGGGGACAGTAGGTCCCCCCCTTATTGATAATTTTAGGGCCCCCACCCGCCGCACAGGGGTGGGGGCCGGGGGGGGACAGTAGGTCCCCCCCTTATTGATAATTTTAGGGCCCCCACCCGCCGCACAGGGGTGGGGGCCGGGGGGGACAGTAGGCCCCCCCCCTTATCGATAATTTTAGGGCCCCCACCCACCGCTCAGGGGTGGGGGCCGGGGGGGGACAATAGGTCCCCCCCTTATTGATAATTTTAATTTTAGGGCCCCCACCCGCCGCACAGGGGTGGGGGCCGGGGGGGGGGGGACAGTAGGTCCCCCTTATTGATAATTTTAGGGCCCCCACCCGCCGCACAGGGGTGGGGGCCGGGGGGGGACAGTAGGTCCCCCCCTTATTGGACCTACTGTCCGGGGGGGGACAGTAGGTCCCCCCCTTATTGATAATTTTAGGGCCCCCACCCGCCGCACAGGGGTGGGGGCCGGGGGGGGGACAGTAGGTCCCCCCCCTTATTGATAATTTTAGGGCCCCCACCCGCCGCACAGCGGTGGGGGCCGGGGGGGGGGGGAAGGAGAGTAGGTCTCCCCCCCCCCCCCCCCCCTTCAACCACTATTGTGGACAGTCAGCTCCCTGTGGGTTCGGGCTTCAGCTGTCAGCTGAAGCTGAAGCTGTCAGCTGAAGCCACGCCCGCAGCAGTGCTGACAGGCTATCAGCACACAAAGCGCGTTCACAGTGCTTTGTGTGCTGATAGCCCGTCTGATGCATTCACCCAGAATGCATCGGACGAGAGGCCTTTTTAGGGCCTCTGAACTCGGAAGTCCCTCTGGTGGCCGTCTGATTGACTGCAACAAGAGGTGTTCCAAGCTTCCAATGTAAACACTGCATTTTCTCAGAAAATACAGTGCTTACAAGAAAAAGGCTCCGGGTAGCTGTAGCACTCACCTGAACAACCTCATTAAGCTGAAGTTGTTCAGGTGACTATAGTGTCCCTTTAAAGGACCACTACAGACACCCAGATCACATCAGCTTAATGAAGTGGTCTGGGTGCCAGGTCCCTCAAGTTTTAACCCTGCAGCTGAAAACATAGCAGTTTCAGAGAATCCATCCTCTCGTGGCTGTCTCATTGACAGCCGCTAGAGGAGCTTCCGCGATTCTCACTGTGAAAAGACGCTGAACGTCCATAGGAAAGCATTGAGCATGCACATTCGGGGCTGAGAGGTGGATCGGGGCAGAGGGATCCCCAGCGCCAAGGGAGTCCAGCACTGGAGAAAGGTAAGTGCTGAAGACACACACACACACACTCTCATGAACAGACGCATACACACTAGCTAACAGACACACACACACACACTCTCACGAACAGAAGCATACACACTAGCTAACAGACACACACATTTACTGACAGACACACACTCAGTTACAGACATACATACACACTCACTGACAGACAGACACATACACACTCACTTACAAAACACACACTCACTAACAGACACCAAACAGACTCACTAACAGACGCACACAAACTAACACACTCAGTAACACACACACTGACACACAAAAACTAACACTAACACACACACTCTAACACTAACACACACACACACTCTCTCTAACACTAACACACACACACACTCTAACACACACTCTAACACACACGCACACTCTAACACTAACACACACACACACGTTTTGTTTTAAATTTAATCCCCCAGCCTCCCTACCTTTGGGAGTGCTGAGGGGATTCCCTGGGGGCTAGATTTAAAGAGGGAACTGTAACCCTACTAAATACTCAATTAACCAATCCAGAGTGGAGGGGATCAGGGAGTCTGCTAACTATCAAAGACACACCTCCACAGGTAGAGGGTGTGTCTTCTGTGACATCAAACATAGGAGTACTGTCACCTCAAGCCAGTGCATCACTAGATGCCCAATTCACAAATGATGAAATTCGTAGGGCCATCCTCTCCCTGCCCAAACATAAAGCCCCAGGCCCAGATGGACTATCTAATTACTACTACCACAAACTGGAACCGACTCTCACACCACACCTCACCAACCTATTCAACGCCATCAAAATGTCAGGCACCCTCCCTACGGAAATGCTGGAAGCAAACGTTGTCACCCTCCCCAAACCGGGCAAACCACCCACATACTGCGAAAACTTATGCCCTATATCGTTACTAAATGCAGACATCAAGCTATAAGCAAAACTCTGGGCGATGAGACTAAAAACCCATCTCATAGACTTAGTATCGATAGAACAAGCGGGATTCATCCCCGGGAGGCAGGCAGGTGACAACACCAGACACTTTATAAACTTAATAAACTGGGCGAAAACAAGCCAACAAGCAGGGATTGTTCTGGCGCTCGATGCCGAGAAGGCTTTCGACCGCCTGAATTGGACATACATGGAGGCTACACTGACCAAAATGGGTCTCTCAACACAAACCCTGCGGGGCATTATGGCCTTGTATCAATCCCCATCAGCAAGAATCTTTAACTCCGGTTTCATTTCAAACAAATTCCACATAAGCAATGGCACACGCCAAGGCTGCCCGCTTTCCCCGCTCCTGTTTATACTCTGTCTGGAACCACTTATATTGCACATCAAAAAACATCAGGGCATAGCTGGCTTATCCACTCCTGCAGGCACCCACAAAATAGCTCTGTTCGCGGACGACATCCTCCTCTACCTCACTAAACCTACCTCCTCAATCCCGCACCTGATGGCACTTCTCCTACAATACAGGCAAGCATCATATTATAAAAATAATCTAAAAAAAACTCAAGCACTTCCCATAAATATTACCTCAACAGAGCTACAATCACTCAAGATGCACCACCCCTTTGATTGGAGAAAAACCTCCTTAAAGTACCTGGGAATCAATCTCACCAAATCACACAATCAGCTGCCCCAAGAAAACCATATTCCCTTAACCTACAAACTCCAAGCACAATTAGACGCATGGCAAAACCTTGAAATATCATGGCTAGGGAGAGTTAACACAGTTAAAATGATGGCACTGCCACATGTCCCTTACCTATTTCGCACCATACCTATACCACTAAGCGACAAGATAATCCAAAGACTCCAGAACATGTTTAACGCATACATTTGGAAAAAGAAACCCCCGAGAACAGCCAGGCGACTCACGTGGTTATCTCCGAACAAGGGAGGTCTAGGTACTCCAAACGTGAAAGCCTATTACAGGGCGGCAGCTCTAGCCCAAGGGTTAGACGCGTTGTCACACACCATCCCCCATATCGGGTCCCCCCTAGAAAATGCATGCATAAGGCCATACACGGTACATTCCATGTTAAGATCGTTTCATGCATGGGATCCACACGAACGTAAGCCCCTGGCCAGTACGAAGTTCCTAATAGACAGTTGGAGGAAATGGGCTCACACGCTCACAGGGGTGGAAACAATCTGCACTTTGCCCCAATCCACACAATCTCAGAACTGACAGAAGATATAAATGTAGATCCTTGGAAGCAAAAGGGAATTAATTCGATATCCCAACTATTTTCGAAAGAAGGTATCAAGCCATTTCCAGTCCTTCAGAAAGAATTCGAACTCCCCCATAGGGACATTTTCACATACCTCAGGACCAAACATCTTCTCCAATCCCTTCACACGCACCATAGCGACGAGTCACAACTGACGACTTTTGGGTTATATTGCATAGGGAAAAAAACACACCTAAAACCACTATCCCTATGCTACTCAGCATTAAACGATGCAGACCCTTTCCATAAAAACAAATACATGGAACAATGGGAATCAGAACTTAATATCATTATACCTACCCCACTATGGTTACAGGCGATTCAAACTACAAGAAAGATGTCTCATAGTCTGACTCTTTTGGAAGCATACTACAAGATACTGATGAGGTGGTACTTCGTGCCTACCAAGTTAGCAAACATTTACCCTTCTGTACCTGACATGTGTTGGAGGTGTCATCTCCATAAGGGAAACATGAGACACATATTCTGGGACTGCCCCTTGTTAAAGGGAATGTGGCTAGCGATAGCCCAAGCTGTTGAAATGTTAACAGCACGTAAAATGCCGTTTACACCAGAATGTTATTTGCTCCACCTTTTGTGATGTAATTCCAGTAAAATACAAGTTTAGCAGGCTAAGATTGCCACAAGGCATATGTATGTATATGTGTTTGTAGTATCAGTTAGTTAATTACACGTAGCTAAGATACTGTCATCACTGTACTGACCAGGTGCAGGAATGTAAGAACTGGAATTACGCGTCCCTCTCCTTTGTATCAGATGAGCCACGTGGTTAGACCGGATGGATGAGTTTAGACTCTATTTATTAAATAGGTTAAGGGTATGTGTGGGTGTAGTTAATTGTGGGAGGAGCTACAGTGCTATATAAGGAATGTACTCTATGTATTCAGTACTCAGACTTTGCTGTATTTTGGTGACGCTAGTCCCTCTGAGTCCCGATCGGTGATCCAATAAAGAATCTCTTCCTTCCTGAAGAAACCTGTGTCCATCTCTCTGTGCTTGGCTTCCGTCAGTTTCTCCGGTATCATTTGGTGCATTGGCCGGGAAGCTCATCGTTCAACGGTAGCTGAGAGGCAGAGGCGTGAGACGGTCTATCTTTGCCCACGTTCTCTACGGCTGCACCCCTGAACTTCTGCGTGGACCTCCCTTCGTCTCGGCGCCACTGGTCTGTTGTCCAGGAGATCATCGGCCTCTACGTGAGAAGTGCTGGGGTGTCCCCGTCGATGAGTGTGAACTCAGGTTCAGGAACGAGGAGGTAAGACAACTGCTGTTTTAGACGGCAGGACCCACTAGGGGTATACCGATTGTGCGGTAGGCCCAAAGGGGTTTTGAATCTGTGTATCTGCCCCCTCTGTCGGAGGGAAGGAGCGAAGGCGCACCGCTCGATCGAACGCTCTTTAGTCAGACCGTTTGATTTGGTTAGTCAGGCGGGGTCCTGGTGTAAATAGCCCTAGCCGGACACCGGTGTCTTGTCTAGACTAGCGTTCTAGGGTGTATATTACGTTCGCTAGGTCGGAGGGACCGGGAGACTAAGCGGCGCCTGTGTAAATTCGGTTCGCTAGTTCTCATCCTATCTGGGCTAAGTGGGAAGGCGTGTAAATTTGGAACCCACTAGACTTTTGATAGTGCGACTAAGAGGCGCCTGTGTAAATTCGGTTCTCTAGCTCGCTATATATGTGGTGATTGGGCAGTGTGGCTAACCAAAACGGGTGTATATAGTTTTAGGTAGTCCATTCAAGGTACTGGCCAATAGTTTAGTTGGGAATTGTAAATGTGTTAACGATTGTTTTAGTAAAGTGTATATCTTGTTAGATAGCGCGAGCTCAGCCGTCTAGCGAGAGTGTTAATAGTGTGTTGCTGTATTATAGTGCACGGTACCATAACCCTGTATATTTACTGACATTATATAATAAGTACTAATCATTGTCGTCCATTGCATGTTTAACACCATAACCACTAATAATTGTATTGTGACCTTAACTTGTGCTTTGACCTATGCTAACCGTACTGTAACCGCTATTTGTAAAAGACGATGTTACTGGGGTGTGTTATAGACGGGTAATTCGTATATAGAGAATTATAGCGTGGGTGACTGTATAGTTACGCCAAAGGGCATAATATTGATTATATAGTGACTGGTGTAACAGCTGTGTGTGTACGGGAATTCCCTGAGTGTTTATTGTTATTGTGTACGTTTCACTTGGTAACCGTACCACGTGGTGCTGTTGCCAGAGGAAACGGGTGTGACTGTTGAATAGTACGCGTGTATAGTATTCGTTGTCGACGACGTTCCATTGTTAAGTATGGGTGCGTCGCAGTCAACGATTCCGGATCCCTTAGGATGTATGGTTAAGAATTTTAAAAAGGGATTCAAAGTTTGTGATTTTGGGGTAAAGATGTCTCCTGTACGTTTGGTCACTTTGTGTACTAGGGAGTGGCCTACTTTGGTTGCGGCATGGCCGCCACGTGGCAGTTTGGATCCAACTCTGGTACAGCGCTTACACGTGGCTGTATCGGGTAGGCCTGAACTTTACGGCCAGTTTCCTTATATTGACTGTTGGAGACAGGCCGTAAATGACTCGCCAAAATGGCTCCAGACATGCCACGAGGAGCAGTGTCGCCTCATGGTAGCTAGGACTTGCTCGTCCACTAGGACTGGTGTTAGGCCCATTTTGGACACGCCCCCTGAGTCCGAGATCCCTTTGCCGCCCCCTTACTTTCCGGTAAGAGGAAGTGACGCAAATACAGGAAGTCCTGTAACCCTTCCCTCATTACCCTCATCCACTTCCGCTTCCTCCTCCAGTGCAGGATCCACCCCCCCTCGTACTAAATCTCCCCTTCCGGAACCAGAATCCACCCCCATTAGAAACGAATATCCTGATTTGGCGCCACTTCAGACTTCCGGTCAAGCTTCATCTAGCTCGGCTCGAAGTGTTCTATTTACGACCTTTTCCCAAAACCGACCTCCCACATCCCCATACCCTATCTCTCCCCGACCGGAACCCATGACTGACGCCTCTCTACGTAGCCCCATCCAAACCCGACAGTTGACTGGTGCCCAACAATTAAAGCACTATCAGATGCCTCTTCGTCTGAATCCCGGGTCAGCTTATATCGATGCCGCAGGTCAAATGGCACACGCTGACCCAGTCTTCGTATATGTCCCATTTACCACAACCGATCTTTTAAACTGGAAGACCCATAATTCCTCGTATACTGAGAAACCACAAGCTATGACTGATCTGTTCACCTCAATAGTACAGACGCATAATCCGACATGGGCTGATTGCCAGCAGTTACTAATGACTTTATTTAACAATGAGGAAAGGACAAGAATAAATCAAGCAGCCATTAAAGCATTAGAGGATAGAGCCCGTGCTTTGAACCAAGCCAATCCAGCAGCATGGGCCGCGACACACTATCCCAACACCGATCCCGATTGGAACGTAAATGGTGCTGATATGGTTCAACTCAGAGCCTATAGAGACGCTATAATTGCTGGCATGAAAGCCGGAGGAAAGAAAGCCATTAACATGTCGAAGACAGTTGAGGTGATCCAGAAAAGCGATGAAGCGCCCAGTGTCTTTTATGACCGATTATTGGAGGCATACCGCTTGTATACCCCCTTTAATCCGGAAGACGCAGACAATTCCCGAATGGTTAACTCCGCCTTTGTCAGCCAAGCATACGGAGATATTAAGCGCAAGCTACAAAAGTTAGAAGGGTTTGCAGGTATGTCCATCACCCAACTAATGGAGGTAGCAAATAAGGTCTATATGAACAGGGATACAGAAAGTAAGAAAGAGGAAGAGCGCAAGATGCGTAAAAAGGCTGATATGCTAGCGGTAGCGATCGCAGGCGTAGATAAACGGGGCCCAGATAGAGGCAATAATAGATGGAGTAGGGAGCCTTTGAGTAGGGATCAATGCGCGTATTGCAAGGAAGAAGGGCATTGGAGGAACGAATGTCCGCAAAGAGAGCAGTACGAGAGAGACCAACCCAGGGCAGGCTACGGAAACTTTAGAGGTAGAGCGAGAGGTAGAGGAGGCCCCGGAGGGAGTAATGGTTATAGAGGGAGTAATGGGAACAGAGGAAGTGTTAGGGAAGACAGGTATATTCCAGCAGCGCAAAGGTCCCGCGATAGAGAAGGTAGGGACTTTGTAGGATTGGCTGACACTGTCATGGAGGACTATTGATACCGACCGGGCTCCATCCCCCTTGGTCGAGCGGAGCCTATGGTCGATGTATCAATAGGGGGGAAAAGGAGTGCGTTCATGATCGACACTGGTGCTGAACATTCAGTGGTGACTAATCTAGTTGCTCCTCCATCTGGAAGGACTATTACTGTGATAGGAGCAACTGGAAGAAGTGCTGAAAGACCGGTTCTTAAAAGTCGACTCTGTACATTGGGAGGCCACGTAGTAAAACACCAATTCCTTTATATGCCTGAATGTCCAGTCCAATTGCTGGGACGTGATATGCTATCAAAATTACAAGCGCAGATTACGTTCCTACCAAATGGAACAACATCCTTAAAGTTTAATGGACCTTCAGGTATTATGACTTTATCCGTACCAAAGGAAGAAGAGTGGCGACTTTATACAGTGTTGACTAGCCAAAACCCTAGGAGTGATGAGACATTGTTTAACATACCAGGAGTTTGGGCAGAGAACAACCCACCAGGACTGGCCCGCAATATTCCACCAATAAAAATTGAACTGAAACATGGGGTTTATCCAGTGAGCCTAAGACAATATCACATTCCGCAGAAGGCTAAGAAGAACATCCAATCCTATCTGGATAAGTTCATACGGTATGGTATCCTAAAATTCTGTACTTCCCCCTGGAACACCCCATTGCTGCCTGTTCAAAAGCCCGGTACAGATGAGTATCGACCTGTACAGGACTTAAGAGCAGTCAATGATGCGGTTGTTAGCATACATCCAGTTGTACCCAATCCATATAACCTGCTTGCTTTAATTCCGGGCGGGGCTACTTACTTCACAGTCTTAGATCTCAAAGATGCCTTCTTTTGCCTCCGAATTGCCGCAGAAAGCCAATGTATTTTCGCTTTCCAATGGGAGAACGCTGTAACGGGCTCAAAACGCCAAATGACTTGGACAAGACTGCCCCAAGGGTTTAAAAATTCACCTACCCTATTTGGTTCAGCTCTAAGTCAAGATCTACTGGATTTCGAGTCTATCCCAGGAGAATGTGTATTGTTACAATATGTAGATGACTTGTTGATAGCAGCAGTTACAAAAGAAAAATGTCAGCAAGCAACGCACGATCTACTACATATTCTCTGGAAGGCAGGATACAAGGTGTCCAGGAAGAAGGCTCAGTTGTGTTTGCCAACTGTCAAGTATCTGGGATTCCATATCTCTGAAGGTCAAAGGATTATGGGGCCAGAGAGAAAAGAAGCTGTCTGCCAAATACCAATACCCAAGAATAGAAGACAAGTGCGAGAATTCTTGGGGGCAGCAGGCTTCTGTAGGATATGGATTCCCAGCTATGCGATACTGGCAAAACCTCTGTACGCAGCCATCAAAGGTACAGAGCACGACCCCTTCTTATGGACCCAAGAACAGCAAACGGCATTTGAAGATGTGAAGAAGGCTTTGATGAGTGCCCCAGCATTAGGTCTACCTGATCACACACGACCATTCTACTTATATGTACACGAGCAAAGAAGAATGGCTGTGGGAGTATTGACACAGTACTTGGGATCATGGCAAAGACCTGTTGCCTACATGTCTAAGCAACTGGATGCAGTGGCCAGCGGACTTCCACCTTGTCTAAGAGCCGTAGCTGCAGCCGCCCTGCTAGTAGCTGAAGCCGATAAACTCACTCTGGGTCAAGAACTTTATGTACGAGTCCCACATGCAGTACAGACGTTGTTGGATTACAAAGGAAATCATTGGTTTAGTAACAGCCGTATGACCAAGTATCAAGCAATGTTGTGTGAAAACCCAAGAGTGCATTTAGAGACTGTAAACACCTTAAATCCAGCTACCCTTTTGCCGCAACCTACTGAAAGTCAACATGATTGTTTGGAAGTAATGGATGAAGTATTTTCAAGTAGACCAGATCTTCGTGATTTTCCCATCCAGAACCCCGATGTTCAATATTACACCGACGGCAGTAGTTATGTGAAAGAAGGGATCCGCTATGCAGGATATGCAGTGACAACAATAGACAAGGTGATAGAAGCTCGGCCACTGGCGAAAGGAACATCAGCACAAAAGGCAGAATTAATAGCACTAACACGAGCGTTACAATTGGCTGAAGGTTTAAGAGTAAATATCTATACGGACTCTAAGTATGCGTTTTTAACCACTCATGCCCACGGAGCTTTGTATAAAGAAAGAGGACTACTGAATTCAGAAGGCAAAGAAATCAAGTACGCAGCTGAAATCCTACAACTATTGGAAGCAGTGTGGGAGCCGAAAGAAGTCGGTATCATACATTGTCGAGCGCATCTGAGAGGAGATGGTGATGTAACCAAGGGAAATCGGATGGCAGATAGTGCAGCTAAGCGTGCTGCTGAATCAGGAAGACAGGAGTATGTGGGGCATATAGCTGCTCTTATACCAACTCCACTGTCCCAATGGACTCCAGTTTATACAGCTCAAGAAGAGGAGTGGTTAAAGACTGAACCGGGAAAGTATTTGGAGAACAAGTGGTATCAGCTAGAAGATGGAAGAATAGTCATACCAGCATCACTAGCGGTAGAAATTGTCCAAAATTATCACAACGGGACACATTCTGGGAGAGACAGTACTGAAGAATCTCTCAGGAAACATTTCTACATACCAAGATTGTCCAACTTGACTCAGGCCATTGTACGCAGATGTGTAACGTGTGCTAAGAATAATGCAAGACAAGGACCAGTAAAGCCACCAGGAGTCCAGTTTATGGGGGGACTCCCCATGTCCGATCTACAAATAGACTTTACAGTAATGCCTAAATCGGGTGGACATCGTTACCTGTTGGTAATTGTGTGCACCTATTCAGGCTGGGTAGAAGCATGTCCTACTCGTACAGAGAAAGCAGGAGAAGTTGTAAGATTCCTGCTACGAGAAATAATACCCCGATATGGACTACCCTGTTCTATAGGATCGGACAATGGTCCAGCTTTTGTTCATCAGTGCCTACAACAACTGACTCATATGCTTGGTATAAAGTGGAGGCTTCATACTGCATATAGACCCCAGAGTTCTGGTAAGGTAGAGAGAATGAATAGAACTATAAAGAACCAGTTGGCTAAAATGTGTCAGGAAACCCAACTTAAGTGGAACGTTCTCTTACCCATAGCTTTATTGCGAATCCGCAGTACCCCTACCAGAAGGATGGGCCTCTCTCCTTTTGAAATCATGTATGGGCGACCACCTCCCGTACTTGGTAACTTAAGGGGGGACTTGAGTCAGTTGGGAGAAGGAATTACCCGGCAGCAGGTTGTAGAGTTGGGTAAGACTATGGAGGAGGTACAGAAATGGGTACAAGATAGATTACCTGTGAATATTTATCCCCCTGTTCATAGTTATCATCCAGGAGACCAAGTGTGGATTAAAGAGTGGAATAATGTACCGTTAGGGCCCAAGTGGAGAGGTCCTTATGTTGTTCTTTTGTCTACCCCTACAGCGATAAAAGTAGCCGAAGTAACTCCGTGGATACATCACTCCAGGGTTAAACCAGCAGCAGTCGATTCTTGGCAAATTACAGCAGATCCAGAGAATCCCTGCAAGATCCGGTTGAAACGCACTACTCAGTCGGAGTAACGAGGAATTATTGTGGATTACAAATTTTATTGTTACAGGTGTGAGTGAGAAGGCCATAATAAAGCCTGTCCGCTTACCAACACATAGTGTATAAGCCAGGAAAGTCTCGAAGGGACACCTGTGAAGACGAGCAGAACTCCATTCCCTGCAGCCCTCACATCCTGGAAGCTGAGGTTCCATCGCACGGACGAAGACTGAGGATGACGGCGAAAGATGTGCTTTTGATTGTGTTTATTTATATGTGTTTTTATATTCAGGAAGGTAGAGGTACCGACACTCCTAGCTGTGAGGTATGCATTAAGACTACGAGAACAGGTAACCATATTTCCCAAACCCTAATTTGGCATTCACAATACGAATGTAAAGGAGAGGTATCAAGATGTAGATACCTAAATATAGACTATAGTGTGTGCCATTTAGGAGTAGGAGAACCTAAGTGCTTCAGTCCAGAGTATCAACCTCGTACAATTTGGTTGACTCTCAGGAATGGAGATCCTCAGGGGACCCTAATTAATAAGACGGTGTTAGAATCCGTACATTCTTCGGGTGTTCTGCTATTTGATGCATGTAAGGCGATATCAAGTGGTAGAAAACCGTGGAATGTATGTGGGGATCTTAGATGGGAGAGGACGTATGGGTCTAATGATAAATATATTTGTCCCAGTAGTAAAAATAAATATGTGAGTCCTAGATGCCCAAATAAAGACTATAACTTTTGTCCATATTGGTCTTGTGTGGGGTGGGCGACTTGGGGACAGACAGTAGATAAAGACATGATAGTGACTAAGTTGCCGACTAGCCCTTATTGTAAGTCTATGGAATGCAACCCAGTCCATATACTTATTAATAACCCCGACAAGTTCCTAGATAAGTATGGAAATTTATTTGGGTTTCAGATATACGGGACGGGTTTAGATCCTGGGACATTATTGTTTATAGGAATAGAGACTGATACGGTATCCTCCCAGACTCATCAAGTATACCATTCCTTTTATGAAGAGATGAGTATAGATAATAAGATCCCCCATAACGCTAAAAACCTGTTCATTGACCTAGCTGAAAGTATTGCCGGTAGTCTTAATGTTACCAACTGCTATGTGTGTGGAGGTACTAACATGGGAGACCAATGGCCTTGGGAAGCAAAGGAGGTAATGTCCGGTTCTGAGGCAGTTGACCAACTAATATCTACACAAGCCGATTATCATTTGAGTGTTAGAGGTAAATCTGAGTGGAGATTAAAGACCTCCATCATAGGTTATGTTTGCATAGCAAGGAAAGGAATAATGTATAATACTTCTGTAGGAGAATTAACTTGTCTAGGGCAAAAAGCTTATGATGATGATACTAAAAATACAACTTGGTGGTCGGCTTCAAATGTCTCAGAACCATCTAACCCGTTTGCTAGATATGCCAGTTTAAAGGATGTGTGGTTTGATTTATCCATCACATCTACCTGGAGAGCCCCAGCAAATTTGTACTGGATCTGTGGTAAGAAAGCCTATTCGGAGTTGCCACAGGACTGGGAAGGGGCATGTGTGTTGGGTATGCTCAAACCATCCTTCTTCTTGTTACCGATTGAAACAGGTGAGACTTTAGGTGTTAAAGTGTATGATGTGAATCATAGGAAGAAAAGGGGACCCTTAGAGATAGGCACCTGGGAAGATAATGAATGGCCTCCCCAGCGTATCATAGATTATTATGGGCCAGCCACGTGGGCAGAAGATGGTACCTTTGGTTATAGAACCCCAATTTATATGCTCAACCGTATTATAAGATTACAGGCGGTGGTTGAGATTATTACTAATGAGACCTCACAAGCACTCAATCTTCTAGCGAAGCATAATACCAGGATGAGGACAGCAGTGTACCAAAATAGATTAGCCTTGGATTACCTTTTGGCAGTAGAGGGAGGTGTATGTGGGAAGTTTAACCTGAGCAATTGCTGTCTTCAAATAGATGACGAAGGGCAAGCAATAGCTGAGCTTACTAGCCATATGGTTAAACTAGTGCATGTGCCTACTCAGGTATGGAAAGGGTACAATCCAAGTAGTTGGTTTGGTAGCTGGTATGAGTGGTTTGGAGGGCTTAAGGCAGTGGTAGGTGGAGTCCTACTGATTTTACTGTTGTGTCTACTCCTACCGTGTCTTATACCCTTAGTAGTTAGGTCTGTGCAAAGCCTGATAGGAAGTATAGCAGAGAGGAAGGCTGCTGCACAGATAATGGCGATATATAAGTATAAGGCTCTAGATCAAGGAGAACCAATGCAGGAAGATGAGTGTTAAAAGATTCACATCATAAGATAAGTCTGGTCTGGTTCATGGTAACCTGAGGTATATGCAAACCAAGGTTAAGTGATGCCTCAAGTAATTGTGAAATATCAGAGGCATCAAAGGGGGGAATGTGATGTAATTCCAGTAAAATACAAGTTTAGCAGGCTAAGATTGCCACAAGGCATATGTATGTATATGTGTTTGTAGTATCAGTTAGTTAATTACACGTAGCTAAGATACTGTCATCACTGTACTGACCAGGTGCAGGAATGTAAGAACTGGAATTACGCGTCCCTCTCCTTTGTATCAGATGAGCCACGTGGTTAGACCGGATGGATGAGTTTAGACTCTATTTATTAAATAGGTTAAGGGTATGTGTGGGTGTAGTTAATTGTGGGAGGAGCTACAGTGCTATATAAGGAATGTACTCTATGTATTCAGTACTCAGACTTTGCTGTATTTTGGTGACGCTAGTCCCTCTGAGTCCCGATCGGTGATCCAATAAAGAATCTCTTCCTTCCTGAAGAAACCTGTGTCCATCTCTCTGTGCTTGGCTTCCGTCAGTTTCTCCGGTATCACTTTCTCCTGAATTACTTGTAGATAACAATAGATGGGTGATTATACACCTACTGACAGCAACTAAGACCAGCATAGCCAGTTACTGGAAAAGTACACAGGTTCCTTCCCTCCTAGAAATATGGAACAGAATAGGCGCTGTTGCTGACTATGAAGGCATGGCATACAGGTTGAAAGGCCAAACAGAGTTATATACTAAAAGGTGGGCAAACTGGCAGGTGCACCGAACACAAGTGAAAAAGCTCAAATACACAACGTTACAATAACCCCGTCCACACGACTATAGGATAGCTACGACACACCGATTTACTAGATGATACATTAACCTCGATAACCACTCTCGAGTAACACCGCCATTTATGCCGGGACATAACTGAGATATTAGTACTCAGGGACGAAGCCTAAGTATACCTTTCCCCCTCCCTCCCGTATTCCTCACTCCCACCCCCTATGTCACCCCCTTCCCTGTTATAGAGGTACATATGTTTTCCATCTGAAACAATGCAATAAGCATGAACAATGACTAGGGAAGACGCCAATACCATAGACAATACCAGCTACACCACTGTTAGCATTTCAGACGCTCATCATATCATAGTACACAAATATTAGTTCTGAAAATTGCATAAATTAAGCGTTTACTTGTTTATTATGATTGTATAAATCCATTGCTATGACTGTACATGTAATGCTATTACAATGCAATGTACCATATACCCTCCCCATTTTCTTTTCTGTATCCCATGTTACTACTTTTTTCGGAAAATTCAATAAACACAAACATTGAAAAAAAAAACATAGGAGTACTAGGGGGTTATCAACTGAATGTTGATTCTCATAATAAAAATTGATTATTCTTGCGGGGCAATGTTAATATGTCCAGTCCCAATTTGATAAATGGGAAACTGGTGAGGAGTGATGTGAATGAATGAAAAGAGATCTCTAACCACAAAAAATAGGTAAAAGTCTATTAATAACGTATGTAAGTATACCAATCTACAAGGTGGCACCAAACACACTAAGAATCTCCTAAATATCATAAGTGTAATATCAAAGATGAACGGATTGCTCCAGAATATGGAGAATAATGGGAAACTCAATATCATAAGTGTAATATTGAAAATGAACAGATCACTCCAGAATATGAACACCAATGATGCAGGTAAGTTGTAACAGGAATTATAGGGGGTTAATAACTAAATGATGATTCTCATAGGGCTTGAGGATTATAATTGTATTCTATGCAGCAAATTTGATGCCTCTGGGATTGCCCGCATGATGCAGTTTGACATGTCGTGAAATGGGGATGTTGATGTGCCTATTGGGTTTTACCCTATTAATATGTTCCAAGATGCTTAAATGGACGCAAAGTCTTGCCTACATATTTAGGGACGCATTCACATACCAACAGGTAAACCAGACCATTTGAATTGCTATTAAAAAAAAAAAGCAAACCTGTATAGGGTCCGTTTGATTACTATTGGTTATGCATTTGGAGTCCCTGAGTAAGGAGGCACAAGCTTTTCATCTGCCACAGGTATATGTTCCCTTAAGTTGTGAGAAAAGCCTATTAGGTGAGGGTTTTTGGATAGAAAAATGACTAACACTAACATGTCGCCTACATTTTTCCCTCTCAGACAGCCAAAGAAGCATGGGGGGCAAAGATTTCAGGTAAGTTTTCATCCTTGGTGAGAAAAGGCCAATACCGTGTGAGTATATCCTTCACCTAGTGACAACCGGCATCAAAAGTAGCTATGCAACGAATCTGAGATTCAGACTGTATTGTTGGTGTTCTATGTGGATGTAATTCTATAAGAGATTCTCTATCGGTCGTGAGAGCCCTGTGATAAGCGCCTTTAAGAGTATGGTTTGGATAACCTTTCTCTCTGAACATAGTTCTGAGTTCTTTAGCCTTCGTTCTAAACATGGTTAAATCTGAACAGTTTTGCCTAAGGCCGACTGGAATCCCTCTTTTCAATGGAACCGGATGATAGCTCATCCAGCTCAGTAGACTATTATTATTCTTCCTGAAAAAGTAACTCTGGATGCTACCATCCTTTTTCAGCGATAGTGTAAGATCCAAAAAATTCACCTATCTCTGAGGTGAATTTAAGATTAAGGGAATTGCCATTGAGAACTTTAACAAAGTAAAAGCAGTATAGATGTTGTGAAATATTGCAAGTTGTGTGAGAAAACTACTGTTTCCTCCCACCAACCCAGGTGTAGGTTGGCATACAATGGGGCATAAGCCGTACCCATCGTAGTCCCCCTCACCTGGTGGTAGAAGGTGCCGTTAAAAATTAAGTAGTTATGCAGAAGAATAAATTGCAATAATTCCAAGACAAATAAGTTATGTCTTGAATGATTAGATCCCCTGCACTGTAAGAAGTGTCGGGTGTGATCCAGGCCTAAGTCATGAGGGATTGAGCTGTACAGACCCTCTACATCGAGACTGCACAGTTTGGCACCAGGAGGAACATTAATTTTATAAAGCTCGAATAAGGTCTGTTTGGTGTCACGTAAGTAGGAGGGCAAAGTTTCCACGAGGGGTTTTAAAATCTTATCCACATAAACAATGATGTTCTGTGTTAAATTGTTGATCCCTGAGACTATGGTTCTCCCAGTCAGTTTGGCTTATAGTTTGTGGATTTACGTAGTGTGTAGAAAGACACAATCCTTGGAGTGGTGTTCAAGAGAAAATACTTCACTAATTAGATTGTTGCGGACCGTTTCAGCATAAAAGGGGAAAAATCAGTTTAGGCGATAATCCCCTTTCTTAGAGACAGGCACAGCTACTGCAGAACACCAAACTCCCGATCTGGATACGAAATAACACTCCGAACTGGAACAGCTGAACAAGAAAAGCATACAATCCGCTTACACTCCTGGCAGTCAGCTTACAATCCAATTCCCCCCAAGAACGAGACGACACTTCATTTTGAGGGTTAAACGGGAACTGAGGACTGGCTCATCCAGCCTGGCTTTTATTTCCAACTCACACATACAGGCCACACCCAGGGGGAGGCATAAAAGAACCAATGACATAGATGTTACCTCCCACACATCCCCTCCCCTTAGTGTGACACATAATCCCATTATGCATACAGTTTAAAATATACTTTTACACAACTTTCATAACTTTAAAACCATACATCACATCCACATAAAAACCACATATTCAGACTCAGCATACTTTAAACATAAACACTCTCAAAAATCATACCAATCCCTTCAGTAAGTAAAAAGTTACACGGAAGTCCTTTTATGACCGACCGCAAGCACCTTTGTTTGCCCAAAATAGTTCCATGGATTTGGGCTGTGCGGTCGGTCCCTTCCTGGTATAAAAACGACTAAGTCCCGTTCGAAGTGTGTTCGGTACTTCGACTTTAGTCGAAGTGTCGAAGTGCAGTCGATGGTACGGGTCGGCGGTGTTCGAGTTAAAATGGCCGCCGCCACGTGGTCCTTTGTCCGATGTCGGTCACTTCGACGACTTCGACACCTTCGGTAACTTCGGCACTTCGGCTGCATCCGAAGTGCCCTCTAGTAAGTGCCAATCCTTCTCCCATAGTCATTAAATGGGCGAACACTGTTCTTAAAGGGCCCAATCTCCCAGGGCCATAATCGCTGGGCAGGAGGCTAGCAACCAGGCCTCTCCAGTTCACAGTGGCGAAGCTGGTTTCGCCACATAGATGATCATTTATACAACTAACTAAAATGGTCTTTAACTTATCCAAGAAAGTTTTGGTTGGATCAAATTTGAGGACTTTGTAGATGGAAGTGTCTGTGAGAAGTTGCATGCAAATGTCGACATACTGTTGTCTATCAAGAATAACAATATTCTCCCCTTTATCAGAGGTCTTGATAACTATCTAATCATTATCATGTAGAGACTTAAGTGCTATCCTTTTGCAAGGGAAAAATTTGGAAATTGAAAAAAGATCTGACTTACTCTTAGACAGACTGTGAATATCTTTACACACAAGTTCGACAAATAAATCAATATACGTCCTACAAACTTTTCTTCAAGTAATTCAGCTAGTGACGGCACTAGCTGCTAGTCACGTAATTCAAATCCAAACGTTTTGGCCTGTTTCTCGAGTTTAATGCAATGAAATTTATGCAAGGATAATTTTCTGGCAAAAAGGTGGATATCTTTAATCCAATATATCAAAGTCTGGACCTGGATATTTCAAATCCAGACCAGGTTCCTTCACTATAGGTGGTCCTTTGGAGGCGACCAGAGGAAATCATGGATTTGAGGTGAGTCTCTGGAAGCGGTTTAAGCAATATTGCAGTCAGCATGTTTATTTCCCATGAGAAACGTAATGTAGGACCCTCCGATATTGAGATACTGTGATGTAATGTTACTGAATCACCATTTTTGTTTGCTAAGACAGGCAATTTGAAATAGCCTTGTAAAATGTATAACTGTATTTTTGTTTTTTCACTCTGTTCCGTAATCTGTAGAATGGGATTTGACTACCACATTGACATGAAAAGACTTGGTATCGCAGGCAAATCCTTCAGATAAATGAGAAATGTATTTATGACTTTGTCATTATGAAGTATTACTAACCATAGGGTTTCAATTTATACATGAATATAGTATGTGAACCAGAATGATTGTTATTCTGGTGACACTTTGTCATGTGTTACTGAATAATGTCCATAGCATATATTACAAATGACAGGGGCGGGCGTGATTCCTAATGCAAGCGATTGAAATAATGATAAGCTATGTCAGTGAAATATTTTAATACACATTATCTGATGTACTGCTGGCAAGCTTCTCTAAATTATGCCATAAACACTGCTTTTAACTGTATACAATTTGACAATGCTAGTGAAAGGCAATGAACCAGGGAGCATTACACTCGGTGTTGGATTGGTTACAATAGATATATTATAAACCTGTCAGGCCAGTCATCTTAGCATTTACTTAGATCTGGGACCATAGCAACAAAGTTCTGAGCAACATCTTCACCGTAGTATCAAAGCTTATTTCTTTTTTTTTTTTTCCATGTTTACTTTTTATTGATTTACAGATGAAAAATAGGGGTGGGATACAGAAAGGAAAAATGGGAGGGAGGGGGGGGGTACGCGTACATATGTATGCAAAAATTTACATAGGTGGTACATCAAGAAGTACATACGGTAAACAGGCATCATACATAGGTATTTAATGCATTTATTATATTACTGGAATGGTAATGGTAAGGGAGCAGCAAATGTATATTGGTGTTGCCTAGTGCGTAAACTTGCGGCCCTCCGCTGTTGTTGTGACACTGTATGCATTTACCGATTTAAGGTTATAGTTTAGCATATGCCCTGGCAGTCACCCACGTGACATGGAAATTGCCATGGTGTATGGAGGTTGTGATCTAATTGTATGATGGGTTGCAATCAGCACGTTGCTGGGCTATTGGGTCGTGTTTGGTACCTGTTAGTGTGCGTCTACTGTTCCGATTTCGTCGGTACATGTTAGGCGTGTAATGTCTACACTATGGGTTTGCCATTTCGCCCATTTTTTAGCGTATGTGTGAGGTTGACCACTCAGTCTATATGCCATTTGCTCGAACTCTGCTATGGTCTCGAGTCTACTCCACACCTCCTTGATGGATGGGGCGTGCTTGGTTCGCCAATGTGCGGCTATGCTAGTTTTCGCCGCTGTCAATATATTTATCAGGACATGGTTGTTCCCGTCAGAGAACAGCTCCGGGGCTAAATGTAGCAGATAACATTCCGGCGTAAATGGTATTACATGGGACGCTATTAGTCTGACTGCTTTTTGTATTGTGTGCCAAAACTTCTCCAATCGTGGGCACTCCCAAAATATGTGTAGAATGCTGCCCTTGTGTAGCTCACATCTCCAACAAGTGTGTGGGATAGATGGATACATGGTTGCTAACCTGGACGGCACTAAGTACCATCGCATCAACAATTTATTATATGTTTCCCAATGAGACAAGCTATGGGACGCTTTTTTAGTTGTCTGCATGGCTTGTAGCCAGGTCGGAGTGGGAATATTGTAGCCCCATGTAGCTAGAGCGCAGCTAAGCGGAAAAAGGCCTTGACAGGGGTTAGGAGGCGGGCTTAGGAGGAAGTAAGCGAGGGTTGGAATTATGGGTAAGTGGGATTGGCTATTTAAATGAGCAGCCATTTTAGGTGAGTCATTCTAACTTCCTACCTGGTCGAGTTTGTGTTCGCCTCGGGGAGCGCGGACTTTGCTTGGTCGGATTTCTTTTGTCTCCTCTGCAGGAACAATGGACGACGTGGAGCGTTTGCTGGAAGGGATCAGGTCGGCAGCACGGCATCAAGGTGTGGACTGGCTACGGGCACAGCTTGGCCCTGCCCTGGCGGAGGCGGCGGATCGGGACGGCGATGGCGGGAGACCGGTCCGGGCCCGGAGGCCCCCGAGGAGGCTAAGCCCGGGCGCGGGGCCCGGTGAAGTGGTACCCGGTAGCAGTGGAGTTCCAGTTCCGACCGGCAGCAGGCCCGGGAGCCGCGTGGTCGAGGCCTTGCCTCCCCGTGTGCGGACGGAGCCTCGGATGTGCACTAGGCGGCAAAGGGATATCGTGGACGGGGGCGCGGCTGCTAGCAGGTCGGAGGCGGCCGGGCGGCCCCCTGGTGCTTCGAGACCCACGGAGGGGAGGCCCAGGAGGGCTTCCCCCCCTTCGGACAGCGGAGACGATGAGGAGGCTGGATCCGGGAGACCGCATGGCAGGCATCAGGCAAGTGCAGAGGGCTCAGGTCGGGGCCCTCTTGGCGGGAAGGTTGTTCGGGGGAGCTCTGCCACTGGGGGGGGCGGGAGTAAGCCGGTTGGGGGTACACAGGCCTTAGTGGGAAAGGGGGAGGGCCCTGGGGCCCCGAAGAGAAAATGTGGCTCTAAAGGAGTAAGTTCTAAGGGTGGTAGGGGTTCCCGGGAGGGGGCCAGGTCAGACAGAGGGTCTCCCGTAGGGGTGGTGGGTAGTTCGGGGCCATCGGGGTCTGGCAAGCAAGGGGTCAGAGGTAAGGGGGTGGGGGAGGGGGTTTCGGAGGTAGCTAGGCAAGGGCGTAGGGTAGGCCGGGAGTCGGGTCTTTCCGTAGTGGAGGGGCGCAGGGGGGGCCCGGGTTCCAGGAGTAGTAGTGACAGTCCCTCGCCCGTTAGATCTCTGGGGTCCCGGGATGCTCGGGGGCGGTCGGGTCGGCACTGCTCCCCCTCGGATAGCTCAGCAGGGGAAGGTGCGGCAGCCCCTCGGTATGGACAGCAGGGGCGGCTTGCTGGTAGAGACGGGAGGAGTCGTAGCCCCAGGGGTTCCCGGGTGCCACGTGGTGGTAGAGGTCAGCGGGAGGCTTCGGTGCAGAGCAGGCGCTCCCGGGGTCGGGACGGGAGGGGAGTGGATGTTCGTTACCCCCTACCCAGGACTTCTTCTCCTTGTCCTAGATTTCGGAGCCGTTCTGCTTCCTCACAGGCTGGGCACCGGGTGGGCTCCCCGGTCGGCGAGATGGCGGCGGAAGTTCCTCTTCCCGGACGTCAGGCGATCTGTACTGCAGCCCCCACCGCTCCGGTGTCGGGGGGCTTGGCCGGTGAGTCCAGTGGGTCACTACACTCTAGCGCACTAGTTACCACACTTCAGGCACTACTCCACTCATTGGGGGCGGGGGGTGACACTAGCGGCGTTGGTCAGGTGTGGGCTCCGGGTGCAGTGGCTTCAGGTTCTCGGATCCGGGATTCCGCGGGGCCTAGTTCGGGCGGGGATTTGGTGGTGCCGCAGGACGTAGGGGAGGTTGGGAGCGAAAGGGCTGAGTTGTCCGGGGGTATCCCCGACGCGGCTAGGCAGCACGCGTACGTATCTTTTGCGGGCCCACTGGGGGTCCATTTGAAACAGGACGTGAAGGATAAGATTTGGAAGGGCGAGTTCTGTGAGATTTTCTCCCTCCTCCCGTTAGAGGACTTCATTGACCTCAAGGAGGAGGATAAGAAGGATGAGAAAAAGGAGGAGGAGGAGAAGAGGAAGCGGTACCGCAAGATACCGAAGTCCTTCGGTAATTGGTTGCGGGCTTTTTGTGTGCTGGCTAGCGTGCTCGGCGAGAAATCGCCGGGGTTGTGCTCGTCTTTGTTCTGCTATTTGGATGGCATTTGGGAGGCGTACCGGACTTACGGGGGGTTGGCCTGGTGGAGGTACGACGAGCAGTTTCGGCAGCGGCTGGCGGCTAACCCGGGTATGCGGTGGGACCAAATGGACCTGCCGCTCTGGATGAAGCTAATGATGGCGCAAAAAGCGCAGCCCTTTCAGAGCTCGGCCGGCGCCAGGGGGCAGTCCGCCTCGTCGGCCACCTTACAAAAGGGCTTATGCTGGCTCTATAACGAGGGCCAATGCAAATGGGGAGCCTCCTGTCGTTTCAAGCATAAGTGCTCCGGCTGCGGGGGAGCTCATGGGCTCAACCGCTGCTTTAAGAAGGGTAAGTCCGGAGGCGCCGGCGCGGCTGTCGCGCCGGGGGGAGGGGGTGCATCCGCTTCCCCTGGGCCTAACCCCAGTGAAGCTAAGCGCGATGGAGCCGTGGCTAGGCCGCTACGGTAACAGGGCGGACGCTGCGGTGCTCCTGGCGGGGTTTGCGGTGGGGTTCTTTATTCCGTTTCAGGAGCGACGAGGGGGTCAAGGGAGGCTGCGCAACCTGAAGTCTGTGGCGGACTTCCCGGATGTGGTTAGGGAAAAGCTGGGCAAAGAAGTCGGACTGGGCCGCATGGCAGGCCCGTTTGTAGTGCCTCCGCTGGAGGGCCTGCGGGTTTCCCCACTTGGGGTGGTCCCCAAGAAGGAGCCGGGTAAATTTAGACTCATTCACCATCTCTCATACCCGAAAGGGGAGTCGGTGAATGACGGTATTCATAAGGAATTGTGCTCGGTGTCATATGCATCTTTCGACCGGGCGGTCGATTTGGTCCGGCGGGCCGGGCATGGGGCCCTGATGGCTAAGGTGGACATCGAGGCCGCGTTCCGGCTGCTACCGGTCCACCGGGACTGTCATCACCTGCTGGGGTGTTTCTTTGAAGGGGCCTACTTCGTGGACTTGTGTCTGCCTATGGGCTGTTCCATTTCGTGCTCCTATTTTGAGAAATTCAGCACTTTTCTCGAATGGGTGATACGGGTGGAAGCGGGGAGTCGTCTTATTGTACATTATCTAGATGATTTTCTGTGTGTGGGACCGGCCGGTTCCCTGGATTGCCTGCGCCTGCTGCGGACGGTTGAGTGGGTGGCGGGCCAATTCGGGGTTCCGCTGGCGGCGGATAAGACCGAGGGCCCGACCACGTGTCTGAGTTTTCTAGGTCTGGAGATTGACTCTGGGAGGGGAGAATGTCGGCTGCCCCAGGATAAGCTGGCAAGGCTTCGGGGGGCGGTGGCTGCCGTTGCTGGGGCACGCAAGGTGACTCTGGTGCAGCTACAGTCTTTGATTGGGTTGCTCAATTTTGCGTGTCGGGTCATCCCGATGGGAAGGGTGTTTAGTCGCAGCTTGTCGGCCGCTACCGCGGGGGTTAGATCCCCGCACCATTTCGTACGGGTGTCGGCGGCCATGCGAGCGGACTTGGGCATCTGGGATGCCTTCTTGCGGGATTTTAATGGGACGGTGTTGTTCCGGCAGGAGGGCCAGTCGTCGGCTGAGCTGGAGCTTTTTACGGATGCTTCGGGCAGTATAGGCTTTGGGGCATATTTCGGGGGCTCCTGGTGTGCGGAGCGGTGGCCGGACTCTTGGGGTTCGAGCCCTCTTATGCGCAACTTGGCTTTCTTGGAATTGTTCCCGTTGGTCGTTGCAGTAGCGTTATGGGGTGACAGGCTGCGTGATCGGAAAGTGGTATTTTTCTCGGATAACATGGCGGTGGTTCACGCGGTGAATCGCCAGTCGGCGGCCTCAAAACCGGTGGTTCAGCTGCTTAGGCGACTGGTATTGCTGTGTATGTCCCGAAATGTTGTTTTTCGCGCGCGCCATGTTCCCGGCTATTTGAATGAGGTGGCTGATGCTCTATCTCGTTTTCAGTGGTCCCGTTTCTGGCTGGCGGCGCCGGGGGCATCGAAGGAAGGGCTGGCTTGCCCGGACGAGATTTGGCAGCTGGGGGCGTCCTGCTTGGAGGACTCGTGAAGGCTTCTCTGGCACCGGCCACTTGGGCCTCGTACAGTAAGGTTTGGGGCTTGTGGGAACGGTCACTGGAGGGGTTGGCCATGGACAGCGGGGAGGCCCTGCGGGACGCTTTCTTGTGGTACACCTGTCAGTTGCTGACAAAAGGGCCGTCCCCTGCCGTGGTGGACAGATCCATGGCGGCTATGGCGTTTTGGTTTCGGTGGCATGGGAAGGAGGACTTTACCAAGACCTTCGTCATCAGGCAAGCCCTGAAGGGTTATCGCAAGGGGCGCAGGGCGCCGGATACCAGGCGCCCGGTGTCGGTGCGGCTGCTGGGGGACTTGGTGGGTATATTGCATGAGGTTTGTTTTGATGGGTTTGAGGCTTTACTGTTCAAAGTAGCGTTTGTTTTGGCGTTTTTTGGGGCATTCCGAGTAGGGGAATTGGTGAGTGCTAGTAAACTGGCGCAGGGGGGCCTGCAATTGTCGGGGGTCCGTATCCTGGATAGGAAGGTGGTGGTGCACCTTGGCAGGTCCAAAACGGACGTCCGAGGCGTGGGCCGGGACGTGACACTGGGGGCCTTGCCAGGCTCGGCTTTGTGCCCGGTGGCTGCTACGGTGGAGTATCTGGCGCGGAGGCCAGCGGTGGGGGGCTCCTTATTGGTGCATGCTGACGGATCGTCCCTTTCTCGGTTCCAGTTCACGAAAGTTTTTCGGTTGGGCTTGGGCAGGTTGGGGCTTCAAGCTGCACGATTTGGGACGCACTCGTTCCGTATTGGGGCGGCCACGGAGGCCGCACGGTTGGGATTGGGGGACGAGGTGGTGAAGAGGATCGGGAGGTGGGAATCGATAAGATTCCGCTCCTATGTCCGGTTGGGTCTATTGGATTAATGGCAGGGGACTGTTTCGTATTTCAAAAAAAAATAAAAATGTGTAGAGCCATCAAATTCGAAAGGTTTTGTGTTATGATGTGAGGGGTAATGGCTATGTTGGGATGTTTCGCTGTGTTGGTTGGGGATGGGGTAGGGGTCTCTGTTGGACTTCCCTCATCCTTTGTTTTCTCCCCCCAGGGCGTGTGGCATGGATCGTGGGCCATTCGTTTGTCTTCTGGGCCGAGAGGAGGGCCGCAGCTCGAGCGCAAGGCCAGCAGCTGGGTTTTCTGAGAGGCCAGTTGGCAGTTCGTTGGTTTGGGTATCGGGGTTTTTGCTGGGGGGATGTTTGTGGGAAACTGTTTGGGATGCTGGCAGCAGGGTACTCGCCAGACGTGCTGGTATTACATGTGGGGGGAAATGACCTGGGCCTTACGCCGCAGCGCCGGCTGGTGAAGTGGATGAAGCAGGACATTAATAAGTTAAGGGGCCTGCTTCCGGGGGTGATGTTGGTCTGGTCTGAGATTGTCCCGCGGCGCCGGTGGCGGCACGCTCGGGACCCGGGGGCTATGGAGAGGTGCAGGAAGAAGGTGAATAGCTTGATGGCAAGCTTTGTGCGGAAAGTAGGGGGTGTAGTGGTACGGCACCTGGAGTTGGAGGAAGGGTTGCCAGGATACTACCGCTCGGATGGTGTTCACCTCTCGGATGTGGGTTTGGACCTGCTCAACTTGGGTTGGCAGGATGGTATAAGGATGGCTCTGTTTCTTCGGGGTGGCGGAGCTCAGACAGCTTAAGGGGTCAAGGTCTGAGCTTGTGGCGGGACGGGGAGCTGAAGGAGAGGAAATAGGCTCCCCTGGATGAACGTGAGGTGGAATAAACAGATTGTGGTCATCGGTGGTTGAGAGGTTTCGAGTCCTGGAGGTGGCTCAGAACCTGGTGGGGCAGGGGTATCCGGGTATACCCCTGCCGTGGTTAATGGTGGTTGGCACTTTGATATAAAGTTGGTGTATGTTATAATTATGTATATATGTGTTATTATATGGGGGTCATTGCCTCTTGTATGGTAGCCGAAGGAACAGGATGCGAGGGGGCGGAGTATGGGGGGCAATGACCCATGTTTACCTGTTAATTTATTATCGATATTATTATTATTATTATTATTATTATTATAATTATTGGTTAATAAAGCTGTGGACAAATTTCCCCATACTACTTAGTGTCTGTGTATTATTGGGTTAGGTTATGGGGGTGGTTTGTCCTGGATTCCGACTGCCCAAATGGCGACTATAGACCTGTCATGTAGCCCCATGTAGCTAGAGCGCAGCTAAGCGGAAAAAGGCCTTGACAGGGGTTAGGAGGCGGGCTTAGGAGGAAGTAAGCGAGGGTTGGAATTATGGGTAAGTGGGATTGGCTATTTAAATGAGCAGCCATTTTAGGTGAGTCATTCTAACTTCCTACCTGGTCGAGTTTGTCCCACCCACCCTCCCTTTGTTTGTTTTGTGTTTATTTAACCCATTTCTTTCACAGCGGCGGGACGGGGAGCTGAAGGAGAGGAAATAGGCTCCCCTGGATGAACGTGAGGTGGAATAAACAGATTGTGGTCATCGGTGGTTGAGAGGTTTCGAGTCCTGGAGGTGGCTCAGAACCTGGTGGGGCAGGGGTATCCGGGTATACCCCTGCCGTGGTTAATGGTGGTTGGCACTTTGATATAAAGTTGGTGTATGTTATAATTATGTATATATGTGTTATTATATGGGGGTCATTGCCTCTTGTATGGTAGCCGAAGGAACAGGATGCGAGGGGGCGGAGTATGGGGGGCAATGACCCATGTTTACCTGTTAATTTATTATCGATATTATTATTATTATTATTATTATTATTATTATAATTATTGGTTAATAAAGCTGTGGACAAATTTCCCCATACTACTTAGTGTCTGTGTATTATTGGGTTAGGTTATGGGGGTGGTTTGTCCTGGATTCCGACTGCCCAAATGGCGACTATAGACCTGTCATGATGTGCAAGTCTTTTTCCCATTGCTCCATGTACTTGTGTTTGTTTAGAGGGTCTACATCATTTAGTGCTCTATAGCAGAGGGATAGGTGTTTCACAGATGGTCGCTTGCCTATACAGCATAGACCTAGTTGCGTAAGTTGGGAAACATCACACTGTTTGACTTGTAACGAGTGAAGGATATGCTTGAGCCTGAGATAGGTATACAACTCTCTAGGGGATAACATAAATTCCTGTTGAAGGTCCGGGAAAGATTTAATGCCCTTTTCTGTGTATAGCTGCATTATTGATGTGAGACCTTTTTGGATCCATGAGTCCAAGTGTAAATTCTCTGAGAGCTCAGAGATCGTTTGCATGGGGGCAAAATATAGTGTGTTGTGTGTGCCCGTGAGGTTTTTCGCCCATTTCCTCCAGCTGTCTAATAGGAATCTCGTGCATATCAGGGGTCTACCCTTTTTGTTATCCCATTTTGTAAACGAAGTCAACAATGAGTTTAATGTGTATGTGCGTAGACATGCATTTTCCAAATGTACCCATATAGGTGGGGTGGGGCGGGAGAGTACATCTAGGCCGTGAGTCAAGGCAGCTGCTCTATAATAAGCTCTAATGTTTGGCATTCCCAACCCTCCTTTGGTAGGTGGAAGCCAAGTGAGCCTGTTAGCTATTCTCGGAGGCTTTTTTTTCCAAATGTATGTATTAAATAGAGTTTGAAATGCGCGTAACAATTTGTCTCCTAAAGCAATGGGTACAGTTCGGAACAGGTATAAGACATGGGGAAGCGCCATCATCTTAATGGTATTTATCCTACCTAGCCATGAGATTTCTAGGTTCTGCCAACTATCCAGTTTTTCTCGCAATTTACCTATAAGCGGGGTATGGTTTTCTCGAACTAAGTGTGAGGTCGATTTGGTCAGGTTTATTCCCAAGTATTTTAGAGAGGTTTTCCTCCAATCAAAGGGGTGCTGCGATTTGAGGTGTTGGACTGTGTGCGCAGGTATACCTATTGAAAGTGCCTGTGTCTTTTTGAGGTTATTTTTATAGTATGATACGCTTCCATAGAGCGTGAGGAGTTCCATCAGGGACGGGATAGATTTTGTCGGGTTTCTGAGGAACAGGAGCACATCGTCAGCAAAGAGCGCTAATTTCTGTGTTCCTACTGGGGTGTCGATGCCCTCTATGTCTTGATGTTGTTTGATGTGTAGAATGAGCGGCTCTAAACAGAGTATGAATAGAAGAGGGGATAATGGGCAGCCTTGCCGCGTACCATTGCTAATATGAAAGGATTCAGAGAGGAAGCCTGAGTTAAATACTTTTGCTGATGGGGATTTATATAGGGCCAATACACCCTGTAGAGTCTTTCTCGTGAGGCCCATTTTTAGTAGTGTAGTGCACATATAGTCCCAGCCCAGGCGATCGAATGCCTTTTCGGCGTCGAGAGCTAGCACTATGCCTGCTTGTCTACTTACTTTAGCCCAGTTAATCAGATTAATGAAGTGCCTAGTGTTGTCTCCCGCCTGTCTACCGGGGACAAATCCTGCCTGCTCCTCTGAGATCAGGGCTGGCAGATGCACTTTCAGCCTGGTTGCCCAAAGTTTAGCATAGAGTTTGATATCTGCATTCAAAAGAGAAATGGGTCTGAGGTTTTCGCATTGCGTAGGTGGTTTTCCTGGTTTGGGTAATGTGACCACATGGGCTTCTAGCATCTCCTGGGGGAGGTCTCCGGATTGTTTGATAGCGTTAAAGAGTTTGGTTAAATGGGGTGCAAGTATGTCCGCCGCTTTATGATAATAATAGTTAGATAACCCGTCTGGGCCTGGGGCTTTATGTTTGGGCAAGGACTTAATGGCCTGCCGTATTTCTTCCTCAGTGAACGGGTCATCTAGCTGTGCACTTGCTTGTTGCGTTAGTTGGGGCAAGAGTATATTGTTCAAGAAATCTTCTATGTGTGTGGCATTGGGTTGCGGGATGTTGGGATCGGTTTTTAGATTATATAATTTGTTATAATATAAAGAGAGCTCATTCACAATATCTAGGGGGTTGTATAATTTACCTTTGGTAGGGGAGTCTATGTACGGGATTTTGGATTGTAACTGTTTAGTTTTAAGTCTGTTAGCTAGCACTTTGCCCGCTTTATTACCATATGTGTAGTGTTTAAGTTTTAGCGTTCGTAGCCACCGTTCTGTGGTCACTAGGTCTAGAGCTTGTAGTTTCTTCTGGATGTCGGTTATTTGTGCGGTGACACTTTTGGTTGGGTTTGTTTTGATTAGAGCCTCTAAAGACCTTAGGTTTAATTGAAGGGTCTTACTGGTATCAGCGACACGTTTTTTTTGTGTCGAACCTTCTCTGATGAATATTCCTCGCATGACTGCTTTATGAGCTGTCCATATGGTTTGAATAGGGATGAGGTCAGTCTCGTTATTTAAAAAGTAGTTTCTTGCTTCCCTTATGGTCGTATCAAGGACCTGCTGGTTATCGAGTAGGCTCTCATTGAGTCTCCATTTCCCTCTGCCCCTCGCTTGGTACAGGGTTCGGAAGGTGATGTATAGGGGTGCATGATCCGACCATGTACGCTGACCGATCTGAACCTTGTCGACATTAGCCAAAGTGGCCTTATCCACCAGGCACATATCGATCCTTGTGTAAGTGTTGTGCACTTGTGATAGATATGTGTAGTCTTTTTCTTTAGGATACGTGGTTCTCCAGGTGTCATAGAGATTATAGGTAAATAGGATTTTGCTAAATTCAGTGCAATTGGAAGCAGCATATGCAGTGGGTCGTTTGTTGTGTTCCCTTTTAATATCTAGGTCTGGATCTAGTGTGCAATTAAAGTCCCCGCATATTATTGTGTGGCCTTGTTTCATGGAGTCTATGCGTTTCATAGCTTTACGGATGAAGGAAATTTGGGCTTCGTTTGGTACATACATGGATACAATGGTAACCTGCATTCCATTAAGGCTTCCAACCAAGATCAGGAGTCTACCTGATGGGTCTACATAAGATTTGGTTTCCTGGAATACCCAATCTCGGTGGAAGAAAACGGCTACTCCCCTAGACTTGTGGGGGGAATATGCGTGGAATGTTTGAGGGTAGTGGGGTGAGCTGAGTCGGGGAGGGTTTCGGATACAAAAATGGGTTTCCTGGAGGCATACAACAGCAGCTTTTGACGTATGCATGGTTTGGACTGCCAGACGTCTCTTATGAGGGCTATTCAATCCTTTCACATTTAAGGAAAATATTTTAAATGTTGTGTCTGTCATAGTAGGTGCGGATAGAGTTAGTCCTTACATAGTGTTTCATGAACACTGCACCACTCATTACATTGGTATCGGTATAGCATTGGCACCTAGGCTGAGATTGCAAGTTATGCATATATGTTGCAGGTATGTCACGGGGGTGAGACATAGTTTTTCCCATATCGTTTAAGCGAAACATATGACGTAATAACTGGGGGATGGGGGCAGGGGTGAAAGTCAGGAGGGGGGAACTGAAACCAACCTGCATAAAGTGCAGGGGTAGGTTGTGCCTCAGATGGAAGATTACTCCTCTCATCATGTGTGCACTGGGGGGTGGTGTGAGAGTGGCCACCGACAGGTATGCGTGAAAAAGTTGTGCTATCGAGCCACCTTGTTTTATAAAGGTGTGGCGTTCCTACTGAGGTTAGTAATCAAGTGTCATCTCGTGGATAGCCCACCGACCACTAGTAAATGTTGCGTGCCCTGTAGTATTGTGTCGTCATCAGCTGAAGTTTGGGTGAATCTGTTGTGTTACACCATCCGCACACTAGTATTGCGTGAGGGCATTTAATGTTGTTTGTGTACGTGTGAATCTTACATAACATTTGTTATAGCTAGGAGAAGCATATTATAGAAGGCTAATAATAAGAAAAAAAACAAATTAATACTGAGAAACACCAATAACAACACAAAATAAATCATTAACGGTACCTAATATTCCTGCACATATCTATCTGTTCAGTTTCTGGCTGTACAGTGCATGACATGCTTTTTACGTATCTGGAAATTAATTATAAAAAAATCTGACATCTATTTTGTGTCCAATTGATTATGCAATAAAGCCTCGTGCGGCTGCTAACGATTATTTTCAAACATAGATAGAATGTGGACCTTCTGAAGAGATTTGTACATATAACATTATCCGTAATTAGAACTGGACCTGTATCCAACTGACAAATAATTGGTTTGAGGCCTTTGTGGGTGCTTATGTGCGCGGGCTTCTGTACGCACTGCTAAAGGCATGTTACATTACAGCGCCTTCATAGGTCGTGTTATACCCATTATTGCTATGCGAGGTCAGTTGTTAGAGCCTGCATTAGGGTGCGTGGTAAAAATGACATAGCGGTGGTTAATCACCCACAATGTTTGTCTCAGTACTATAGTGGTAGCGTTAGACACAGTAATGCTAGGTAAAATAAGCAACGGTAGTACATGCAAGTGTGGGCATATGTGCAGTATGAATTTCAGTAATACAGTTGCATAACATTAGCATGGTTAATTTAGGGCAGCAGAAGGCAAACAATAGAGGCGATACTTAAGTGGATTCAGCGGATCCGGCGAGATGTGGTGAACATATTGATTCAGTCCGCGTTTTGCGAGTTCGGTTTCATGGGGGCGCCTATCATGGTCCATTCGGGTCTCATCTTTTTCGGTTGTGCTTTCTGCGGTGAGCTGCGGCCCATGTTGTGGTGTAGGCCCCATTCTTTGAGTTTCGCCATACCGACTTCTGCTTCCAAGATCGCTTCCGTTCTGCCTTTGTACCATACCAGCAGTTTGGTTGGATATCCCCATCTGTACGGTATTTGATGATTTCGCAGTGTTTTGGTGACATTAATGAACTCTCTGCGCTTTGCCATGGTTGTCGCGGACAGGTCAGCGTAGATGCTGATGTTTTGAAAGGGGTCTGGCAGATGTTCAATTTTCCTTGTAGAGGTGAGGATAGTTTCTTTCGAGGTATAATAATGAAAGCGGGCTATCACGTCCTTAGGTGTGTCTGCTGTGAATCTGGCTGGCCTGGGGAGTCTGTGGACTCTATCTAGTGTCCAGGCTGAGGCCTCCAGCTGCGGTGCAATGGCGGCGCACATGGTCTTCAAATATTGTGGCAGCGCCTCCGTGGAAATTGTGTCCGGGATGCCCCTGAACCTGAGGTTATTCCTCCTTGCCCTGTCCTCCATGTCAGCTACCTTTACTTTCATATTCAGTTGTTCTTCTTCCAGTTTGTGTAGCTGATCCACAACATCATTATGAGCTGAGCACAGCTCCTCCATTTTGTTTTCCAATCGATTTGTGCGTTCACCTAAGTCCTGGATTTCCTCACGGATTTCTTTTGTTATCTGTCTGAAGTCAGTTCTCAGAGACTCCTTCAGTGCTTGTAACATGATGTGCAGGTTATGGTTAGTGACTGGGGCATCACCTTGGGATAGCTGGACTACATCTTCCTCTATAATGTCGTCTGCTCCTTGCGTGTGTAATTCTGATTCGGCGCCATCTTGTTTTTGCCGCGGGCGCTCTTTCTTACTTGTGCGGATCGGATCCGTTAACTTGAGCTGCTTGGACGGTGCCATGGATATCAGAGAGGGTGTATCACCCGGTAGGTAGGTGCTGATATGTGATTTCGGCTCTGTCTGTATAGCTGTATGCTCGGTGGTCGCGGAGCTCTCACTTCGTGCGACTACTCCATGCGCCCGGTAGCCACGCCCCCTCAAAGCTTATTTCTAATGGCAGACTACCTCCAGTGCCCCTCATGTGATATGACTTCTGCTATTTAAAGAAACCTCCAAGCATCATAATTACTTCAGCCTGCTATAATGGTTATGGTGCCCAGGATCTGATTAACATAGGGGCTATTGGAGCTCCAGCTCCAGGCCTATTCATTGCAATAGGCTCAAGTTGTCTGATATTTTAAGATCTGCTGCAGCCTGAAATGCTGAGTGCCCTGGGAGGCTCTGATATCGTATATAACCTAAAGTGGTCAAGGGGTCTTTGTATGTACAAATATGTATAAATAATATACATCTGAAATGTGCCCTACATAGCCAATGGAAGGGTCCAGTCATGCACATAGGAGTGGCCTGCAGCATCTCTTCTCCAAGATCACCACCCTAAGCCATATGACCCATAGGATGGGCCATGACCAATTGTGCCTCTTGCTTTCTCGGTGGGTTAGCCTGTTTATAAATATGGATTTTATATGCTTGACATTTCCAGGGTTTGTTTGTGCACATGGCATGGCTTTATATACAACTGTACAGTTCAGTTGCAGATGGAGATCAGGTTCGTATGAGACCAAAAACACAAATTAAAAGTTAGTATTTAGACTCATTGTTATTGACTGAGAGTCAGTGATCCTGGCCCTGCTTAGCCCTGTAGAAATAATCATATTTTTCTAAAAGAGGTCAGAAGTGTGGGATACAGCTGTCAGAGCCCAGCAGGAGCCAGGTAAGTTGTCAAACCATACTAAAGCAGTTTGTATACTACTTAGCGTTGGACAGCACTAGGAGACTCCTGGTGCCATAAATATAAAGCAGACTACAGTGAGGGGACTACAGTGAGGGAAAAAAGTATTTGATCCCCTGCTGATTTTGAACATTTGTTCAATGACAAAGAAATGATCAGTCTATAATTTTAATGGTAGGTGTATTTTAAAAGTGAGAGACAGAATAACAAAAAAATCCAGAAACACGCATGTCTAAAAAAGTTATAAATTGATTTGCATGTCAATGAGTGAAATAAATATTTGATACCCTATCAATGAGCAAGAATTCTGGCTCCCAGGTGTCTTTTATACTGGTAACGAGCTGAGATTAGGAACACTCTCTTAAAGGCGGGCATTCCCTCCAGTGGCCATTGGAGTAACCAACCAACTCTTTCTTTGGTTTTTACCATATGTATTGGAGCTGATGTGTACTGTGGTCATTGCTGCTGCCCAGGAGTGATGGGAGTGAGCGCAGGACTTATCTTTTTGTATTTACTCCTAATATCAGCTTGTTACCTATATAAAAGACAACTGTCCACAGAAGCAATCAATCATATTCCAAACTCTCCACCATGGCCAAGACCAAAGAACAACTGAATGATTCAGAGGAGAACTGGGTGAAAGTGTTGTGGTCAGATGAGACCAAAATTGAGCTCTTGCTGTATTTGGAGGAGGCGGAAAGCTGCCTATGACCCCAAGAACACCATTCCCACCGTCAAACATGGAGGTGGAAACATTATGCTTTGGGGGTGTTTTTCTGCTAAGGGGACAGGACAACAGCACCGCATTAAAGGGACGATGGACGGGGCCATGTAACGTCAAATCTTTGCTGAGAACCTCCTTTCCTCAGCCAGAACATTGAAAATGGGTCGTGGATGGGTATTCCAGCAAGACAATGACCCAAAGCACACAGCCAAGGCAACAAAGGAGTGGCTCAAGAAGAAGCATATTAAGGTCCTGGAGTGGCCTAGCCAGTCTCCAGACCTTAATCCCATAGTAAATCTGTGGAGGGAGCAGAAGGTTCGAGTTGCCAAACATCAGCCTCGAAACCTTAATGACTTGAAGAGGATCTGCAAAGAGGAGTGGAAAAAAATCCCTCCTGAGATTTATGCAACCTGGTGGCCAACTACAAGAAACGTCTGACCTCTGTGATTGCCAACAAGGGTTTTGTCACCAAGTACTAAGTCAAGGGGGTCAAATACTTATTTCACTCATTGACATGCAAATCAATTTATAACTTTTTTGACATGCGTTTTTCTGGATTTTGTTTTGTTATTTTGTCTCTCACTGTTAAAATACACCTACCATTAAAATTATAGACTGATCATTTCTTTGTCAGTGTGCAAACGTTCAAAATCAGCAGGGGATCAAATACTTTTTCCCTTCACTGTAGTGGCTATGGTGCTTGGAGTGTTCTTGATTATGCAATGGTCACCTCCATGGTCCATACTTCAGTAACTTCTTAAATGTATGAAATTACAGTCAGGCTTCTCTTTTGCTCTACTCCTCAAGTTGTCTACATGGGAGTAAGAACCAAAAAACGACCTATATAACTTATGTATGATAAAATATTTTCAGACTTGAAAAAAAACAGGAACAGATTATTTAATCATAAAGAGTATGTAATAATATCACAAACATTGCACATAGACTCGTTTTTAAATGCATCCAAATAACTGTTGTCAACCTCAGCTCTAGTTCGTGCAACCACAAACTAGGCCATTGTAGGGGCATGTCATGCCTTACCTTAAGCAAAAGTTTATTTCCATACTTGTTCCTATTGTGTCTTCTTGTCCTTCTTGGAGAGAAGTTCTATGTTCCTTAGATGTGTTCTTGGGTTCCTGCCTCAGTTATCCATACATAGTCTCCTTCCCTATGCCCCCAACCATGGGCTTCAGGTAGAGGCTACTCTAACATTAATGTTGTGATGGGTCTCGGTCCTAATTTGAATAATAAAGGGGGAGGACCTAGTGGGCAATGGATGAGGGCCCTAATATTAATATAATAGGGGAGAAGACCTACTGTGTTTCACCTGGCCATCAGCAATTGGTGAAGGGTTGGGGACCTAATATTCATAATATAGGGGGAAGCCGTAGTGTCCTAAATTTCCGTTGTGTCTAGAGTTGAAGGGGAAATATTTTAAATTTGTTTCCATGTTAAGGGAGTGAAAACAGGGAAGACTGCAGTTCCAGACTAGCAATTGTCACAGAACACTGCAAAAAATGCTTGAAACGTTTTAGGTTATTTTACTAAAATTTATTGTAGTGCTGTTGCACAGTAAATTGTCAAACCATTTTAGTACAGCCACAGCTCCTGCTCCCAGTCTTCTCCTGCAAGAGGATCCATTTAGCTCTAAGGAGCACAGCCATGCAGGATGACAATTACTGACAGAGAGATAAAAACTGTGTGCTCTCAGCCAATAAGCAAGTACTGTATCAGCCATACTTTATGTCGGCTTGTAGTGGTCAAAGTGCTTGGAGTGTTCCTTTAGAAAAAAGATGCAAAAAAGGTCAAATTAAAACAATAAAAATAAAAAAGCACACATACTTGAAGTTCATAAATTTGCTGCAAAACCCAAGGAATTTCTAGCTTCTGCAATGAGCTCTCAAACCATGTATTTACTCAGCCGATCATGTTGTTCACTTAAGATGACTCAACAGGCAGGAGTTGACTCCCTCATTTTAATGAATTAAGTAGATAGTGTGTTAAAACACTATGCAAAAATATAAAATATGTAAATAAAGAAAAAACTGGAAATGCCAAAAAATATCTGTGCATATTCTTTTTCTAAAAAAACTGTGCAAATGTATATATTCTAGAACACCGGTTCCCAAACTGTGTGCCGCGGCACCCTGGGGCGCCGCAACGTGCACACAGGGGTGCCACGGAATGTTTCCCTGATGCTATGATTATAGCACCAGGGAAACATTACGGCTGAACAGGGGCCCGGTCGAGTGCTGCGATCCTTTAAGAGTGTTTGTATGTGTATGAATGTTTGTATGTGTATGAGTGTTTGTGTGTATGAGTGTGTGTGTGTAGGAGTGTGTGTGTGTATGAGTGTGTGTGTGTATGAGTGTGTGTGTGTGTATGAGTGTGAGTGTGTATGAGTGTGAGTGTGTATGAGTGTGAGTGTGTATGAGTGTGAGTGTGTGTATGAGTTTGTGTGTGTGTTAGTATGAGTGTATGTGTATGAGTGTGTGTGAGTATGAGTGTGCATCTGTGTGTGTGTATATATATGTCAGTGTGCTTCTGTGTCTGTGTGTGCGCACACATCTGTGTATGTGTGTCAGGGTGTGTGTTTTTATGTCAGTGTGTGTTACTGTGTCATGGTGTGGGTATGTATCAATGTTTGTGTGTGTCAGGGTGCATGTGTGTATATGTCGATATGTATCTATGTGTGTATGTGTGTCGGTGTCTACATGAATTTGTGTGTGTGTTGGTGTATTTATATGCATCTGTGTGGTAATGTGCATGAATATCTGTGTATGTATGTGGTAGTGTATGTGCATATATTCATGCAATCAAACACCAGCACAACATGCAAGCACACTCCTGCAATCTAACTAAATATTACATACATACATACACACCCCTGCATTCAAACTAAAAAAAATAATATACAAACACACCCCTTCACTCAAACACAAATACTTCACACAAATGTACATCCACATTTAAAAGTGAACATTACATTCAGACACACCCCTGCAATCAAACGCAAACTACATACAAACACACCCCTGTATTAAACCACAATAAATGTATACAAGCACCCCTTCAAACACCAACACTGTACATTACACTATAGTGCCAGTAAATGCCGCAGCGCTGTACAGATATACAACCTAGAAATTTTGACTTGGGGTGCCTTAGAAAAATACTGAAATATTAAGGGTGTCTTGAACCTAAAAAGTTTGGGAACCACTGTTAGAAGACTGGAGAAAATAAATTACATTAACATAGTCTATATTTATGTTCAATCTAATTTTACGAATGTCCATTTACTAAAGACATACATAAACTGCTAATCAAAAAAATGTGTGCATACTGAAATTCAATATATAAATTTAAGAGAAAAAATGTTTTAAAATCCCAAAACACATTTTTGTTTTGTCATTTACTGTACATGAAACATATTTTCCGTCTTAAACTCAAGACATTTTTTCACATGGCAGCATTCCAGTAATGTTAGTCTTGCAATAGTTTAGTACTGCCCCTTAAGCTGTTATAATAAACACTTAAGGTAGTATAAGATCTACTTTTTTAATATTAAAATATGGACTAAGTGTGGCTGCAAGCTGCTATTGAATGTAGAAATGATATAATATATAATATTTAGTTGTTGTTTAATTTCTACATGTAAAAGTAAACAATATACCATTATATGAATAAATGTGCATGTTTTGTATACTTTTCTTCATGTTTACTCATGGTAATAAGAGAAATTATACTCTTGCTTGGCGAGATATATTTGTGAAGGCTTGTGTAGTGCTTTAGAGTGATATAATTTAACCACATGAAATTTTACTATGAAGAATTAAACAGACACACTATACACCAAGACAACTTTAGCTTAATTAACCAGCTTTGGTGTATAGAACATTCCCATGTAGTCTCACTGTCATAGGCGTGCGTAACCTATTGTATAAAGGTGTGCACCCTAAAGCACAAACATACACGCCGTGTATAAATATATATATATATATATATATATATGTATACACATACATACACACACACACACGCTGTGTGTGTGTGGGCACTGTGTGTGTGAGGGCGCTATGTGTGTGTAAGGGTCAGTGGCGTAAACACAACCCATGGGGCCCCGGTGCGAAAACTGATCCGTGGGCCCCCCTACCCCACCCGCGCTTACTCTGCGGGGCCGGGGCCGCAACACATGGCGGCGGGCACCAGTGCATGCAGATACACATACACTTAAAGGACCACTACAGACACCCAGATCACATCAGCTCAATAAAGTGGTCTGGGTGCCAGGTCCCTCTAGTTTTAACCCTGTAGCTGAAAACATAGCAGTTTCAGAGAAACTGCTATATTTCACTGAGGGTTAATCCAGCCTCTAGTGGCTGTCTCATTGACAGCCGCTAGAGGAGCTTCCGCGATTCTCACTGTGAAAATCACAGTGAGAAGACGCTGAACGTCCATAGGAAAGCATTGAGTAATGCTTTCCAATGGGCGGTTTGAATGCGCGTGCGGCTCTTGCCACGCATGCGCATTCGGAGCTGAGAGGCGGATCGGGGCGGAGGGATCCTCAGCGCCAAGAGAGTCCGGCGCTGGAGAAAGGTAAGTGCTGAAGACACACACACTCTCACGAACAGACACATACACACTAGCTAACAGACACACATACACTCTCACGAACAGATGCATACACACTAGCTAACAGACACACACATTTACTGACAGACACCCAGTGACAGACATACATACACACTCACTGACAGACAGACACATACACACTCGCTTACAAAACACACACTTACTAACAGACACCAAACAGACTCACTAACAGACGCACACAAACTAACACACTCAGTAACACACACACAGTAACACACTCACTGACACACACAAACTAACACACACACTGCCATAAAAACTAACACACACACTGACATAAAAACACACACTCTAACACTTACACACACACACACAAATACTAACACACACACTTTTTTTAAACACTTACACACGCACACACACACACACAAATACTAACACACACACACACACTTTTTTTTTAAATTTAATCCCCCAGCCTCCTTACTTGTGGGATTCCCTGGGGTCCAGTCGTGTCACCCGGCAGGCAGGCTGGCGGGCGCGCGAGGGAGCACTCTACCATGAGTGCTCCCTGTTCAGCTCCTTCGCGCGCCACGTACTGATGCCGGAGCCGGAATATGACATCATCTTGTGTATCAGTGCGGTGCGCGGGGGAGCTGAAGAGGAAGCATTCAGGGGAGAGCCCTGAGGTGGCCGGCTCCTGGGCCCCCCCAGGAGAAGAGGCTGGCCACTCTGGGTACATACCGGGTCGCAGGGCGGCCGCGACCCCTGCGACCCCGGTATGTACGCCACTGGTAAGGGTGCTGTGTGTGTAAGGGTGCTGTGTGTGTGTGGGTGCTGTGTGTGTGTGTGTTTGTGTGAAGGCGCTGTGTGTGTGTGTGAAGGCGCTGTGTGTGTGTGTGAAGGTGCTATGTGTGTGTGCAGGCGCTGTGTGTGTGAAGCCGCTGTGTGTGTAAGGGCGCTGTGTGTGTAAGGGCGCTGTGTGTGTGTGTGTGTGAAGGCGCTGTGTGTGCAGGTTTCATGATCTGCAGTTTGGTTGCTTTTTCTTCTTACCCATTCAAACAAGGGAGTAGCAAGGTGATGGTACATCTTTTATTCCCAACTCCACAAAAATGTTAGGTTTCCATGTTACCCAGCATTGTTGCAACATAATAAAGTGAACACAAACACACACACTACCCACTCACACATGCTCACAACTCAAATTATCACACACACAAAACTGCCCATGCTGATGTGGAAGTAATATTACATATAAAAATGACACACACTAACTACCTAGACATACACCACACACTAACAACTTAGGGACGAGCCATACACACTAATTACTCAAACAGACACACATATCAACAATACAGACAAGCATGTCAACTATTCAAATACACATCACACACAAACTAACCAGACACACACATCATACACTAAATACCTAGACACACTAACTAGCCACACACACTAACTACACAAACACCCACATCTGGCCCCTCACAATGCAGTAGTAATATTAAAAATATTAATTTTTATGTTATATATAAAGAAAAAAAAAGGTATGCAAGCCATCCACCCACAAACTCACTAGATGGTGCCTTACTGTGTAATTGACTCCCAGTGCAGACCTCAAATTGTTTTCCTCCTTCCCCGGTAATGTAGTGGCGGGAGTGTGGTGTTTGTGCTGCAGGCACCCAACTCCCTGCTCTGTTGTGGCTTTGCTGTGCGGTGTATTACAGATCACAGGACGTGTGATTGCTCTGTGTTCTGTATTATACCGTGTTTCCCCGAAAATAAGACCTACCCCGAAAATAAGCCCTAGCTGAATTTTCGGGGTGGGCTGCAATGTAAGCCCTACCCCGAAAATAAGACCTAGGCATTTTACCTTTGCGGCCCAGCGGGACTTCCTTCTTCTATGAGGAGGAGGGGGAGGAGCGTTGCGGGCCGCGGCATCGCGCAGCGTGATGACGACGTGCGCAGCGTGATGATGACGTGCGCAGCGCCGTCAGTCTGCCTTCACGGATCTTCAGCGGAAGGATCCATTCCGGGCGGTGAGACACCCAGTGGTCGGACTCTTTGAACTGTGAGTAGATACCGGTATTTTATGTCTGGGACTTAATTAATTAAAGGGGGGGGTGAATTAATTAAAGGGGGGGTGAATTAATTAAAGGGGGGTGGATTAATTAAAGGGGTTGTGGATTAATTAAAGGGGTGGTGGATTAATTAAAGGGGTGGTGGATTAATTAGAGGGGGTGGATTAATTAGAGGGGGGTGGATTAATTAGGGGGGGTGGATTAATTAGAGGGGGTGGATTTATTAAAGGGGGGTGGATTAATTAGAGGGGTGGATTAATTAGAGGGGGTGGATTTATTAAAGGGGTGGTGGATTAATTAGAGGGGGTGGATTTATTAAAGGGGGTGGATTAATTAGAGGGGGGTGGATTTATTAAAGGGGTGGTGGATTAATTAGAGGGGGTGGATTAATTAAAGAGGGGGTGGATTAATTAAAGGGGTGGTGGATTAATTAGAGGGGGATGGATTCATTAGAGGGGTGGATTTATTAAAGGGGGGTGGATTAATTAGAGGGGTGGATTAATTAGAGGGGTGGATTAATTAGAGGGGGTGGATTTATTAAAGGGGTGGTGGATTAATTAGAGGGGGTGGATTTATTAAAGGGGGGTGGATTAATTAGAGGGGGTGGATTAATTAGAGGGGGTGGATTTATTAAAGGGGTGGTGGATTAATTAGAGGGGGTGGATTAATTAGAGGGGGTGGATTTATTAAAGGGGGTGGATTAATTAGAGGGGATGGATTTATTAAAGGAGGGGTGGATTAATTAGAGGCGGTGGATTTATTAAAGGGGGGTGGATTTATTAAAGGGGTGGTGGATTAATTAAAGAGGGGGTGGATTAATTAAAGAGGGGGTGGATTAATTAAAGGGGTGGTGGATTAATTAGAGGGGGATGGATTCATTAGAGGGGTGGATTTATTAAAGGGGGTGGATTAATTAGAGGGGTGGATTAATTAGAGGGGGTGGATTTATTAAAGGGGTGGTGGATTAATTAGAGGGGGTGGATTAATTAGAGGGGGTGGATTTATTAAAGGGGGGTGGATTAATTAGAGGGGGTGGATTAATTAGAGGGGGTGGATTTATTAAAGGGGTGGTGGATTAATTAGAGGGGGTGGATTAATTAGAGGGGGTGGATTTATTAAAGGGGGTGGATTAATTAGAGGGGATGGATTTATTAAAGGAGGGGTGGATTAATTAGAGGCGGTGGATTTATTAAAGGGGGGTGGATTTATTAAAGGGGGGGTGGATTAATTAAAGGGGGGGTTCAATGTACATACCGGTACCGTAAATAAATAAGCCCTACCCTGAAAATAAGCCCTAGTGTGTTTTTTGTGACTAAAATTAATATAAGACCCAGTCTTATTTTCGGAGAAACACGGTAATGTGAGGTCTTGTGCAAGCAGGTAGTCTGCAGCAGTGACCATATATAGACTCCTGTATGATGGAGAACTACGAGGAAGCATTCTCAGAGACACACTGTGCAATACTCCCTATTAGTATTATTTACATATGCCGGCTGGTACCCCATTAGAACCGACACCGAAGACACCTGCCCTCTCTGCTCTCCTTTTTTTTGGAATTGTTCTTACCTGGTTCCTCCAATACTCTTCCAGCATTTTGCACCTCATTTTGAACAACAGCACTTTTTGTGAGGGTTTGAACCATTGTTTCCAAACCTCATTCTGAACTCTTTCTCATCCCATTCAGTCAGTTTATAAATCCAGTAGATTTTACCTGAATATGTTATATTTGAGTCTTGAATGTTTAAAATATATTCTATTGTTTTCCATGCATGTTTTTATCTTCTCTTTTTCCTGTTTTAATTATGGGACAACTATCACTGGTATGCTATTATATTCAATATTACTTGGAGAAAATAATACCTGATATAGATTTCATAAGACTCTTACGTGAGTTGAAATGTTGTACTTAAAGGTTCCCAAAAATCCTGCTGAGTTTCTGGAATAAGGATACACCCAATTTAATTGTAAATGTTTGAAGGGTAAAGGGAAAAAATTAAAAACATTTTTAATGTTTATTAGAATTAAAAATTTAACCATGCGGTTGTCAAGGCAGAACTAGGCTTCACAGCCTTTAGAAATTTAATGTGAATCTTAAAATGGTTGAATGTAAATGAATAACACAACATACTTACAATTTGCTTTAATAATAGTGAAGTATAATAAGATTTAACTATTTTCAGAAATTCACTAAAGTGATCTGCAGGTGTCACTCCTATTCCACTTATGATGTCCCTACTTAGGTTGACAATTTTTACTGATCTCTCTCTTTACTGGTTGGCATTCTTAGTTTTACTAATGTAAAATTATCACAACATGTACCAGATCATATTATGTATAAACATATATATTATATTGAAGAGAAAACTAGAACAGTAATTATGCTTGTTAACAACATTGGTAGCTGTTACAATATACCATCAGGAACTTAAATTGACTTTAAATGGGATTGTTAAAGGGACACTATAGTCACCAGAACAACTACAGCTTATTGTAATTGTTCTGAGGAGTATGTGAAACACAAAAATATACAAACAAAGTGGGCTTAAGTGTGGTGGCAATAAATGCCACAGATCACCTGAGTGGAAACCCCTTACACCACTCTATAAAATACAAACATAAAATACATACAATGTAGGAGATGATTCACACTTCTAGAATGGTTAAGCCTAGAGCCAAATTTCTGCATATGGCTCTCATGGATAGCGCTGTGGGACTTTTCAGGATGTCCCTCTACTATTCCCAGATCACTTATATGATGCTCCGGTTGGGTAATAATCCAGGTTCCACAACTTGACTTGAATTTTTCAGGAGAAAACTTTATTGCTCCCCAATGTGGAGTAAAACATGGATAAAATTGAGATTTCGATAAAATAAATAAAAAATAGAGTAACTGTATATAGTCCTGCCAATTGGCAAAAGTCCAAATGTCCGAAACGCGTTTCGCCCCGTACCAGGGGCTTTTTCAATCGGTGTATGGGCTTCCTTCTCTGTTTGGCGTCTTCTTAATCCCCTTGTGTCTTTTCACTTCCGGGTTCCGGCTATCGCACGTATGGAACGCAACGTGCGTTCCACCGCTGACGGCATGCGTTCCACTTTCAGATGGCGCCGTCGCTATCAACTGACGTCACTGGAACGCATGTCGAGCGTATCGTGCGTTCCATTTCGGAATTAATGGGAATTTAGATAGCTTTAGTGGCATAACATAAAAGTGCTCAATAAATAGGAATTTGAATAGCATTAGTAGCATAGCATTAAAGTGCTGGTGTTATTAATGGGAATTTAAATAGCATTAGTAGCATAACATTAAAGTGCTTAATTAAACATTAAAATGCTGATGTTGTGCAAAAATGTTATGCCACTAAAGCTATCTAAATTCCCATTAATTCCGAAATGGAACGCACGATACGCTCGACATGCGTTCCAGTGACGTCAGTTGATAGCGACGGCGCCATCTGAAAGTGGAACGCATGCCGTCAGCGGTGGAACGCACGTTGCGTTCCATACGTGCGATAGCCGGAACCCGGAAGTGAAAAGACACAAGGGGATTAAGAAGACGCCAAACAGAGAAGGAAGCCCATACACCGATTGAAAAAGCCCCTGGTACGGGGCGAAACGCGTTTCGGACATTTGGACTTTTGCCAATTGGCAGGACTATATACAGTTACTCTATTTTTTATTTATTTTATCGAAATTTTTTTATCCATGTTTTACTCCACATTGGGGAGCAATAAAGTTTTCTCCTGAAAAATTCAAGTCAAGTTGTGGAACCTGGATTATTACCCAACCGGAGCATCATATAAGTGATCTGGGAATAGGAGAGGGACATCCTGAAAAGTCCCACAGCGCTATCCATGAGAGCCATATGCAGAAATTTGGCTCTAGGCTTAACCATTCTAGAAGTGTGAATCATCTCCTACATTGTATGTATTTTATGTTCTGAGGAGTATAGCCTGTCCTTGCAGGCTTTTAAATGTAAACACTGCCTTTGCAGAGAAAAGGCAGTGTTTACATTGCAACCTAGGGACACCTCCAGTGGCCACTCCTCAGATGGCGACTAGAGGTGCTTCCTGAGGCAGTGCTGCACTAGGTGGAGCACTGCCATTCAGAATCTCCACGCTCTGCAAGGAAATGCATTTATTTAAATGTTGGAGTGTTGTTTGGGCTATTTGGATTACTGGGACATCCACTAAAATAAATAATCCCTCACTTCCCTCACTTCCACCAATAGTGATGATTTCCTGGCCAATACAAAACCCCTCATATAGAAGCACTAAATCGAATTCTGCTCAATAAGAAGCATCATATTCACTTTGAGCAAGCACTCAAAATCTGTACTTTAATAAAGTAAGAAAGACGACACACTGTTAATAACTGAAGAACTTCAGCGAGTTTAAGTGCCTTAAGGGGTTTGGAGTGTTCCTTTATCCAACCTCACATAACCTTGATTCAGATACACTGACAAAGTTACAAAGAAGTACCGGTAAGTAGCTTTAGACTAGAGACATCAAAGCTGTTTAGTGAGGTCGCTTGGTCACTCACAGGTAAGTACCTTGCATTAAGAGTGTAATAGCTATAACATATATGTTTCCATGGGCGTCCTGCATTTTTCAGCTTGTTCTGCTGATTTTCGTGTGAAAGAGACAGGGACAGGAAGTGTGTATGGAGAGAGACAGGGACAGGAAGCTGCATCTATCCCTGCTTCTCTCTGACTGAAGCCACAGGGGAGCAACACATGCAGCCAGAGACAGCCTACAGATTAGGCAAGTGAGGCATGGGGGGGGGCAGACTATAGATTAGGCAAGTGAGGCATGGGGGGGCTAAATGAAGAGTCAGCAAGGAGCAGGGGCAGCAAGGAGCAGGAAGGGTATGCAAGGAGCAGGGGCAGCAAGGGGCAGGAAGGGTCTGCAAGGAGCAGAAAGGGACAGAAGGAGAACAAAGGTAAAGGAGCAGAACGAATCAGAAGGAGCACAAAGGTAAAATTAAAGAAGGAGCAGAAAGGGACAGCAAGGAGCACAAAGCTAAAGTATGAGAAGGAGCAGAAAGGAATCTGAATGAGAAAGGAGCAGAAGGGCGCAAAATAAGCAGAAAGGAGCAGAAAGGTAAAGGAGCAGAAGGAGCCAAATATAGAAGACAGTGTCAGAAGAAAAAGAAGACTGTCAAATGAAGGAGAAGAAAAGGAGATTGGAGCAGGAAGGACAAATGAACTGAACCCTCCACTTTATTCTGGACACCACATCATAAGGCTTTGGTACCTGGGCCTGGCAGGGAAACTCTGGACTTTCTCATCTCCCCAGGTAAAAAAAAATATCAGTGTTCACTTTTATTTACTGAGTGTCAGGAAGCACAGAGTGCCGCTGGGTCGGGGTGTTGCTGATTGGCTAGAGCGGTCAGCTGGCACTCTAAGCCAATCAGTAGCTCCCCATTCATAAAAAAAGTTTTTAAAAATTATGAACCGGGAACTGGCGATTGCTTAGAGCGTCAACTGTCAACTCTAGCCAATCAGCGGCACCCATGCCTGACGTCAATCTGCACTTCCGTTTCAGATGCCGAATACCACTGAGGGACCTGAAACTGGAGGAAGCCTTTGGTGTTAAACCATTTGAGAGTGGTTTAACCCCTTAAAGGAAAGAGCACCCAGGGGCTTCCTGGCATCATAGCATTTTCATTTAGATGAAGTTGTTATGGTGACCAGAATGGTCCTTTAATTTGCTTAAAGGAACACTATAGTGTCAGGAATACAAACATGTATTCCTGACACCATAGGTGTGAAAACGCTATTCACCCTGGCTTTATGTGATAATCACTATGCTCCTCCCCTTCATGACACTGTCAAAAAGGGGCCAAGCATAGAGGTCATTACAATTATGCCCCCCCCCCCGGAAAAATTCCTGCAGACGCCCATGTATGTTTCTAATCTATTCACTTTCCTTTTCTGCAGGATCATCTTCAATGAGACCATCCCAGACAAAGGGAATCATGGGCAGTTACTACCAGAGTTACATTTGCTAGAGTCAAACAAACAAAAATTATTTCAGCACATATCAAGATTGTCATATAACAACCATGCCGTCCATCATTCCATGTTGTCTGATTAACAGACAGGGAGATGTAGCAAGATTATGTACAGCCGAATCTCATTTCCCTCTGTGTCTATATATATGTTGTAAAAGGTCAGGAACTGGGCTACGACCTTGAGAGGCTGTTTTGACTATATCAGATAAGTATATCTAGATACCATTGTAATACAATTTGAGGTATCAGATATACACATATTGCCTTTTCTTTGTGTATTTTACCTCCATGCAGCTCATTGAGAAGTCTTTGCAAAACAGGTGCACTGAGAAATTTCTGCCTCTTGAGTTTACCTCCACTCAGCTAAACAAACCAGGAAATAACAGGAGCTGTTGTCTGATTAACAGACAGGGAGATGTAGCAAGATTATGTACAGCCCAGGGGCGGACTGAGAACCCTCAGGGCCCCCGGGCAAAATAAATCAAGGGCCCCCTTACAGGCCCCACCCATACTCCGCAGCAAGCGCCACCCATGTCCCGCCTCCATGCACCGCCTCCAGCCACACCCTACACAATCTTTAGACACAAGGAACAAAAGTGCAATAATCCCTTCAAGGCCCCAGTAGAGACTACAATTGAGGGCTAATGGGCCATGGAGGGGGGTCTTTCTAGCAGAGGCTATCTCAGTGTCCTTTAGAGAGTGTGTTAGAAAGATTACCCTCCAGGCCCTATTAGAGACTACAATGGAGTCTAATAGGCTTGGAAGGGGGTCTTTCTAACAGAGGCCATCTCAGTGTCCCTGCTGGAAACAGTCGCCTCCAGGCCCCAGTAGAGACTACAATTGAGGGCTAATGGGCCATGGAGGGGGGGGGAGCATTCTAGCAGAGGCTATCTCAGTGTCCTTTAGAGAGTGTGTTAGAAAGAATTTCCTCCAGGTCCCATTAGAGACTACAATGGAGTCTAATGAGGCCTGGAGGGGGGTCTCTCCAACACTCTGGTTCCTATTCACAATATAGCAGCACAACATAGCTCGCTGATACCTAGGCCAAGTTGGCTCCTCTTACCTTAATTACTGTTGCTGGCTGGCAGTCTGTGGGCTTGCTGGAAGACTGTGGGCTTACTGGCTGCGGCTGGCAGGCTGTGGGCTTGCTGGCAGGCTGTGGGCTTGCTGGCTACTGCCGGCAGGCTGTGGGCTTGCTGGCTGCGGCTGGCAGGCTGTGGCTTGCTGGCTGTGGCTTGCTGGCTGGCAGGCTGTGGCTTGCTGGCTTTAAGCCTAACTGGTGGCCTGTGGGCTGGCTGGCTGGCTACTGGCCAGCCTGTGGGCTGGCTGGCTGGCCGGCCTGTGGGCTGGCTGGCTTGCTGGCTTCTGGGGCACTCGTAGATTATTTAAAGAAATAATCCATGCACAATAACCACTACTGCTTTGTGTAGTTGTTATGGTGCCAGGAGGGCCGGGCCCCCCTCCTAGAGTAAGTAGTCAAACCGTTTAAGAACAGTTTGACAACTTACCTGGGGTCTGCTGGGATATGAGGCTGTAGTAGGGTATAGGAGCAGTGGTGCAATGTGTAAGGGGTGCAGTGTGTGTGTGAAAGGTTCAGTGTGTGTGAGGGGGTGTAGTGTGTGAATGTGTAGGGTGTGTGGGGCAATGTGTGTACGAGGGGGCTGTGTATGTGTGTGGCAATATTAGTATTGGGGGCTGTGTGTGTATGGGTGGGCAGTGTATGTGTGTGTGTGTGAGGCAATGTGTGTAAATGTGTATGGTCTGTGTGGGGGCAGTGTGTGTGTATGGGGGGCAGTGTGTGAATGTGTATGGTGTGTGGGGGCAGTGTGTTTATTGGGCTAGAGTTCACTCTCACCACTGCGACCACCAGGAATACCTGGTGGTCACAGTGTTGAGAGTGAACTCTAGCCCGTAGCTCCAGGGCTAGAGTTTACTCTCGCAAGAGCCGTAACGTTGCCGTGGTAACCGCGGCAACGATCTGTGCTCGCGCAAGAAGGACCCAGAGGAGCTGCAGGCTGAGCTCCCGGGTCCTCTCTTCCTCCCTCCCCTGCAGGCTGCCCGCACGGTGCCTGCGGACAGGGAAGGGGGCAATTGCCCTCCTCTTACTCCCCCCCCCTCTTCTTACCCCCTTCTTACTCCCACTCTCTTCTTACCCCCCTTCTTACTCCCCCCCTCTTCTTACTCCCCCCTCTTCCCTCTCTTCTTACTCCCCCCTCTTCCCTCTTCTTACTCTTCCCTCCCCCCTCTTCTTACTCCCCCTCCCCATCTTCTTACTCCCCCCTTCCTCTTTTACTCCCCCCTCCCCCTCTTCTTACCCCCTTCTTACTCCCCTCTCCCTTCTTACTCCCCCCCTCTCTTCTTACCCCCCTCCCTCTCTTCTTACCCCCTCCCTCTCTTCTTACCCCCTCCCTCTCTCTTCTTACCCCCCCTCTATTCTTACCCCCCTCTCTCTATTCTTACCCCCCTCTCTCTTTTAACCCCCCCTCTCTTTTAACCCCCTCTCTCTTTTAACCCCCCTCTCTTTTAACCCCCCTCTCTTTTAACCCCCCTCTCTTTTACCCCCCTCTCTCTTTTAACCCCTTCTCTCTTTTAACCCCCTCTCTCTTTTAACCCCCCCTCTCTCTTTTAACCCCCCTCTCTCTTTTAAACCCTCCCTCTCTCTTTTAACCCTCCCTCTCTCTTTTACCCCCTCTCTCTTTTAACCCCCCCTCTCTTTTAACTCCCCTCTCTCTTTTAACTCCCCTCTCTTTTAACCCCCCTCTCTTTTACCCCCTCTCTCTTTTAACCCTCCCTCTCTCTTTTACCCTTCATCCCTCTCTCTTTTAACCCCCCCTCTCTTTTAACTCCCCTCTCTCTTTTAACCCCCCCTCTCTTTTAACCCCCCTCTCTTTTACCCCCTCTCTCTTTTAACCCCTCTCTCTTTTAACCCCCCTCTCTCTTTTAACCCCCCCTCTCTCTTTTAACCCCCCCCTCTCTCTTTTAACCCCCTCTCTCTTTTAACCCTCCCTCTCTCTTTTAACCCCCCTCTCTCTCTTTTAACCCCCCCTCTCTCTTTTAACCCCCCCCCCTCTCTTTTAACCCTCCCTCTCTCTTTTAACCCTCCCTCTCTCTTTTACCCCCTCTCTCTCTTTTAACCCCCACCCTCCCTCTCTCTTTTAACCCCCACCCTCCCTCTCTCTTTTAACCCCCCTCTCTCTTTTAAACCCCCCTCTCTCTTTTAACGCTCCCTCTCTCTTTTAACCCTCCCTCTCTCTTTTAAACCCCCCTCTCTCTTTTAACCCTCCCTCTCTCTTTTAACCCTCCCTCTCTCTTTTAAACCCCCCTCTCTCTTTTAACCCCCCTCTCTTTTAACCCCCCTCTCTTTTACCCCCCTCTCTCTTTTAACCCCCCCTCTCTCTTTTAACCCCCCCTCTCTCTTTTAACCCCCTCTCTCTTTTAAACCCCCCTCTCTCTTTTACCCCCCCTCTCTCTTTTAACTTCCTTTCTCTCTTTTAACCCCCCCTCTCTTTTAACCCCCCTCTCTTTTACCCCCTCTCTCTTTTAATCCCCCCTCTCTCTTTTAACCCCCCTCTCTCTTTTAACCCTCCCTCTCTCTTTTACCTCCCCTCTCTCTCTTTTAACCCCCCTCTCTCTTTTAACCCCCCTCTCTCTTTTAACCCCCCTCTCTCTTTTAACCCCCCTCTCTCTTTTAACCCCCCTCTCTCTTTTAACCCTCCCTCTCTCTTTTAACCCCCACCCTCCCTCTCTCTTTTAACCCCCCCTCTCTCTTTTAACCCCCCTCTCTCTTTTAACCCCCCCTCTCTCTTTTAAACCCCCTCTCTCTTTTAACCCTCCCTCTCTCTTTTAACCCTCCCTCTCTCTTTTAACCCCCCCTCCCTCTCTCTTTTAACCCCCCTCTCTTTTAACCCCCTCTCTTTTAACCCCCCTCTCTTTTAACCCCCCTCTCTTTTAACCCCCCTCTCTCTTTTAACCCCCCCTCTCTCTTTTAACCCCCTCTCTCTTTTAACCCCCCCTCTCTCTTTTAAACCCCCCTCTCTCTTTTAACCCTCCCTCTCTCTTTTACCCCCCTCCCTCTCTCTTTTAACCCCCCTCCCTCTCTCTTTTAACCCCCCCTCTCTCTCTTTTAACCCCCCTCTCTCTTTTTTAACCCCCCTCTCTCTCTCTTAACCCCCCTCTCTCTCTCTTAACCCCCCTCTCTCTCTTTTAACCCCCACCCTCCCTCTCTCTTTTAACCCCCCCTCTCTCTCTTTTAACCCCCTCACGCCCTCCCCTGTAGCCTGGCCGAGCGGATTTCCGGTCCGCGGTGCCCGGCCGGAGTGATAGGAAGGTGCACACTGTGCACCTTCCTGTCAGTCCGGCCGGGTACAGGAAACAGAAACTTCTGTTCCGCGCGGAACAGAAGTTTCTGTTTCCTGTACCCGGCCGGACTGACAGGAAGGTGCACACTCAGGGCACCGCGGACGGGAAAGCCGCTCGGCCACGCTACAGGGGAGGGGAGGTGAGGTGACAAGCTGCAGCCGCCTGAGTGCTCGCTCAGGCGGCTGCAGCATTTAAAGGGGCGGCCGGGCCCCCTGATGGCGGGCCCCCCTCCCGGCCGGGCCCTCGGACCATGTCCGAAGTGCCCGACCGGTCAGTCCGCCCCTGGTACAGCCGAATCTCATTTCCCTCTGTGTCTATATATATGGCAAATGTAATGGCAGGCAGTAATTAAGTAAATGCAATGGACGAAAGCTGCCACTTAGCCATATTTCACCAGTCATACTCTGTGAATACAAATGGCAGTGACCTGGTAGAAGTAGAGGAGTACAAATTACATATGTCTCCTGTCTTGTCAGCTAATACAACTGCGCTGTTACATATCCATCACTCTTACCTCCATAGTTGCCAGAGACACAACTATAGCAGCCACTGCAATAAGCATTGACAGTAGTGCTTAGTAGGGGCCCCCACGAACAGACACTCTGAATCTGCGAGCACACATAGTGGTACTCCCAAAAACAATTGTCATTTTTACATGGTGGTTGCCATAAGCACCCAAAAGTTCTCAATACCATTATATTCAATTACATTACATTAAAGGGACATTTCTAGGCTGAAAGTAACCCCCTTTTTATGCACTATATTAGTAAGGCATGAACAATTGTGAAACAAATAAAATTAAAAAGATATTCACCTTAAAAGTTCCTTCAGCTGCTAAACTGGGAGAGAAAGTCTTTCACTGTTGACAGCTCCTTTCTCAGGCCAGGAAGAGGCTTCACCTCTCAGAACGTTCTCATTTTGCTCTATGTGTATCCCCATAGCAGCTGCCAAGCCAGAGTTGGAACATGCAATTCAACTTGCAATTTAACTCATCAGACTCAGCCATACCACAACTGCTAATAATTTATTAAGAAAACTGTAAATTTGGCTATTAACAGTGTTAGTCTAAGCCACCAAGAGAGTGACTATTTTTCTAGTGAAATTAGAAAATGTATCATTAATTTGCCACATGGTGTGTGTTCAATGTACATCTCACCATTGTACTAGCTGTGTTATCTGGCCATAACCATGCTTCCGTCATCTTCACAAGGATTATGAGGTGAGGGTAGGACTCTCACTGGAGGTTTTATCTGTAGAATGTTGTGGTATGTAGTACTTCTACCACAAGCCAGAAAATGTAGGTTGAGTGATGCCAAATAAAAACTCAGCAGTGGCACTAGAAGACACAGAGCACCACATGCAGACCTGTCAGGGTGTTGTCAGATACCCTCAAAGGTCAATAGCTTCCATGATGGACTCATTTGGGTTGTTGTCAGCCATTTACCTGTCCCTGTCAATTACCTGTTTGTCTAGAATGCCCAATTAGTTGATCCTAAGATGGTAAACCAGTTTTCTCCATGGTGTCACGACTAGTAATGTGGTCCAGCACGCAGAAACTATGTAATCATATACATAAGTAAGAAAAGGAAAATAATAGGATAGAGCGTAAACCGGACCTTAGAATGGCCGGACTAATACGCTAGAGACAGAGAATGGTCAAAGGGAAAGCCGAGGTCAAGGAAGCCAGAAAATACTCAATACCGATTAAACAAGCCAAGTCAGGGAAACCAGAGATCAGAATAACCAGGGAAACGCCAAGGATCAGGATACCAGGAAATCAGAAACACAGAATTAGCACTTTCAGGAAACCAGGAAACTGAAACCACGACATGGCAAAGTAATGGGGAAAGCTAGGGGTTTAAATACCCCTCTCTAGGCTATGATTGGTCAGAGGGCGACCTCTGACCCCAAAACGTGCGTGTGCGTTGACGTCGTGACGTCACGCACACGTTGGTATAATTCTCGGGGGCGGGGCTAGCAATAGACGCGACCACGCGGTCGGCGCCATCTTGGATCTGGGCGCGATGCCCGGAAGAACTACGTGCGCGGTTCCCGGCTCGCCGACGAGCAGGTAAGCTCGTGTAGTCGGAGCGGTCGTGCCGGTCGGGCACGACCGTGAGGCTCGGCGGGCCGGTGACCGCAACAGTACCCCCCACTCGAAGACCGCGCACCGGGCGGGAAGGACCCGGCTTAAGAGGAAAGCGGTTGTGAAATGACCGGATAAGACGGGGCGCATGGACCCGGTCAGCAGGAACCCAACAACGTTCCTCGGGACCATAACCCTTCCAGTCAACGAGATAGGACAAGACACCTCTGGATAATTTGGAGTCCATGATAGAATGGACTTCGTATTCTTCTTGATCACCCACTACCAAGGGCGGAGGAGGAGTGGATACCCTGGTGTAGCGATTGCAAGTAAGGGGCTTGAGCAGAGACACATGGAAAGTATTTGCTATTCTCATATGAGCCGGTAGTGCTAAAGTATAGGTCACTGGATTAATACGTTGGGTAACTCGAAAGGGACCAATGTACCGAGGGGCAAATTTCATGGACGGGACCTTAAGCTTGATATGTCTTGTGGAGAGCCACACCCTGTCACCTGGAAGATAGACAGGATTAGCGCCCCGTTTCTTGTCAGCTTGGACTTTTGCTCGTAATGAGGCTTTTTGCAGAGCTGAATGGACGGAATCCCAGGTATCATGAATCGATTCTAAACGGGTGTTCAAAGCGGGGATATCTGTGTCTGAGAATGCAGAAGGTAAAACAGTGGGGCGATAACCCTGATTAACAAAGAATGGACTGTGATTAGAAGATTCATGAGTGGCGTTGTTTCTGGCGAACTCAGCCATGGGTAAGAGCTCATACCAGTTAGATTGATTGGCATTTATAAAGCAACGTAAATAGGCTTCTAAAGACTGATTCGCCCTCTCTGCTGCTCCATTTGTTTGAGGGTGATATGCTGACGAAAAGGAGAGTTCGACGCCCAATTGTTTGCAAAAGGAACGCCAAAACCTAGAAACAAACTGGGTACCTCTGTCAGATACTATGCTTTTGGGTACACCGTGCAACCGAAAGATCTCTCTCAAGAATATTTGAACTAGATCTTGAGCAGATGGTAATTTTTTAAGTGGGACGAAATGTGCCATCTTCGTGAATCTATCAATGACCATAAGGACTGTATTAAACCCGTTTGAACTGGGTAGATCCACAATGAAATCCATGGCCAAGTGGGTCCATGGAGCACTAGGTATGGGCAGTGGTTGTAATAGTCCAGGAGGTGACCTGGGAGGAACTTTAGAAACAGCACATATTTGACATGCCCCAACATAATCTTTGACATCGTTTCTAAGAGCAGGCCACCAAAATCTCCTGGAGATGGCAGAGAGAGTTTTATGGACTCCAGGATGGCCCGCTGTGAGGCTGTCATGGAACAAATCTAGTACCTTCTTTTGAAACTGAGGTGACACATACAGTTTGTCCGGAGGTTTTCCCACAGGTGCCTGAGTTTGATCTGCTATTATGGCATAGAAGAGTGGAGAAGACACTTCGGAAACTGTAGTGGCAATGAGGCATTCAGGAGGTACAATAGGATATATCACCTGTTCCGGAACTTCATCTGTCTCAAACTGCCGAGAAAGTGCATCTGCCTTGGTGTTTTTAGTACCAGGTCTGTATGTAATTACGAAATTGAATCGGGAGAGGAACAATGACCACCTAGCCTGACGAGAGGACAGTCTATTAGCGTCCCCAATATAAGCCAAATTCTTATGATCAGTAAAGATCAAAAGTGGCTCTTTGGAACCTTCCAAGAGATGCCTCCATTCCTTAAGGGCAAGTACAATGGCCAAAAGTTCCCTATTCCCTATGTCGTAATTCTTCTCTGCAGGTGTGAGTTTGCGAGAGTAAAATCCACAGGGATGTAAAGGCGTATCAGGACTCTCTCTTTGAGACAGAATGGCTCCAACTCCTGTCTCTGATGCATCCACCTCTAGGATAAATGGTTTGGATGGATCAGGATGGGTCAGGACAGGTGCTGAGGAAAATAAAGATTTTAATCGTTCAAATGCCTCTCTTGCTTCTTTGGGCCAAGATATACAATTTGCTCCTTTTTTTGTTAAATTGGTTATAGGGGAAATCACGGAGGAAAATCCCCTTATGAATTTGCGGTAGTAATTCGCAAAACCTATAAAGCGTTGAGTAGCTTTAAGGCCCTTGGGTAATGGCCACTGTAAGACTGCCTCCAGTTTACGAGGATCCATCTGGAAACCAGACGGAGATATAACGTATCCAAGGAATTGTATCTCCGTTTGGTCAAACTGGCATTTCTCCAGTTTACAGTAAAGGCCGTTCTGTAACAGGGTTTTCAGTACAATTCTCACATGTTCGTGATGTGTCTCTAGGTCTGGGGAATAGATGAGAATGTCGTCCAAATACACTAGAACGAACATGTGAAGGTACTCTCTTAGGACATCGTTGATAAAATCCTGGAATACCGCTGGAGCGTTACATAATCCAAACGGCATAACCAGGTATTCGTAATGTCCCATTCTGGTGTTAAATGCGGTCTTCCATTCGTGACCGTCCTTAATTCTGACTAGATTGTAGGCACTTCGGAGATCGAGCTTGGTAAAGACTCGAGCTCCCTTTAATCTGTCGAATAGCTCTGATATAAGGGGAATAGGGTAGGCATTTTTTATGGTAATCCTATTCAAACCCCTATAATCAATACAAGGGCGTAGGTCTCCTTCTTTTTTAGAGACAAAGAAGAATCCAGCCCCGGCTGGTGAGGAGGACCTACGGATATGACCCTTTCTGAGAGCATCCTTAATATATTCCTCCAAACAAAGATTTTCCTGGGGGGACATGGCATAGACTCCTCCCTTGGGAGGCATAGTCCCTGGTAATAAGTTTATAGTACAGTCATAAGGTCTATGAGGAGGTAACCCTTCTGACTGGACCTTGTTAAATACCTCTTTCAAATCCATATACTGCTGTGGAATTTGTGTGGTCAAGGGAGGTGTAACAGGAACATTAATGGTGCCAATAGGTTGTGGGATTTGCTTAAAGCAAACACCTTTGCATCTCTCACCCCAACTCACAATCTCTCCTTCAATCCAATCCAAACGTGGATTGTGTTTCAGGAGCCAAGGGAAACCGAGTATTATCGGAACTGTAGGTGAAGATATGATTTGAAAGGTAATTTCTTCAGAGTGGAGAATACCCACTGAAACAGTGATTGGCAGAGTTTCGTGTGTGATGAAAGGCTGGGTAAGAGGCCTTCCATCAATGGCCTCGACTGCTATAGGTTTCTCTTTATGTCTTAAGGGCAGGAGATGTTTAGCAGAGAACTCTTTGTCTAGGAAATTCTCCGCTGCCCCAGAGTCAATCATAGCCTCACACTGAACAGTAGTGTTCTCGAAAGATAAGGTTACTTTGACCAGGAAACGGTTCTTAGTCAATTTAGGGGACATATACATCACACCTAAGGTCGGTCCCCGTACGTGCCTTAGGTGTGCAAGTTTTCCGGCCGAACCGGGCATGACGATCTTAGATGTCCCTTCTTGCCACAATACATACATAACCCCTCGTTACGTCTGTGTTGTCTCTCTGCCTCAGTGAGTTTAGCACTACCCAATTGCATGGGTTCAGGTTCTGGAAGAGGCGTTTGGCTACTCACCACTGGGTTAGAGAAACGAGGAGCTATGGACAAATTAGAACGTCTGTTACGTTGTTTGTTTTTCTCTCTCTCTCTGAGCCGGTTATCAATGTTTATCATGTAGGCAATAAACTCATTAAGACTAACCGGAAGGTCTCTAGCTGCAGTTTCATCTTGTATATTCTCAGCTAAACCTTCAGAGAAAGCAGCCACCAGACCGCTATTGGTCCAATCAACCTCAGACGCTAATGTCCTGAACTCTATTGCATAATCGGCTACAGAACGACTGCCTTGCCTGATTCTCATAAGGGCTTTGGCAGCGTTCTTCTCCCTGCCTTTAGGTTCAAATGTAGCCTTAAAGGCCGTAAGAAAGGTACTGTAATCACGGGCTATTGCGTCACCACTTTCCCATAAGGGGTTAGCCCAAGTCAAGGCTTTTCCAGTTAATTGGTTCATCAGATAGCCTATTTTAGATCTATCTGTTGGGAATGAACCTGGGGAGGCCTCAAAGTGGTATTCTATTTGGTTTAAAAAACCTCTAAATTCTTTAGAATCACCTCCATAACGAGGGGGCGGTGACAAAGTTATGGACGGTGGTTTATGTGGTACGGGAACCACTACAGGTGGCGGAACCACAGGTGGTACAGGAGGGACCTCTAAATAGGCAGTCCTCTGGAGCAAGGTCTGAAATGCCTGAGCAAATTGGTCTAACCTGTGGTCCATATCCTCCACCCTATTTTCACAGGCGATCATATGTTTGCATAGTTCTGCAGGATCCATGGCCATGTCGTAATGTCACGACTAGTAATGTGGTCCAGCACGCAGAAACTATGTAATCATATACATAAGTAAGAAAAGGAAAATAATAGGATAGAGCGTAAACCGGACCTTAGAATGGCCGGACTAATACGCTAGAGACAGAGAATGGTCAAAGGGAAAGCCGAGGTCAAGGAAGCCAGAAAATACTCAATACCGATTAAACAAGCCAAGTCAGGGAAACCAGAGATCAGAATAACCAGGGAAACGCCAAGGATCAGGATACCAGGAAATCAGAAACACAGAATTAGCACTTTCAGGAAACCAGGAAACTGAAACCACGACATGGCAAAGTAATGGGGAAAGCTAGGGGTTTAAATACCCCTCTCTAGGCTATGATTGGTCAGAGGGCGACCTCTGACCCCAAAACGTGCGTGTGCGTTGACGTCGTGACGTCACGCACACGTTGGTATAATTCTCGGGGGCGGGGCTAGCAATAGACGCGACCACGCGGTCGGCGCCATCTTGGATCTGGGCGCGATGCCCGGAAGAACTACGCGCGCGGTTCCCGGCTCGCCGACGAGCAGGTAAGCTCGTGTAGTCGGAGCGGTCGTGCCGGTCGGGCACGACCGTGAGGCTCGGCGGGCCGGTGACCGCAACACATGGCCACTTCATGTAATAATAATAACAAAGTATTTATCCAAGAAAAGGTACATTCAGGTATTCTCTGGTTTCCAAGGTCCTGAGGATGTTACTTTTGCACAACATCCAGGGGTTGTTACTATGCTAATGATTAGCTAGTGTAGGATTTCTGCGATTTTAATTTTGCAATTTTCTGGTGTAATGGAGGCCCTTGTGCCCCTCACTCATAGAGGGGCTTGGAGGCCAGCCACCTCTCCAATGGGTGTTCTGTGCCAGATCAGTGGATGGCTGCAACATCCTGACTTTAAAATCCTATCACTTGGGGTGGGTACCTCCGATCCGGGTGCTTTCTGAGTATTGTGTAGCTGAGGGGGCAAGCTGCCCAAAGATGAATGATTTGTGGGGATGCTGTGTTGAGGAATGTCCGGAGAGGACACAGCAGGGTGAAATATCATTATCTTTGTACAGGTCTTATTAACTAAGCTAATTAACACTTATCAGCCCAGACAGAGTGGTGTTGTGTAGAGGAATAAATTGTGTTCTATAGTATTGTATGGATGACCACATTTGAACTGCATATTTGTAAATTGTAAGTTAGTTGTGTTATTCATATTTAGAGTTCTGTGTGCTCATTCTACCACCTACTGTCACTCTCGATTAATGTGTGAGGGACAAAAGGCTATAATCACTGCTGCTGTACAATAGAGAAGGCATCCAATGTAACCACTGTAGCCTTGTTCCTTTGGGAAAGGTTTCCGGAGACCACAGTGCAACATCAGCGGCAGGATCTGAGGTGCTCCAGAGTCCCCGGGTAGTAGTAAGAAAGCTGACCTAACGGAGGTATCAGCCAGAGCACAGATGCTCCTTTACATCTAGCATCTTTCCATTCACTAACTAATAAACTGACTATAGCAGTGCGCAGGTCCTGTGGTAATCTATGGTGCTTTTTGTTTTGGTGACACTACACATATATGACTAAAAATAGATATATTGGTTTAGTTTCATTTAAAATCTTTGCATAAAGTACTTTAAGTGCTCCGAACATTAAATAATATCTAAAGAAAATGAATGATAAAAAGCTCTTAAGCATTTCCCATTTTTTCTAAAAGGAGTTTCTTGCTGTTAGTGTGTATGATTAAATGTTTAATTAATATTATTCAAGAAGAAACGTAAAGGCTGAGATGCACTGGATGTATAAACACTAGACCTCAAGTATGCTGAATTATTATTAATTAAAAACAAATGAGATGTAAGATTATATTTGTTTTACTTGATGAAATACTTGACATTTATTAATCATCTAATACATTAAGATTCCAAGTCTTTTTTACCTACCTTTCTTATTGCCTTGAATATGAACATGTCTACAGTTCCTTTAAACCTGTAAGCTTAGCCAGTAAGAGTTGCTTCAATTTAAGGATAAATGGTGGCATGAGTCTGCATTTCTGTCTGTTTTGTCCCCTGACGTTGTTTTGTAGTAATGAGCTACTCACTTGGGGAAATCCTTCCATCTCGAGTTCTCTGCAGTACAAGGCTTAAATAGGGTCCTGAGATGAGGCACCTGTGACAGGGGGCGGTGAAAAACTAAGTGAGTAGCTCATTTAGTAGACAGTGAGAGTAGGACCTGCCAAAGATGGGGTACATTGACGTTTGTGGCAGGCTTATGCAATGTACGATCATATAGTGTAACTAAACCCCCATTATTTTTTGCCTAGATTAGGTGTTTTTAATAAAACTAGTCAAATCTGTCAGCATCAAAGTAGCTGTTTAGTTGATAAGTGAGTGCGCTGGATTTCTATTTTTACTGTATTTATTGGCCCCCAGCAGCACCCCATTTAAGCATGTTTAGGTGAGTGCAGCCAGCCCCTTGTTTTCCCATAAATAAACAATAATAAACACAGTACACACACAGTACTTACCTGCAAAGAAAGGGGCAGAGGACATAAAACCACTGCCTGCAGGAATCAACTGAAACAAAAATGATTAACCCGTTAAGGACCGGACTGTTTTTGCGATGTTGTACATTTGCGACCAGGCATCTTTTTACACTTTTGTGGTGTTTGTGTTTAGCTGTAATTTTCCGCTCTCTCATTTACTGTTCCCATACAAATTATATATTGTTTTTTTCAGGACAAAAGGGGCTTTCTTTACATACCATTATTTATATAATCTCATGTAATTTAATTTTAAAAAAATGAAAAAATATGATGAAAAATTGAAAAAAACACACGTTTTTTGACTTTTATGTGAAAAATCTTTTACTCATCTACAAAAGCGAATGAAAAAAACTGCTAAATAGATTCAAAATTTTGTCCTGAGTTTAAAAATACCCAGTGTTTACATGCTTTTTGCTATTTTTTTTTTGCATGTTATAGGGCTATAAGTACAAGTAGGATATTGCGGTTTCAAAACATACATTTTTAAAATGTATCAATAGTGACATTCTAACACTATTATCTGTCATAAATCGCTAAATAACACCCCACATGTACATATTTTTTTTTAAAGTAAACAACCCAGGGTATTTAATATGGGGTATGTCCAGACTTTTTTAGTAGCCACTTAGTCGCAAACACTGGCCAAAGTTAGCGTTCATATTTGTTTGTGTGTGAAAAAAGTAAAAAACTAAATTGAACGCTAATTTTGGCCAGTGTTTGTGACTAAGTGGTTACTAAAAAAGACTGGACATACCCCATTTGCAATACCTTGGGTTGTCTTCTTTTGCAAATGGTATGCTATCATGGGGGTAATTCTCATTCCTGGGCTACCATACGCTCTCAAAGGCAACGTAACCAACCTGGCCGTTTTCAATGTAAAAATATTTGACCCATATATTTGACCCTGTAACTTTCAAAAACGTTATAAAACCTGTACATGGGGGGTCCTGTTCTACTCAGGAGACTTTGCTGAACACAAATATTAGCGTTTCAAAACTGGAAAATGTATCACAACAATTATATCATTAGTAAAAGTGCTGTTTGTGTGTGAAAAATGCAAAAAAAAGTCACTTTCACTGACAATATCATCGCTGTGATATGTTTTACTGTTTTGAATCACTAATATTTGTGTTCAGCGAAGTCTCCCGAGTAAAACAGTACCCCCCATGTACAGGTTTTAGGGTGTCGTAAAACGTTACAGGGTAAAATACAGTGATAGCAAATTAAATTCTCTGGACTTTCGGCCTGGGTTGGCAGGCAGGTCCCTTAAATTGCAATCAATAAAATAACTTAATTATGTAAAAATATTACATAAATACGCACGTAGAATTTAAATATATATGCATATTTATATATTTAAAGTCTACGTGTATATTTATATAATTATTTATGTAATTTTGTATATGGACATATGAATAGTTTGCATTCTTTTTATTTATTTATATATACATAGATATATATACAATTTCATTCTAAGTGTATTTTGATATAAATATATATATTAATATCAAAATACAGTTAGAATAAAATTTCGTATAGATATATAATTTTTTTAACATTTTTTATTATTATTTTTAATTTTTTTAATTTAATTTAAATTACTTATTATTCGTATTTTATAATAATATATATATACAATATATATAGTTATTATATATATTATATATATACGTGTGTAATTTAATTATAAGTGTATTTTTATATTAATATATGTACATATTAATATAAAAATACACTTAGCATGACATTATATATATGATATATAGACATATATTATATAGGTATAATATATGTCTATATATCATATATATACACATATATAATAATATATATTTTTTTATTAACTTTCACTTTAATTTTTTTTTTATTTTACACTAGCAGGGAGACTGCCTGTCAGCACAGACAGTTCCCCTGCAGGCAGACACATGGACACTTATTGTGACCATGTGGTCGCCCTGTTGGGTGATCACATGGCCACAGGGGTCCTAAACCGCCATGGGGAGACTGTCTGGGCTGCAGGCAGTCTCCCCACAACGGGAGCAACGCCGATCGCCGCCGGGGGAACGACGGCGATCGGGTAAGTACATTGGACGGTTAGGACGGTTCAGGACTGTCACCGGTCGGCAACGCAAAAATGCCGATGACGGTCCTGAACCGTCCTCCATCCTTAAGGGGTTAATGGGAAAGGAACGGGTGTGGCAACAAAAAACAAACAATTAAAGGAAACCTGGACACTGGGAATTCCAGGGACGGATTACAGGAATGAACCCAGAAAGCCCAGCATAAAGAAAACCAGACATGGAATAGAGAACCAGAAAAACTAAACAAGAATTGGAAAAAGAGTACTGGATACCAGAAGCCATATTCAGAAATGATCCAAAGCCAGGAACAGGATGTGACAATAAGACAGTATAGAATAGTATAGGCCTTTGGTGCGCAGCACGCCTAGCCAAAAGTGATACATGCTTAAAATGTTAGAATGTATTTATAAATAGTTTTCAATAGTTATCAATATGTAGCAGACAGAAAGCTTCAAGATAATAACATTGTATTGCTTGACTGTTCCCATATAAGGTCTTATCCATAGGCTTAGGGTTGTAATACTGTCAATGTAGATATGATGAGTTCTGGATTATCGTAAGCTTTCTTATTAAGCCCTTGAAAACAGACTCGAGTCGACCTGTCTAATTCTGTCGCATGAAAGGACGTGAATGTGTAGTTACGATATGTTGTGTATTCAGAGTGTGGGTAAAGTGGGGTATTATCTCATGCTAGAACTGAGTATAGTGGAGTCATCTTATATCTGCGTCAAAGGCCCAGAGGGGGTAAAGAGTAGAGTAGAGGTCGAGAGAAACTAGGGATTAGTACTAGCGGGGGGAACTAGGAAGGAGAGAGTAGTAGAGTGGAAAATTTAGATTGAATAGAAAGTCCCAGATTAGCTCGGCCCCCCGGGGCCCATGCCCCCCCCCCCCCAATCCTGCCACGCGTTGGGAAGGAGGGGGAGTGTGGGGGAGGTAGTGGAAACAGGGTTTGGTAGAGGTTTGGGAGGTGGGGAGTGAATGGCTATTACCTGCGGACCATGCGTGTCATGTACTTTTTAGGGTAATCAGGTATCAGGAGGTTTGTGGATTACCATGGTAGGGATGTGTCTCCATCCAGCCATGGGTCCCATACTTTATGAAATGGGAAAATGTTTTACACTGCAGCTGTTATGTTATGCTCCAATACACATGGATCTCTTGGAACAGAAATGCATGTAACTCATTTTATTGCTTACTTTTGTCTTGCACATTAATAAATTGGGGATTATGTGTCATTGCAATTGAGATAAGGTTGTTATTTATTACCAAAACAAAATATGTTTTTTTATCATACCTCATTAGTAGTTCCATGGAAGAAAAATAAAGGATTGTGTCATAAACTAATGTAAGATAATATTGAATTGTTCTCTGTTTGTTCTCTGTGCATTGGAAATCTGATACCACTTTCACAATTGTTTCTATTTGTTTTTTTTGGTAAGGAAATAAAATACACATAAATGTACTTTAAGTCTCCATTAAACCAATACTCCAAGAAGCATAACCACTACAGCTTGCTGAATAATATTTTATGGAATTTGTTTGTATGTGAAATTGTCAACATCGTAATTTTGGGGTACATTTTGCAAAGTTGTTTTTTTATTATTAACACAATTCATTGTTTATTAAAGGGTACCTGTCATGCTAGATAGAACATACCCTCTTTTTAAAAAACATAAAACTCTATCTTTACATTGTGCTAGTAAATGTATAGTTTGGGAGAAACCCCTATTTAAAAATAGGTATTTTTCCCACCTGTAAATCAAATCTTTGACACTTGTCTATGCTGAAGAATTGACTGACAAGGGAGAGCAGAAGAGACCTCCTACAGGCAGTCCTCCTGCTTTCCACACATAGCAACCATAGTGCATGCACTGTGGTGGCTATGGAAACTCTATAGATGTTACTGCTAGCACTGGCTAGAGAGTATAGGAAGAGAGTGATGCCACACTGTTTAGATGCCAGCCTGCTGGCAACAAAGCAGAGCCAGATTAGTCATTAACCCCTTAAGGACACATGACGTGCCTGACACGTCATGATTCCCTTTTATTCCAGAAGTTTGGTCCTTAAGGGGTTAAGTAACTAAGGTGGCTGCCTAGGGCCTGGTCTCAAGGTCTGGGCAGTCCGTCCTCACAGAGTTGTGGTCTGTACCAATATCATTTACAGACCTCTTTAAGAGCGAGGGTGCTCTTAAAATGGTCTGTACATGATATTTGTGCAGACAATGGAGCTCCCCCACCAGCCCACCAGGGATCCTGTTCACCCACCACGGGAACCCCAGGGATCTAGCTCACCCACCACTGAACTACAAGGGAGCCTGCTCAAGCAGGAAGGGGGCATTCACACCATCAGACTCCCCTACACATGCAAAATGTTACCACAACATACACTCACCACATAGAGACACACTCAGCCTCTTTCCATACAGCTCCTACCTACCTCTCTCATACAGAACACGTATCACTCACAGAAATCGAGTCCAGATCTCTAAGAGGACCCTGGACAACCTTAATCTGACTCTGCAATGAAGCCATATCAGCATCACAGAGAAAGAATGCCGTGCATTGAGAAGCATCCTCAAGCAGAGTATGGGTGACTAGAGTAGGTGTCACAAGAAAAGTAACACCAACAAAGATAAAGAAATTACTGCATTGGAACTGAGGTAGGTTGAGTGATATATATAAATTTTACACTAAATATATAATTTATCTCTTTTATATAAACTGCCCCATAGACAGCACTTTCAGGCATAGGCACTCGGATCGGTCTGCAGCCAGCAGCCACATACGCAGCAAACTGTGATGCATTGTGTGCTCTAACACTTCTCTATCATGGCCAGAATTACGTTTTTCAGCAATTTGAGCTACAGTAGCTCTTCTGTGTGATTGGACAAGTTGGGCTAGCTGTTGCTCCCCTTTTATATCAATGAGCCTTGGGCATCCATGACCCATCCATGAAGGTAAGTTTATTCATGGGTTCACAAACTCACCAAAAAATAAGTGCGACGTTTCAGCTCCACAGAGCCTTAATTGTGCATAAGGGATACATCATAACAGCAATGTTTAAATTAGAGATTTCTTTCAACCCCGGTTTATGAAACCTTTCCGTGCCATAATTGTAATTCATGTGATACTATTATTAAAGGCGATAAATTTTTCCAACCTCAAACAGGCCGGTCATATAACAGTAAACATTATTTTACATGTGAATCTACCTATGTTGTTTATGCTCTTAAATGTCCATGCAGCCTTTTCTTTTTTTTTTTAAAATCTTTATTTTATTTGTGCAGGGAAAATCACATATAGCACACAATGCCACAACAGCTAGAGCATGCAGAGCGTCATACATAGATTTGCATTGGTTAGGCATTTGTAAAAACATAGCACATTTTTATTAATTATTATCGCGTGACAAAGAGTTATATCCAATCTTATTCTTGGTGAAAGTAATGGACAAGATTAGCTAAAAACATATTACTATAGGCTTAGTTCCCTGTCAAGATGTACCTTGATTATATTTTAAATGACAAGAGCCAAACTAGTCAGATAGGTGGCTGAACATGGTAAACTTTGCTTATAAACTGACTATATATTTGTTTGTTTAGACTTGAGCAGTAAAAAAGACAGGCTGGGTCATTAAAGGGAAGTAAGCAAGAATTAGGTAAAAGTTCCCAGGAGGCTTCCACAGGGTCATAAGCTAAGCTAGATAAGGGTATACAAAATAGCGCTGGATAAGATCGGAGACAATTAAAGTTAACTTGCGTTGCTCTCCCTGTGATCGCTGTGTGCAGGAGAAGCTGGTGGGGGTTAGGTTCCCCCTTGCTTAGTCCGAGAGTGCACTCAGCCGATGCCTGCCAGAGGAGCCTTAAATTCCTGCAGCATAGTGATGCACAGCGAGCCTCTGGATCCGATAGCTGTCAGATGAAGCCGGTCTGCTTGTGGAGTCAGGAGCTGGCGTGTGGTGAGGGTTTTCAGTCCTCTGGACCCAGGAACTGTCAAATGAGGTGTGTGGGTTTGCCGAGTCAGATTTCTCCATAGTGCTTGGGGTCCCTGGTGGAGTCTAACAAGAAGCCTCTGCCTCCTGTGCTGGGGCGGTGTGCGCCGCTTGGTTTGCTGCCTTGATGAAGCAGAAATTAGTGCTCTCGGAGCTTTGCTCCGGTCTGGGGACGGAAACCTGCGTTGGTGGCTGTTTGGTTGTGGTGAGGCAGGTATCCCTGCAGCATGATGGGAGTGAGGGAAGTCAGTTCCTCCACCCAAGGCTGGTATGCTAGCTAGTGGCCTCGGCACACTGACTTGGGGGGTGATGGTCTTCTGCTTGTGAGGATATTTCTGTGCACAACCCGTTGGGGCCCGCAGCCTGGGTGGGCTAGCATGATGGGCAACAGAAGCTTGCATAGTTGCTGTGCCCAGGGTGGGCCCTACCTCTCTCCGCCCTTCCTCCTCTGGTTTAGGCTCCTGTGAAGTTGCGGTGAGTTTCGCTTCCAGCCTAGCCCAGAAGTGCTCGAAGATCTCCTCCAGTCTCTGGGCAGAGCCAGCAGCTGAGCAATGCAGGGTCCGTTTTGGGTCCTGCCCACGCTGTGAGGATGCATCTGCCATCTTGGCTTGTTCTGCACCGCAGGGATGATGAGCAGCCCGGAGGGTGAGTAGGCTGCTCCAGATGGGACCGGGGGGGGGGGAAGCAGGGCTTCAGGAAGTCTCTATCACCGAGGCTATGCTGCACCGAGCAGGAGAGCGGCCGCCTCTCCCACCCGATGGCCCCACTAGGCCTCACTTGATGCTTCACGACTAGAAGTGGCCCGCGATTCCCGAAGCCGACCCAAGGCACTCTGCTGGTAGCAGGGGTTGTTGAGGTCCCAAGGTAGGCTGGGTGAGGGTGCTCTATGAGGGTTACATGTGAGATTGCATCAGATTGTGGAAGAGCACTCACTGCGAGTGTCCGACCGCCATGATGGTCAGGCCCCGCCCCCCCATGCAGCCTTTTCTACATAGGAGAGGCCACTTTGAAAGTCCGTGAGAGACTTAATAAACACAAATCCCCAATTAGAATGAAACAGAACTCCCTATACCGCCTCTTTTTCTGGAACATAATCACAATATTTTTCAACTACGTTTCCAAGTTATTGATCGTGTGCATCCATTGAGGAGAGGTGGTAACCGTCAGGGCTTGCTTAAAAAGAGAGAATCTTTTCGGATTCATACGTTAGATACCTTATGGACTAAGGGACTTAATAGGGAGTTTTCTTTTACTTCTCTTTTGTAATTAGGAATATATTTATAGTGATTAATTTCAGGTTTTTTCTCTTCTCTTGTTTTCACTGTGCTTCTCGAAGTTACATCGTACCCTTTTGAACCCACCTGGTATGTGGTGGTTCTACAAAAGGAATGTTCGGAATTACACATATGATTTTTTTGTCATTCATATGAATTATATTTTATTTATATTAATCAGTGTATTTTCCTTCTTAACTGAATCTTAAGGTTCTTTGGACTCTTTAGATGTTAGAATAACAATAAGTCTTTGTCCATTGAGATTCCCTTTCATTATTGATTATTTATAGAGAACATAATTTATCTTTCTATTTCCATTTCTTTATTAATCGAGTACTCTCAAATCAATTATTGAAATTTTGCCTGCTTCATGGATTTATATATCCTAATTTAACTTGCTGTATTAGACAGGACATCTGATTTTTTTCATGTTAAGGCATACTAAACTATATATGAGTGTATTACTATATAATGGGTTACTGCATCTTTAACCCCTTAAGGACACATGACATGTGTGACATGTCATTATTCCCTTTTATTCCAGAAGTTTGGTCCTTAAGGGGTTAAAGGGGCACTATAGGGTCAGGAACAAAAACATGTATTCCTCACCCTATAGTTTTAACACCACTATCTAGCCCCCTTGACCCCCTTTGCCTAACTAAAGATAGTAAAATGTTACTTGTATTCAAGTCTAAAGCTGCTGCCTATGCCTGGGAACTTCCTCTGGCCTCTGACATCATCAGAAGTGGTGGCCTGATCCAATCACAATGCTTCCCTATAGGATTGGCTGAGACTGACAAGGAGGCAGATCAGGGCCAGAGCCAGCACAATTCAAACACAGCCCTGGCCAATCAGCATCTCCTCATAGAGATTAATTGAATCAATGAATCTCTATGAGGAAAGTTCAGTGTCTGCATGCAGAGGCAGGAGACACTGAATGTTTGGATGCATTTTAGGCAGCCATGACCCAGAAAGGATCTCTAACAGCCATCTGAGGAGTGGCCAGTGAAGTTATCACTAGGCTGTAATGTAAACACTGCATTTTCTCAGAAAATACCATGTGTACAGCAAAAAGCCTGAAGCATAGGCGTGCGCAGCCTATTGCATTAGGGTGTGCACCCTAAAGCACAAACACACGCCGCATGTATATGTATATAAATATATATACACACACACATATATATATATATACACTGCTGTGTGTGTGTGTGTGTGTTAGTGTGCTGTGTGAGGGTGGTGTGTGTAAGGGTGCTGCTGTGTGTGTGTATGTGTGAGGGTGCTGGTAGTGTGCTATGTGGGTGAGGGTGTTTGTGTGTGTGTGTGTGTGTGTGTGTGTGAGGGTGTTTGTGTGTGTGTGTGTGTTAGGGTCCTGTTAGTGTGCTGTGTGAGGGTGATGTGTGTGTGATGGTGCTGTGTGTGTGAGGGTGCTGTTTGTGTGATGTGTGTGGGTGTCATGTATTTCTGAGGGTGCTGTTTGTGTGTGTGTGTTTGCGAGGGTGTTGTTAGTGTGCTGTGTGTGAGGGTGTTGTGTGTTTGTAAAGGTGCTGTGTGTGTTTGTGAGGGTGCGGTTAGTGTACTGTGTGTGTGAGGGTGCTGTATGTGTACTGTATGTGTGTGGGTGCTGTTTGGGTGCTGTGTGTGTGAGGGTGCTGTGTGTGTGCTGTTTGTGTGAGAGTGCTGTATGTCTGTAGGTGCTTTTTGTGTGTGGGTGCTGTATGTGTGTGTGTGTGCTGTATGTTTGGACAGATTGTGAGGGGGGGCAGATTAGTAAATATCCCCCCTCCCTTCTTACCTTATGTAGGGAGGGGGGATCCTTGTTGCCATGTGCCATCCCTGGTGGTCCAGTGGAGAGTGAACTCTAGCCTGCGGGGCTAGAGTTAACTCCCGTGAGATCTGAGCGTTGCCGCGGCAACGCTCAGATCTCGCCAGAGGAACCTGGCGGAGCTGCTGTCTAGAGCTCCCCTGGTCCTCTCCTGCCTCCCTTCATGCTGCTGTGGGCCGGTGAGGTAGATCTTTGATCTCCCCGCCGGCCCATGGAGGCTTAGAGCAGAGCCGACACTCAGCGCCGGTTCTGCGTGAGCCGACAGGGGAGAATAAAGTCCTGGGGAATAAAGTGTGGGAACCAAGATTCCCAACACCCAAAAAAATAATATACACTCCAGTGTGTGTATGTATATGTGTGTGTGTGTGTATATATATATACACTCACAGACACACACACACTCATACATTCATAGACACACACATTCACAGACACACTCATACATTCACAGACACACATATTCACATACACTGACACACATACACATTCACAGACACACATTCACAGATACACATACACACATACACACACACACATTCACAGACACACACACACACATTCACAGACACACACATATTCACATACACACACATTCACACACACACACACACACATTCACAGACACATACACACACATTCACATACACACACAGATACACACACATACACAGTCAAAGACACACACACACACACAAACAGACACACACAAACACAGTCACAGACACACATACACAAATTATTATTTTTTTAATAAAAAAAATGTCCACCCAGCCTCCCTACCTGGAGTGCTGGCGTGGACTTGTCCCTGGGGTCCAGTGGGTCGGGCGGCTCTCTCAATATCAGCCGCGGCGAGGGAGCTGTGAGCTTTCTGCTCCCTCTCGCCGCGCGGGCTGTCTGCTGTAGCTGGGAGCCGGAATATGACGTCATATTCCGGCTCCCAGCATCAGCAAACAGCGCGCGGCGAGAGGGAGCAGAAAGCTCACAGCTCCCTCGCCGCGGCTGATATTGAGAGAGCCGCCCGGGGGGGGGTCCATAACCTCTTGCCCCCCCCCTCCCATCCATGACATGGGGGAGGAAGGGGGGCGCTGAGTGCCTGCAGGAACAGCGTTCCTGCACAAAAAAAGTGCAGGAACTCTGTTCCTGCAGGACTCAATCCATAGGCGTGCAGCGGGGATTAGGGTGTGCCCAGGCACACCCGGCACACCCCGTGCGCACGCCTATGGCCTGAAGGTAATGATTCTACTCACCAGAACAAGTTCAATAAGCTGTAGTTGTTCTGGTGACTATAGTGTCCCTTTAATATCCTGATCCTATACCTGAGTAGACTCCATGTCTTGTTTTTATATGTCACTTATACATATGTTTTAACATGTGATTATAATCTTTAAGTAACTTAATTGGATTTGGGGTTATTTAAACACTGCTGTTATGATGTATCCCTTATACAGGATTAAGGCTCTGTGGAGCCAAAACATCACACTTATTTTTTGGTGAGGTGGTGAAGCCACAAATAAACTTACCTTCATTATCCTGGAGTGCTGCCTGTGTTTCTCTTCTTTGATACATTGGTGGATTCAGCTGTGTCCATCCTATACACAGAGGGCCCCCTTGGTGGAGGCCGGAACATTCATGTGGAATTTGAGTGCAGGGTATACTATTTTTGTCTGACTGGTACACTGGCTGTCCTTCCTTGCACCACTTTAGGTAGGTAGTAACCATGAATACCTCACAGAACTTGCCGTTTTGAAAATGCTCTGACCCAGTAGTCTAGACATCACTATTTGGCTTTTGTCAAAGTCGTTCAGATCTTTTTGCTGCCCATTTTTCCTGCTTCCAACACATGCAGTTCAAGAACTGACTTCACTTGCTGTCTAATGTATCCCACTCCATTGACAGTTGTCATTAGAATTATTTAAACAATGTTATTAACTTCAACTGTCAGTGGTTTTAATGTTGTGGCTGATCAGTGTAGGATGTAGTCAGTCTATTTGGGTGGGGTGGGGTGGTAATTCGTGTTAACTTCAATAACTTGTGACAAGTTCACAAAAAATGTATTACCTAATGTTGTAGAGTGTAGTCAACGATTAATTTTAAAATGTCAAGCACAAACCGCTGAGCTAAGCATGTTGAGTTTCTTTACAGCAATGGTGTAATTTCACCACTGTCATAAGATAGCTACATCATTGTAGTGACATTTATATATTTGCATATTATTACTGAACAAGGTAGGTGAACTCCACTTTGTAAGAGCAAACAAACAAAGGATGGGTCTGCGCCAGTAAACGGGATAAATAAATTTAAGTCCTAGTTAGGGTAGTGATAGTACAACAGAGTTCAATAGAGTAGAACTTGGATCCTATTGCTGGTCCCTGGAGTTATGAGGTTCTGCTCCTTGTAGTATCCAAATATATAGGAGAGGGCGATGAATGATGGTGATGCAGGGTGATCCAAGAAGTGTCAAAATGAAAAAATAGGAGAGGTCTTACTTACAGTTGGCAGAGCTTAATCCAGCTCTGGTGTGGATAGCTTTCAGAGGTATTATCCCCGCTTGTAGGATATATGGTGAGTGTCCTCTTCTATGCAGTAACAGATGGCCAAGTGGGAGATAAAAAATGGAAACAATAATGGTGCAGTATGTTCCAAAAGTTGAGTAAAAGTTGTTAAAATATAGTAGATACACTCACATTGGGTAGAGCTTCTACTAGCTCTAGTATTGTAGGCATACAGCGGTATAATCCCCGCTTGTGGGATATATGATGAGTGCTCTTGGAGATGGTGTCAGGAGCTCAGAGAGAAGATAATAAAACAGCAATAGTGCTCTCAATAAAATAATTCTGGTATATAAAATATAATAAAATATACTCACAATGTATAGGGCAGACTAACTGCTCTATGACAGGGGCGTAGGTGGTATGATCCCCACCTGGGATTCTTTGGAGTGTAGAAAAATAAAAATAAAATAAAAATATAGAAATATAAAAATATAAATATAAAAAGCCAGGAAGTAGTAAAATGTAAATAAAAGATGATGGTACAAAAGAGTAAAAAAGGACCAAAATCTATTTATTAACAATTATTAAAAGCAGTACAATATCCAAACGTGTTTCACCATATAGGCTTTATCAATGGATATTGTACTGCTTTTAATAATTGTTAATAAATAGATTTTGGTCCTTTTTTACTCTTTTGTACCATCATCTTTTATTTACACGTCATTATTATTTAGACGTCAGATCTGCAGAGGAGGCATTGACGTATTCAGATTCAGACTCTTTTGCTGGCTCTGATGCAGTTAATGTCTCTACTGCCCCTACTGATGTCACAGCTCAACAACCTGTCACTTCCTGCCTCCGTATCAGTTTCCAAGGAGGATGTGGTCTTAGACCTATTTAATCCATATGAGCTGCATCTGTGGCTAAGATGTTTAAATTGATTGAGAACACTATTGAGTGAGGTCAGCCTTTGGACCTGCACATCCTTTGTGGTTGGATTAAAAGAACCTTTTGTTTAACGTAAACACTTCACTATTTATTGAGCTCAGAAAGGCGATTTTATTCAAAATCAAGCTCAAGCTTGCCAACCTGGCTCTCACATTTTTATTGTTTGGTGAGTCCTTTATCAAGGACTTGGGGCACTTTGTAGGAGCATTTACTGCACTTGACAAGACTTAGTTCTCCATGCACAAAGTGTTTACCCAAAGGGTCTCCAACAGGGCCAGCAGACCCAGGTTTCCTGGCTGGCTGCAACTCCCAGATCTTGCAGATTTTAATCCTTCTAATGGTGATCCTTCTACCAGAAGCCCAGCTTTTGATCTCTCTTGTTCCCATGGTGGTGTTGGCCTTGGAGATCCCATGGTTTCCATGAAGCACAGTACACTTGCGATCCAGCTGGTTAAGTCCTATGCTAACAATGTCTTCTTTCATTAATCCTGTAGGATGCATACTCACCCTTTTATTCCATGTTTGACAGTACATCACTTCAGACATGTGGGTCTTGGCGACAGTGGCTACAACACTGAACTGAAGCCCCACCCATCCCAACCATTTTTCTAGTCAAGACCCTGTCCTGGTTGACAATGAACTCGGGCTCCTAAACCCAAAGCCGCCAGCGAACATGTGCCCCCGGACACACGCCAGGTTTCTTAAGCAATATATTCTTGGTCTAGAAAAAGGGCGGCTAAATGCGCCCGGTGATCAATCTCCAGAACTTCAACAAATAGGTCTGCTAAAGGGGGGTGTTTCCAGCATGTATGGGGACTTCCGCATTCGTCACTCCACGTTGCGTTCCACCGGAGTGACGAATGCGTTCCAGCATGTATGGGGACTTCTGCATTCGTCACTCCACGTTGCGTTCCACCGGAGTGACGAATGCGGAAGTCCCCATACATGCTGGAACACATGTGCGTTCCATCCGAATGACGAACGCGGAAGTCCCTGCGCACGCTGGAACGCACGTTACGTTCCGGAACGCAATCCGGAAGCAGAAGTGGCACAGATTGAATCCGACGAGCAGGCGATTTAAAGCTGAAGCAGGAAAATGAAAAACAGATTACATTTATTGGCCTGCTCACCTCCTCCTTTCAGGCGATATTCCCGGGACGTTTACACTATCAGGCCCTCCAATTACTCAAAATTTGCCATCTCTGATGAGATTCTCCTACTCATAATTTGTTGTGTTGGACAACCAGATGAAGGAAAATTTGTGTTAGTGGCTTCTCAACATGACCGTGTGGAATGGCAGGGCAATTTTTAGCTTGTCTCCAAAAATCTCCATTGAGTCTGATGCTAGCCTCTACTAGTAGGGTGAACTCTGCAGAGAGGTTTTCACCAGGGGGTTATTGGACTGTGGATAAATCCCCATTGCACATCAATTGTCTGGAGCTGCCTGCGGGCTCCTTTGCTCTGAGCTGTTTCACCAAGAACCAAGTCAACACTTGCATCCGGCTCTACAAGCATAACATCTCTGCTGTTCACTATGTCAGTTATATAAGTGGTACCCACTCCGCGGTCTTGGCAGACTTGGCCAAGAATTTTTGGTCTATTTTCTTGGAAAGCAACATCCTGTTTCAGGTGGAATACATTCCTGGTTTGTCCAACACGGAGACGGATTGGAACTCCCAGTATCTGTCAGAACTCCCAGTATCTGTCAGTGTTCACCATATTGGCAGCTCTCTGGGAACCCCTGCACATCAACTTTTTCGCTTCCCATTTGAACACCCACATTCCTGAGTTCTACAGTTGGCACCTGGATCAAGAAAGACTGGTTTCCCAGCATCCTGAAACTGTCGTTTGAACATTTCTCACCTACTTCATTTGCCGATCCCTCTGTTACGTGATCCGAACAAGCATACACACCCCTTTCTCCAGGAAGGCCTTCTGTCTCTTCTAGTGTGCCTTTTTGCAGGAATCCCTGGAAGGTCCCACGCCTTTCGGGGACAGCTCAATGTCTCTTGGCAGGAGCATGGGTGCCCGGCACTTGACAATCTTACGTTTCCCCTTGGTGGACTTGTCTTGATGCTTGGAACAGAACACGCAGGCCATTTTAGACCCTGTCTTCGATACAAAGTATAATTAAGGGAACACGTATGAGGAGTCCCATCTCCCGTGACAGGTGCTATTTGACATCTCCAGGCATACCAAGATGTCAAAGTTAGTGTTTATATAGCATTCCCAATTATCCAGATCTTGTGTCTGGTAGCTTGTCTGCATGAATGTGAATAGAGCACTGCTCCTTTTCATGAGGCCAGTTCTTTCCAGTTATTCCTATCCTTCCATTACCCTTACTGACTTGTGTCTAGCACCATGCTTGCCTGTTGGGTCAAATGGGTCATGTAACTTGCTGGTCTGGACACAACGGTCTTTGGTGCTCATTCCTCCCATAGTACAGTGGCATCCAAGAGTATGTCAGTTGGAGGTCATCTGTAAGACCTTATGCATTCGACAGATTGGTCAGCTGAGTCAACTTTTGGGGTTACTCTTTCAAGCCTATTACGCACATGTTTTCCTCTGTAGTGGCTCAACTTGCACAATATTATCCTCCATATCTTGATTTAACATTACATGGTTTTGCTATTTCATGATTTTATAAAAGACATGGAGGCGAGTATTGTCCCATCCTGGTTTAGTTATAGGTTACCTCCTTTTGGTGTCTCTGTTTTCTTCCCACCCTTATTCTTCTTTTTTCATGTGTATGGCCAATTTCATATTATAGTATTCGTATTTGTTTGCATTTAGTATTCTTTATATATGTGTTTCATTTTTACGATTGTGTCTTCCGTTTTGTGCTTGCATTTTGTTCAGATGTCTTTACACATGAAGCTGGTGTACCGTGACTGAATTTTTGTTCTTATACTTCTGTATGTGTTTACTTTGCTAATGACACTGATTAATCGAGTCTACACCCTTTTGTCACATTTTGTCTTTCAGCCTAAAGGTTATGGTTAGGAGTTTTATATGAATGGATGATATGTGGGTCAATTCCTCTTGTATTTTTCTACCTAAATTTACTGTTGTTTCTTTGCTGCTGTTGTGAAATACAAAAAGGGTTAATGCCCAATACTTGCCTCGATGTCTTTCATAAAATCATGACTGTTCATCATGAAATAGCAAAATCATGTCATTAATTAGCAGAGTGTGTAGCGTGAGAACATATATAAGTTATATATGAAAGAAAAGTGGGTTTTTGATATGAATCACATGAACATAAGTTCTCAAAATGGGTGATATCTGCCTCACTAGTCTGTCTAATGGGCAAAATACCTCATTTGTATGTATCTAAAAACCTCTGTAGGGAACAAGGGAGAAATAGATTGCGACTCCTGAGTTGAAGACAGAGCCATCCCTCCACAAGAGGATATAGTGACGACTTATTGCATCTTCTAGATTCCCAAATGCTCTAGGCTGCATACAAGGGAGAATTGATCTGTTATGCGAAAACAGAAGAGAGTAGTCTGGCTTAAGAGCAATGCAAAACACGATCGGCCCCTGTTCCAAGTACTCGAAAAGGTGGTAATAGATAGACTTCTAGTATGAGGTATGAGGCAAGGCCCTTTGAGATCTTGCCAGACACATAAAAAGATTGAAGGAAATTAACCTATTATTTTGCTCCTTGTAATAGGGGGATGCCAGGACACTCCTGGCTGCATATTACTACAGGGCTCCATAGTAATTATGGTTCTTGGAGTCTTCCTTAAATATATAATTACATATTATTTATTATAGAACAGTTGGTGCTTGGTTACATCATTTTTAACCAAATGAACTCTATTTAACCTGGATAAAGCATGACTATGAGGACCTGTAACTATGCAGAAATCTATTCCCATTGTCAATTTGGCTATAATGTTGTTACTCAATGATATTTGCTTACAGTTAATATAGAGAACAAATACACTTCATGCAACTGTTGAAGGACATTGTGCATTGTTGCCTAGTATATAGTTAATTCCAAAGTACCATTTGCTTATCATTAATATAGAGAACACGCGTTATGCAACTGTTAAATGACAGTGCACATTGTTGCCTAGTGTGTAATTATTCCAAAGTACTTCTTATTTACCGTATCCACAACTCAATCCCATTAAAGATTTAAGTAGCTTGGTGGGTTGTTCTTTTCAAAAAGCATAATTTTCTGGAGCTCCGCCGGGTTCTTCTCTCTGGGCAACGCTCTGAATCACGCAAGAGTGAACTCTAGCCTGAGCTGCAGGTTACAGTTCACTGTCACCACTAGGACCACCAGGGCTTCCCCACAGGACCACCAGGGATTAGTACTGTCCCCATTCCCAGGCAAAGGTAAGATGGGAGAGAGCTATGAAAATTATTGTTTTTTTTAATTAAAAATAACAAACAAATACTTATTTATCTCCCCTCATGCCCCCACAGAGCCACAATAACTACCCTCATACACACACTGCCCCCCATGCACACACACACTGCCAGGCCCGGACTGGCCATCGGGCATACCGGGCAAATGCCCGGTGGGCCGCGATGGCCGTGGGGCCGAGGCCGGCAGGGGAGATCACATGATCTCCCCTGCCAGCCCCTGCAGGGCCAGCGCTTCCCGAGCGCCGGCCCTGCTGTGTGTCTCCATGGGCCGGTAGGGAGATCAAAGATCTCCCTCACCGTCCCAGAGACACTGAGATGCGGCCGCCGGCAGGAGAGGGAGGGAGGCAGGAGAGAACACCGGCGGAGCTCTAGCCAGCAGCTCCGCCGGGTCCTCTCGCAAGGTCTGAGCGTTGCCGCGGTAACCGCGGCAATGCTCAGATCTCGCGAGAGTGAACTCTAGCCTCAGGCTAGAGTTCACTCTCACCACTAGGACCACCAGGGAAGGAAGCTGCAGAAAGGATCCCCCCTCCCAGGCATGATGTAAGAAGGGAGGGGGAATATTAAGCAATCTGCCCCATCTCTACTAGGACCACCAGGGATCAGGCACCCCCCCATGGAAACCCAGCTTCCCACCCCCTAAAGGTAAGAAGGGGGGAGGATATAACTTTTTATTTTGTATTATTAATAAAAAATATATATTTAAATTTAAATACAAAATACACTCACACTAACAGCCCCCCAGACACATACACAGCACTCCCAGACACACACACAGCCCCCCCAGACACACACACAGCACTCCCAGACACACACGCAGCACTCCCAGACACACACAGCACCCAGAAACACACAGCACCCAGACACACACAGCACTCCCAGACACACACAGTGCACCCCCAGACACACACAGCGAACCCCCAGACACACACACAACACTCAGACACACACAGCACTCCCAGACACACACAGCGCACCCCCAGACACAGCACCCAGACACACACAGCGCACCCCCAGACACACACAGCGCACCCAGACACACATAGCGCACCCCCAGACACTCACAGCACCCTCAGACACACAGCAAACAGCACATTCAGACACACACAGCACCCTCACTCACACACAGCACCCTCAGACAGACAGCATCCTCGCTCACACACACAGCACACTCCCACACATATACAGCACACACACATAAACACACACAGACATATATATATATATACATATATATATATATATATATATATATATATAATATATAAAATAACCCTCAGTGAGTTAACAAAGAAAATTAGAAACCTAGAATGTGATGGCAGAAAAAAACACCCTCACACACAGCACCCCTCTTACATACACACACACACTGCGCCCCTCACACATACAATACGTCCAAATATATATATATATACACATACACACACACACACACACTACAGCACCCCTCACACTGCACCACTACAAACATTACGCTCCAGATAAACGCTAGATCCCTTACCCTATATGCACTCTTAATCCTCTACACACACACACACACACAATCTCCTATACACACACTACATTCCTTGTCAGCAAACACATACAACATTCTCTAAACACACCCTCTCTACAACCCCTACACACACTACGTCACCTATACACGCACACACTCGCTACATCCCCTATAACACTATGCCCCCTATACACACACTCTCTACAGCCCCTAGCCACACATATTACACCACAAACACAAATTAAATTGACCTATTTACACAATACCACACCACACTCTACACACACGCAATCCCACAAGCAGGCTCCAAACATATGCACCATGCACTTTACTGGCCCTTTTGTCCTCTGGTATCCCACTTGTGGAGAAACCAGAGACAATTTAAAAGCAAACACAGCGCAAGCATGTTATTAAATTTGCTTGCGCTGCACAGAACAAATTCAGGGCCTTTTTCTAATGCCAGAGCTCTTCAGCGGGGCTCTGCGCATTGAACCAACATGCTCACTTTGAGAGGGGGCGTGCTTGTCATTAGTGATGACAAAACACACCCTCTCTGGCCCACCCCCTTCTTAGGGGGCCGCTCTGATTGAAAAATGCCCGGGCCTAATTTTTTTCCCAGTCCGGCCCTGCACACTGCCCTCCCATACACACACACTGTACTCCCCCTCCACACACACACACACACATTGTACCCCCCACACACACTGCCCCCCCATACACACACACACTTCCCTCCCGTACACACACACTGCCCCCCCATACACACACAAACTGTACCCCCCACACACTGCCCCCTATGCACACACACACTGACCCCAAATACACATACACTGCCTCCCAATACACACATTGCCCCCATACACAAACACTGCCCTCCCACACACAAACACTGTACCCACACACACTGTATCCCCGACACAATGTGCCCCCACACACACTGTACCCCTCATGCACAAACTGCACCCCTCACACACACACACACTACGAACCGAACTGGTTGCAAACATGGCTGACACTTCAGCACATGTGTTTGCCCTATATGCCGCCGGGTGCATGCTCCCTCATGTAGTCTCTCAGAGGCTCCCTGTCTGCAGCTCCGCCGGGCACAGAGCTGCAGACTATGGAGTAGAGATCTCGCGATCTCCGGCCAATCACAGCGTTGCCGCGGGTTACCACAGCAACGCAGTTACCAGAGCTCGCAAGATCTCTACTCCATAGTCTGCAGCTCTGCGTCCGGCGGAGCAGCAGACAGGGAGGCTGTGAAAGACTACATACCCAGCATACTGGACCACCAGGGAACTGAAGGACCACCAGGGAGTAAGAGGGGACCACTGGACCACCAGGGAGCAAGAGGAGACCACTGGGCCACCAGGGAGCAGGAGGAGACCACTGGACCACCAGAGATTGAATTACACAAAAAAAGGTTGGTAAGTAAACAACAACAGCCTCCCCACACACTACCACCCCCCACTGTCACATTCCCAACACACTACCCCTCCCCCACTGTCACATTCCCCACACACTACCTACCCCCCCCACTGTCACCTTCCCCACACAGTACTCACCCCCCCCACCCCCCACCCCCCACCCCCACTGTCACCTTCCCCACACACTACCTCCCCAGTGATGGGATTCAGCCGGTTCACGCAAACCTGTTATTCAAATTTAACAAGTTCGCAGAAACAGATGCAAACATGACTAACTGAAGTGTCGGACCTCGGTCACACCAGGATGGGGCACGGTGGCTTGCCCTGTATGCCTCCGGGTGAGAGGCCCCTCCATGTAGTCTCTCAGAGGCTCCCAGTCTGCAGCTCCGCCGTGCGCAGAGCTGCAGACTATGGAGTAGAGATCTTGCGATCTCCGGCCAAGCACAGTGTTGCCGCAGGTTACCACAGCAACACTGTCACCGGAGCTTGCGTGATCTCTACTCCATAGTCTTAAGCTCTGCGCCGGGCGGAGCTGCAGACATGGAGGCTATGAGAGACTACATTTCCAGCCCAACTAGGAAGCAGGAGGATACTGCTGGACCACCAGGGATAAGGAGGAGACCACTGGACCACCAGGGATCAAGAGGAGACCACTGGACCACCAGGGAGCAAGAGGAGACCACTGGACCACCAGGGACTGAATTACACAAAATAGGTTAGTAAGTAAACAACAACAGCCTCCCCACATCCTACCTCCCCCCATTGTCACCTTCCCCACACAGTACTTCCCCCCAACTGTCACCTCCTTCACACACTACCTCCCTCCCACTGTCACCTTCCCCACACACTACCTCAACCCCTCACTACCACCAACTTCCACAATGTCACCATCCCCCCACACTGTACCAACCTCCAGGGCCGGACTGGGGATACAAAGCAGCCCTGGAAAAAAATGTTATGCCAGCCCCATAAGTCATTGCGCCATATATTGCCGTATGTAATATGTAAGGCTATATCTTACCACCCCAGATGACAGATGATTGATATAGACGCACACACACAGTTTAATCTAGTGGTACTGATATCTATAACATGTCTCTACAGGTTTTCAACGTAAACACTGACTTTTCAGAGAAAAGGCAGTGTTTACATTGCTTCAAAGTGACACCGCTAGTGACAGTCACTCAGACGGTCACTAGAGGTGCACCTACATTCAGGGCCTCCACACTCTGGAGGCGCTGAACGTTCCCCATAGAGATACATTGATTCAATGCATCTCTATGAGGAGATGCTGATTGGTGTAGTGTTTTGCAGCCAATCCTATGGCAAAGCATTGGATTGGCTGAGATCATCAAGCTTGATGATCTTAGTCATAGAGGCAGGGCAAGTCGAGGGGTGACCCGCACGCTACGTGGGAGAAAAAAAGGTGAGCAAAAACACTATTTTTAAAACACACATATACCATGACACACACACACCATGACACAGACAGAACCACACACACACCATGACACACACACATATACCATGACACACACCCCATGACGGGCAGACACACATCCCATGACAGACAGACAGACACACACACCATGACCCAGGCAGACACACACACACACAACATACAGACAGACACACACACCATACACACACTATGACGGACAGACACACACACACACCATGACACAGACAGAACCACACACACACCATGACACAGACAGACACACACACACCATGACACACACACACACACACACACACATCCCATGACACACACCCCATGACGGGCAGACACACATCCCATGACAGACACACACCATGACACAGACAGACACGCACACAACATACAGACAGCCGGCACACAACATACAGACAGACACACACACACACACCATACACACACTGTGACAGACAGACACAGACACACACCATGACACACACACATATACCATGACACACACCCCATGACGGGCAGACACACACACCATGACACAGGCAGACACACACACGATGACACAGACAGACACACACACCATGACACAAACACATATACCATGACACACACCCCATGACGGGCAGACACACATCCCATGACAGACAGACACACACACACACACACACCATACACACACTATGACGGACAGACACACACACCATGACGGACAGACACACACACACACACACCATGACGGACAGACACACACACACACACACACCATGACGGACAGACAGACACACACACCATGACGGACAGACAGACACACACACCATGACAGACAGACAGACACACACACCATACAGACACACACACACCATGACGGACAGACACACACACACACACCATGACGGACAGACAGACACACACACACACACACCATGACGGACAGACACACACACCATACAGACAGACAGACACACCAAACAGACACACACACACCATACAGACAGACAGACACACACACACCATACAGACAGACACACACACACACACACCATGACAGACAGACACACACATACACACACCATGACAGACAGACACACACCATACAGACAGACACCATGACACAGACAAACAGACAGACAGACACATTAACACACATTACTTACATAACACACATTACTCCTACCTGGCTGCCAGGGGGGCGTGCAGTGCAGACTGCTGACTGTGCTGGCGGCCGCTGGGGGACTTGTGCTGGAGTCTGGCGGCCGCTGGGGGAGGTCTGCTGGCGGCCTCATGTGAAGCTGTGCTGTGCTGGCTCTGCTCTCCCGCCTTCGCGCGCTGCTGAATGAGACCGCAACCGGAATATGACGTCATATTCCGGCCCCGGTCTCATTCAGCTGCACGCTGGGGAGCAGAGCCAGCACAGCACAGCTTCACATGCGGCCGCCAGCAGACCTCCCCCAGCGGCCGCCAGCAGACCTCCCCCAGCGGCCGCCAGCAGATCCACGTGTCTGCCCGGCCCCAGGTGCCGACGGCCCACCGGGAAATTTCCCGGTATCCCGGTGGGCCAGTCCGGCCCTGCCAACCTCCCACACTGTCACCACCTCACACACTTTCATCACCTCCTACAATGTCACTATCCAAAACACCGTCACCACCTCCCATACTGTCACCATCCAAAACATTGTCACCATCCAAAACACTATCACTATTCACTCAAACTGTCATAACCTCCCAGAAGGTCACCTTTCCCTCAAACTGTCATCTTACCCCACACTATCACCACCTTCCACAATGTCACATCCAAAACACTTTCACCACCTCCCACACTATCACAACCTTCCACACTGTCACCCCCCTAAATTGTCATCATCCTCACACTGTCACCACCTTAAAAATTGTCCCCATCCCCCACACTGTCACTATCTCCACACAATCACAACCCCACACACATAGTCACCATCCCACACACACCGTCACCATCCAACACACACCGTCACCATCCCACACATACCGTCACCCTCCCACACACCATCACCCTCCCACACATACTGTCACCCTCCCATACACACACTGTCTCCCTTACTGGAGGCACAGACATAGCAAAAATAGTCTGTCACCCTCCCACACACACTGTCACCTTCCCATACACACACTGTCTCCCTCACTGGAGGCACAGACATAGCAAAAAGAGGTTGATGGCAGAGAGATGGCATAAAGAGGCTGGTGGCAGAGAGATGGCACTGAGAGGCTAGGGCTGAGAGATGGCACAGAGAGGCTGGGGGCAGAGACATGGAACAGTGGCTGGGGGCAGAGAGATGGCACAGAGGCTGAGGGCTGAGAGATGCCACAGAGAGGCTGAGGCAGAGAGATGACACAGAGAGGCTGGTGGCAGAGTCATGGAACAGTGGCTGGGGGCAGAGAGATAGCACAGAGAGCCTAAGGGCGGAGACATGACACAGAGGCTGGGGGCACAGAGATGGCATGGAGAGGCTAAGGGCACAGACATGGCACAGAGGCTGGGAGCATAGAGATGACACGGAGAAGCTAAGGGCAGAGAGATGGCACTGAGAGGCTAGGGCAGAGAGATGGCACAAAGAGGCTGGGAGCAGAGAGATGGCACAAAGAGGCTAAGAGCAGGTACATGGCACAGATGGAGGCTGGTGGTAGAGAGATGGCACTCGCAGGTTGTTTGGGGACACATGGCACTAGTAGATATTTTGGAGGCACATGTGGCTCATTGGCATGATATTCTGGATTTATGCATTTACTGCTCATTGGCATGATATTCAGGATTTATGCATTTACTGCTCATTGGCATGACATACCTAGTTTATGTATTTATAGCTTCATTGGCATGATATACCAAGTTTATGCATTCAATGCTAATTGACATTATATATGAAGTTTACGCATTTACTGCTCATTGGCATGATACATCAAGTTTATGTATGTATTGCTCCTTGGTATGGTATACTTATTTTTTGTATTTACTGCTCATTGGAATGATATACATTATACAAGATTAATGTATTTACTGCATTAATAGCATTCCCTTACCCCCCAGAGTGTTTTTGCCCCCAGGGTATATATGTGTGACTGTGTCGATGTGCTTGTGTGTGCGTGAATGATTATGGGGGATGGAGTCTTGGTCCCAGGCAGCACAATGTGGAGTTGGAAACACAGTCGGAACTGGTTATTAACATTTTTGAATCCCACTACTGGATAATGCTAAAACAAAATCCTTTTTTTTTTTTACTTCACATTTAACATGATCACCTTGAGATCACATTGAGAAGCTTTACACCTTCATTGCTTCTAGAAACTCTGTGTTACTGTTACTTACTATTCCAGTGCTCTCCAGTCAAGACACGAGCAGTTTAAAGATCACTTTAATAAGAAAATATATTTTCTAACTTTCTAAATCCCAGAAATGTGTTAATAAGTAACATGGGGAAGTTATAAATTAACAGTCTCATGAATGTGTTCACTGGGACTTTAACATTTAACATAAAACAGGTGACATTTGTGAGGTGTCCCTTTCAAGAATTGCAATGAATGGCTCCTTATCACATCTGCAAATGAGTGCTTTCTAAATGAATTCACCCAACTGAATAGATAGAGCAGGAGGTGGCAGATATGCAGATATGGAGGGAATGCAAAGATGCCCCTCTTGCACCTAAGTGCCCAGCAACACGACAGTCCAATTTCCTCCTGGTGTTCTAGACCCCAAAATGGTGTTCTAGAGTGAGAGTTGCTCAGATGGAACAAATATCTCTTCCTACTCACTCTTTCATACACCACCAAACGGTTAGGTTCTATGGTCAGAGCTGCCATCAGATATTTTGGGTCCTCTGACACAGCTCAAGGTCTGGGGCCCCCGGGCCGGCCCCTGAGTCCACGCACAGGGCCCATCCTGAGCCCGCCTACAAGAATGCAGTGTGTGTGTGTGTAGTGTGTACTAAATGCGGTGTGTGTATAGTGGATGTAGAATGTGTGTTATGAATGCAGAGTGTGTGTGGGTAAAATGGAGGCGGTGTGTGTAATGGATACAGATTGTATGTTTGTGTAATAGATGTAGTGTTTGTGTGTATTAGATGCAGTGTGTGTAGTGTATGTAGTGTCTGTGTATATTAAATGCAGTGTGTTTAGTGTGTGTATTTGAGTAGTGTTTGTAGTGTGTGTAAATGTTGGGTAAAAGAGGGGCTAAATTCAGTAGGAAAAAAAGAGCATTTTATTATTTATTTTAAATAGAATTCCCACCAGCTTAAGATATCTCATCATTGCATGTAATCACTGTTCACAGTGATCATCAAATGCAAAAATGCACACAGGCTTTCAGGCAACATCCTTGACTTGCGACTGCATATTCTTTATAGGGATGTACAGATACAATCCACAGATAGGCTTTTAAGCCCACATAAATCTGCAGTGCCACCAGGGCTCTAATGCAATAATAATGGAACCTATTGCAATAGGCGGGCAACCTATTTCTCTTTAACACACCAGAAGCAAGGTGAGGCAGATAACCCTCAGGAGAAAAGTGTATTAATACCCCAATGAAACCATGATGCTTGTCATAAGGTTTTTTTTAATACATTTTAATACATTAAAATATATTAAGTATCATATTACATATATATAAGATGTATATATATTAAATGTAATATATATACATCTTATATATATGTAATGTGATACTTAATATATTTTAATGTTAATATAAGTACATATATTAATCTTAAAATACACTTAGAATGACGTTACATGTATATAAGATATATATATTGTATATATAATACATATATATTTTATGTTTATATATATATATATATATATATGTATATATATATATATATATATATATATATATATATATATATATATACATATAATTACAATAGTAGATAAATAAAATAAATAAATAAAATCATTTTTTTTCAAATTAATAAATTATATATATGTAATTTCATTCTTACTATATTTTGTTATTAATACATATATATTGGTAACAAAATACACTTAGAATGACATTCTATATATCTATCTATATATAAAATACAAATAACTGCAAAGATTTATATATAGATAAATATATATAATTACATAAATAACTACATAAGTATACACGTAGAATTTAAATACATATATAGGTATATATATATATAGGTATATATATATATATATATATATATATATATATATATATATATATATATATATATAAATTCTAAGTGTATGCTTAAGTAATATTTTAACATAATTATATGATTTAATTAATTCAAATTTGATTGACGTGCCTGACAACCCAGGCAGCAAGTGCAGAGAATTAAATTCGCACCCGCTATATTTAACCCTGTAACTTTCCAAGACACCATAAAACCTTTACATGGGGGGGTACTGTTTTACTCGGGAGACTTCGCTGAACACAAATATTAGTGTTTCAAAATGATAAATTGTATTACAACGATGATATATTTGGTCAAAGTGACGTTTTTTGACACACGAATGGCACTTTTACTGATATTATTGTCGTAATATCTTTTACTGTTTTGAAACACTTGTGTTTGTGTTCAGTGAAGTCTCCCAAGTATAACAGTACCCCCTATGTACAGGTTTTATGGTGTTTTGGAAAGTTAGAGAGTCAAATATAAAGCTTGCATTTCATTTTTTTCACCTTGAAATTTGATTGTTTATGTTGCATTTCAGACCGTATGGTAGCCCAGGAAGGAGAATTACCCCCATGATGGCATACCATTTGAAAAAGTAGACAACCCAAGGTATTGCAAATGGGGTATGTCCAGTCATTTTTAGTTGCCACTTAGCCACACGGTCTCAAAGGCAACATAACGAACCTGGCGAATTTCAATTTGAAAAAACTGAAAAATGGAATGTGCTATATTTGACCCTTTAACTTTCCAAAACACCGTAAAAAACTGTTGATGGGCAGTACTGTTGTTGTGAGACTTTGTTGAATCCAAATATGTGGGTTTTTTTGCAGTTAAAGCTAACAGTATTATGACATTTACAGCTAAAATGTCTACATTTTTTTTTTAAATCTTAATTTCTCACAGTTTTTTAAATTTTATTCATAATAAATTATGTTTCAAATATGAATAGTTCATAGGAAATTAAAGTCCAGTTTCTCCTGAACAAAATGATATATAATAAGTGTGGGTGCACTTAATATGAAAGAGGTGAATTACGGTTGAACAGACATATAGCGCAAATTCCAGTTTTTGTTTACATTTTGTTTTGAACGTGTACTATTGACTCCGTCCTGAAGGGGTTAAGATAAGGCCAGGGACTAATTAAAAGTATTTTGAAAATTGGGCAGTTTAGATGGGCCGAATGGTTCTTATCTGCCGTCTTATTCTATGTTTCTATGTCTATGAGCTACAAATGCCTTTGTAAAGGCAATAGTAGGCTGTAGCATAGGCAGGTGTCCAGACCTGCCAGGGAGAAAGAGCACAGGCAGAAGAAATGATACTTGCCTGGGAGAACAAGCCCTTTTAGAGGCCTGCCCAGCTGGCCTAGATATAGCCACTGATTTGATCCCTGTCTCTCTCCGGTGGTATACCCACATCCCCATTGGCATTTCATCACAAGAGGAACATCTGGGGTCATAGTTTGAGATGGCTGCTCAAAAGTTTATTGAAAAGATTAAAAGTAAGAGATTCGACTGAGACAAATTGCAGACATGATATCAGTTTGTGCCAAGTGTCTGCTTGTACTTTCCATTTTATTATAAATGGGGGCTTTTGTTTAGGGCCCCGCATACCAGTTACAAAATAATCTACCAATTGCAAATAGTCGTATGAACATTTTTATGAGTAATACAAACCTTTTACTGCCTTAAGTTATATATAGTCACCAGGCATTTAACCTCCATGTCACTTAGCAGTTCATGCATTAAAGCTTGACTTTGTGTTAATATATAACCACACATTTTTTTTTTTTTTTTTTTTATTATTAGACTATTTTTTTAATCACGGTTAAACTATAAACTATACACAAACTGATAGATGTTTCTGTATATTTTTTAAATGACATTCTATTTGTACAAAGTTATAGATTACTAAAGGACTAATCCTCCATTCAACCAACATTTTTTATTTTACTGGTTTCATGTTATGATTCGGAAGGGCACTACCATAGACCTATCTGCTGTATCCAACCTAGACATTTTTTTTTTTTTCAATTCTTTATTTAAATGTCGACCGGCACATTGTATAACAGTACAGTTGGCCTACGCAGAGGCCTAATCAACAGGAGTATCTTGATAGGTGTTTTACAGAAAGGAAGGATATGTTAGTGCAAATAATGATACCTTTCATGAGGCTTGCGCAGAAGCCATTTAGGCATGTTATTGTGTTGTGCCAAGTCCACGTTTTTATATATTGTCTCAATAAACAGGTTCTATGAATACATCGGAAAAACTGAGCATAGAGACATAGAAAAAGAAAGATAACAAATAAAATATAATATATAAAATATAAAAAGTAAAACATGAAACTGTGGGTATGTCCTGCTGCGTTTCCTTCTTTTGCACAAGCAGAGATTTGTCTACTACGTGTTATATGTCGTATTGTTCCCAGAGTGCCCAAGTTTTTTGGAAAGTGGCGCTAGTGTTACGGACCTGTGCGGTCAACTTGTCCATCAGGTAATTATCCCTAATTTTTGAGATTACTAGGGATATCGGGGTACTTCGTGTTTAATCCAATATTGTGCTAATGCTCTGCGAGCTGCTAAGTTAAGCATGTTCAGTAGTCTTTGGTCGTGTTTGTTTAGTCCCTCTGTTGGCCGTGATAGTAGGCACGCCCAAGGGTCTGGCATTATCCTTCGTTGTAGAATATTTGAGGTTAGGTCTGCTATTTTCCCCCAATATATCTTAACCCTGGCACAATGCCACCACATGTGGATGTATGTGCTCTTTTCTCCACAGAGCCTCCAGAAGGTGTCCGTGGGGCTTAGTTGCATGTGGCATTGTTTGACAGGGGTTGAGTACCACCGTAGTAGTATTTTGTATGCTTGTTCCTGGAGGGCCGTGCAAATGGATACTTTTGCGTTAGCCTCCCAGATATCTTGCCAATCTGTCCTCTCTAGCGTCTCCCCCAGATCCGTCTCCCATTTGTCTGTGTATGTCTGTGTGCCCCAAGTCCCCGATTCCAGGCATATGTGGTTGTAGAGTAGTGAGATTAGCTTGGTTGGCATACGCTCTTGCAAGTATATTCGCTCAAAGAACGTAGTCGGTTTGGCATTTGCCGTTCTGACTTCTTTAGTCTGTGCAAAATCTCGTATCTGGACATATCTAAAGAAGTCACTTGTTTTTAGTGGGGCCAGGGTTTGCAGGTGTTGGTAGGATACTAGTTGGTTGTTTATGTACAGATGTGTGTAACGCTGTAGGCCTGTGGCTTCTATGCCGTGAAAGTCTTGCGCCCTTAATCCAGGTGGGAATGCTCTGCAGACATTTTTATATCTGGCAATATTCTGTATATGTCTAAAGACTGACTTTTAGTTATATAGTTGTCTAGGTTGAAAAAAGGCTAAAGTCCACCAAGATCAACCGTGAAGTCTTTTATGTTACTGAAAAGAAGTCCATAAAAACCCACCATTACCAATTATGCCACAAAACTCCATAATGGAAATCAGATTTCTCCTTGGATCAACATCCTGTTTATATACTTTCACTTATATATATATATTCTGTTTGTGCAAAAAAAAGTACCCAAGCCTTTTTAAAATGTATCTATAGAATCTGATAACACATCCTTTTCAGCCAGAAAATTCCACATCTTTATTGTTCTTACTGTCAAGGATCCTTTCCTCTACTGTAAACGAAAACACCTTTCTTCCAGTCTCAATGGATGACCTCTTGTCTGTTGCATATTCCTGTTAATGAACAGGTTAGCACATAGTGGTTTGTACTGACCACATATATATATGTTTGTACAGTGCTATCTTATCCCCTCTGAGGTACTTTTTTTCTAAAGAAAATAATTCCAGTTTTTCTAGCTTTTCCTCATAACTAATGTTTTCCATCCCCCTTACTATTTTTGTAACTCATCTCTGCACTTTTTCTAGTTCTGCAATATCCTTCTTTAACACTAGTGCCCAAAATTGCAGCGCATATTCAAGGCGGGTCTTACCATTAATTTACAAAGAGGCAAAAATATATTTGGATCATGTGAATCAAAACCCCTTTTTATACACAATAGCACCCTACTAGCTTTTGCAACAACAAACCAGCATTGAATATTGCAAAGATTTCTTTTTTTTTTTTTTAAATAAACACGCCAAGTACAATAATGACTTAAGCCTACTAGAAATGAAAACCTTTCAGAACAGTTTAACCCATATCTTTAAGTTTCATTTACAAAAGGAAGTGAGGTCCATACTGAAGCAAAGTTATAGGATAAATTCCCCTACCGGAATAAGGCTTTACTCTGGTTACTGAATATGGTTTTTCCCATCGATTTAAATAGCAAAATTACTGAAACAGAAAGAACTAAGGAAAATATATAAGCTAAAGAAAATATATCAATGTATTGCCCATCTTGGAGGGAAAAGGTGGTTATTTTAAAGTAAGAATATCCTATATCTCTATAGTTGCAGGTAATTTGAATAGATTGCATTTGCATTTTCACGTGACCTTGAAGTTGACCTTGTAATCCACATGATAATCTTTAATTTATATCTTTAAAATGACTAATAATCAACCCTATATTTCAGCAGTAATAAATATTTCATACATTGCATAACAATTTAGCAACACGTGGCAAGAAAAAACATGCCGAGTGCACCCTAAGCAAAATTAGAGAGGTAATTAGTGACATAAAAAATAATGTCATTTTGTTGTGCATTAAAAAAAACCATTGTGCGCCCTTTTTCATAATTTACTGATGCTTTTAGATTAGGATAATTTCAATTTAACTGCGGCGCCTTAAAAGTCTGAGCTGTCAGTTAGCAAGGGAGATTGAGATATCTAATTCTAATTCTTTAACAATTATTATTCTTCAATAAATTATGCCTTGACTCTACAATTTTATTTCATATATAGGTGGGGCAATAAAAGAAAAACATCGCTATAACTGGATGTAATCATTTCCTGTAGAGAAGAGACGAAAATGGGGACACAATAGAGTAGGGGTACCAATAAGAAAATATAGAGAATTATAAATCCCCACACTCACAAAAATGGAGCCGGTTTAATTCTAGAGGAAGCTCGCTGCACTGACTTTGCACTCAATAACCTCAGATAATGATATAGGATGCAACAAGTTGCATTAGATAATAAAAAGTAAATCAACAGATGAAAGATCATTTCACTATCTGAAGGTTTGTATACAGAGGCTTTAAGCATATTTAGAGTTTCAAAGTATTTTTTTACTGGAGCCACTAGGTTATTATAGATTTAAAGTATTTAAAAGTATTTGAGTACAATAAACTCTAACCACTTTACAATTAGAACATCGGAATTCACATAAAGCATGCACATACAAAGCAATTTAAATCTGAAGTAAGCTTAAACGTAAAGTGAGCTTATGCAACATCCTTGACATCAAAGCTAAGGGCAAAAACATATTTCTTTGCAGTCCCAGGACTGCATAGCTACTAACCATTGGGAGGAAAAAATCGGGATGATTTGGACAGGAGAACCCATGTCACTAGCTGCCCGTAAGGGGTGGCTCACCACAGAATTAAAGTGGGACCGGACCCCAAAATTGGGACTGTGCTGCCGAAATCACAACAACTGGGAGGTCTGGAACAGTTACAAACCTAATGTTTCCTTGCACAGGAAGAGGGAGGAGAGGAAACCAAACCGGTCCCTCATGGACACCATCATTTTCTTCTGGCCAGTCCTCTTCTGCCATCAGGCACTGACGTCACTGCTGTAATCTCACACATGCGCGATAGTATAGCATTGAAGTCTATGGTGGATTCCGTGAATTGGGTTTCCAATTCAAAAATCCATTTGATTTCTGTAATGTAAACATTGCATTTTCTCTGAATAGACAGTGTTTACAGCAAAAAGCCTGAAGGGAATGATTGTACTCACCAGAACAAATACAATACGCTGTAGTTGTTCTGGTGACTATAGTGTCCATTTAAATTCAAAATTCTCCAGTAACTCAAAATATTTAGCCCATTTAACCCTTCACTTTAGGCGTAGATTCAGGAAGTTGAACCTTTATAAGAAAATGAAAGCTTACAATCACAATTGCATCAGACACATGTACCCCCATCAAGCTGAGCAGGGAGTAGAGTGACCTAAGTTTTTTTTTTTCATCTTTCTCCGCTTATAGCTATCCATCTCTTTCTTAAGTATCTTCTCTTTCAACATCAAAGCTTATATATTCTTCTACTCTTTATCCTTTTTCTTTTCAAACCTGAAAGACCAAGGTGACATAAACACCATGCTTTCAAGACAAGATTTTGTACAATATTTTCACAATGTACAGGGAGTGCAGAATTATTAGGCAAATGAGTATTTTGACCACATCATCCTCTTTATGCATGTTGTCTTACTCCAAGCTGTATAGGTTTGAAAGCCTACTACCAATTAAGCATATTAGGTGATGTGCATATCTGTAATGAGAAGGGGTGTGGTCTAATGACATCAACACCCTATATCAGGTGTGCATAATTATTAGGCAACTTCCTTTCCTTTGGCAAAATGGGTCAAAAGAAGGACTTGACAGGCTCAGAAAAGTCAAAAATAGTGAGATAGCTTGCAGAGGGATGCAGCACTCTTAAAATTGCTATGCTTCTGAAGCGTGATCATCGAACAATCAAGCGTTTCATTCAAAATAGTCAACAGGGTCGCAAGAAGCGTGTGGAGAAACCAAGGCGCAAAATAACTGCCCATGAACTGAGAAAAGTCAAGCATGCAGCTGCCAAGATGCCACTTGCCACCAGTTTGGCCATATTTCAGAGCTGCAACATCACTGGAGTGCCCAAAAGCACAAGGTGTGCAATACTCAGAGACATGGCCAAGGTAAGAAAGGCTGAAAGACGACCACCACTGAACAAGACACACAAGCTGAAACGTCAAGACTGGGCCAAGAAATATCTCAAGACTGATTTTTCTAAGGTTTTATGGACTGATGAAATGAGAGTGAGTCTTGATGGGCCAGATGGATGGATTGGTAAAGGGCAGAGAGCTCCAGTCCGACTCAGACGCCAGCAAGGTGGAGGTGGAGTACTGGTTTGGGCTGGTATCATCAAAGATGAGCTTGTGGGGCCTTTTCGGGTTGAGGATGGAGTCAAGCTCAACTCCCAGTCCTACTGCCAGTTTCTGGAAGACACCTTCTTCAAGCAGTGGTACAGGAAGAAGTCTGCATCCTTCAAGAAAAACATGATTTTCATGCAGGACAATGCTCCATCACACGCGTCCAAATACTCCACAGCGTGGCTGGCAAGAAAGGGTATAAAAGAAGAAAATCTAATGACATGGCCTCCTTGTTCACCTGATCTGAACCCCATTGAGAACCTGTGGTCCATCATCAAATGTGAGATTTACAAGGAGGGAAAACAGTACACCTCTCTGAACAGTGTCTGGGAGGCTGTGGTTGCTGCTGCACGCAATGTTGATGGTGAACAGATCAAAACACTGACAGAATCCATGGATGGCAGGCTTTTGAGTGTCCTTGCAAAGAAAGGTGGCTATATTGGTCACTGATTTGTTTTTGTTATGTTTTTGAATGTCAGAAATGTATATTTGTGAATGTTGAGATGTTATATTGGTTTCACTGGTAAAAATAAATAATTGAAATGGGTATATATTTGTTTTTTGTTAAGTTGCCTAATAATTATGCACAGTAATAGTCACCTGCACACACAGATATCCCCCTAAAATAGCTATAACTAAAAACAAACTAAAAACTACTTCCAAAAATATTCAGCTTTGATATTAATGAGTTTTTTGGGTTCATTGAGAACATGGTTGTTGTTCAATAATAAAATTAATCCTCAAAAATACAACTTGCCTAATAATTCTGCACTCCCTGTATATGCAGTGTACTTTGTGTTTCAGCCCACCTCCAAGAGCAGGTAACAACAAAGGTCTGCTCTTTTTGTGTTACACAAAACACACATATGATTAGCAGGTCAATCCTTGTTAATAGAGATCAGTATTGATTTGTAAATACAAGTAGAGCAAGGGTACGGCACACCTATACACGAAGTACAGCAATAAGTTGGAGCAAAGTTAATATATAGTATTGAAGAAGGGAGAAAAAAAAAATAAGGATATGATTCACAGTGTAAATACATTAAAGACTAACGTCTTAATGTTTGCAATAAAACTGGGCACAAACCAGGGGAGACAGAGTTCTCCCGAAAATAGCCCTATGGACAGTGGCAGAACTACCACGACCACGACCAGGCCTGTCACTCCAGGGGGCCCTGCTGACCACAGCAACCGTGCCGAGAGAAGAACCACCTAGAGCACCCCCGAATCACTGCATGGACAGTGAGGCTGAGGAGGCACCTGCTTACCTGGATGGCAGGTGCCTACTCTGCTGATATATACCTAGGGTAGGGGTGGAGGCAGGCAGCATTCGGCGGCAGCAAGGAAGCACTGATCTGACAGTTTCTTTCTCCTCCCTCGCATCTTTGATCTTTGATACCAGGAGCCAGAATATGACGTCATTCTGGCCCCGGCATACTAAACAGCGCGCCGGAGGAGAAAAACTGTCACAGCAAAGCCCAATCGAGAGGACCCAGACCAGCTCTCCCAAAGGTAGGGAGGTTGGATGGGCCTCAAAAAAGTTAAATCAATTTGTGTGAGTGTGGGTGTATGTGTGTCTGTCAGTGTGTGTGTGCGTGTGTCTGTCAGCGTATGTGTGGCTGTTAGTGTGTGTATGTGTCTGTGTCTGTCTATCAGTGTGTGCAGGGCCGGACTGGGAAAAAAATTAGGCCCGGGCATTTTTCAATCAGAGCGGCCCGCTAAGAAGGGGGCGGGTCCAGAGAGGGCGTGTTTTGTCATCACTAATGACAAACACGCCCCTTCTCAAAGTGAGCAAGTTGGTTGAATGCGCAGAGCACCGCTGAAGAGCTCTGGCATTAGAAAAAGGCCCTGTATTTGTTCTGCGCAGCGCAAGCAAATTTAATAACATGCTTGCGCTGTGTTTGCTTTTAAATTGTCTCTGGTGTCTCCACAAGTGGGATACCAGAGGACAAAAGGGCCAGGAAAGTGTATGGTGCATGTGTTTGGAGCCTGCTTGTGGGATTGCGTGTGTGTAGAGTGTGGTGTGGTATTGTGTAAATAGGTCAATTTCATTTGTGTTTGTGGTGTAATATGTGTGGCTAGGGGCTGTAGAGAGTGTGTGTATAGGGGGCATAGTGTTATAGGGGATGTAGCGAGTGTGTGCTGTGTGTGAGTGAGGGTGCTGTGTGTGTCTGAAGGTGATGTGTGCTGTGTGTCTGGGTGCGCTGTGAGTGTTTGGGTGCTGTGTGTGTCTGGGTGCTGTGTGTGTCTGTGGGTGCTGTGTCAGTGGCGGATCCAGAGCCTGACCTCGGGAGGGGCACTTGCAGATTATTTAGAGAAATAATCCAGACACAATACCCACTACAGCTCAGAGTAGTGGTTATGGTGCCAGTAGTGCCGGGACCCCCTCCCAGAGTAAGTAGTCAAACCGTTTAAGAACATTTTGACAACTTACTTGAGGTCTGCTTGGAAATGGGGCTGTAGTAGGGCATAAGAGCAGGGGTGCAGTGTGTGTGTGTGTTTGTGTAAGAAGGACTGTGTGAGCAGTGTGTGTGTGTGTGTGTGTGTGTGTGTGTGTGTGTGTGTGAAAGTTGCAGTGTGTACGTGAGGATGGCAGTGTGTGTGTTAGGGGGGCAGTGTGAGTGGGGGGCAATGTGTGTATGGGGGGAAGTTTGTGTGTATGGGGCAATGTGTGTGTGGGGGGGGCCAATGTGTGTGTAGGGTGTGTGTGTGTATTGGGGGCAGTGTATGTGGGCAATGTGTGTGTATGGGGGAAGTGTATGTGTGTGTATGGGGGCAGTGTATGTGTGTGGGAGCAGTAGTGTATGTGTATGGTGGGCAATGTGTGTATGGGGGCAGTGTGTGTGTATGGGGGCAGTGTATGTATGTGGGGCAGTGTATGTGTATGGGGGCAGTGTATGTGTATGGGGGCAGTGTATGTGTGTGGGGGCAATTGTGTGTATGGGGCAATGTGTGTGTATGGGGCAATGTGTGTGTATGGGGGCAGTGTATGTATGTGGGGGCAGTGTATGTATGTGGGGGCAATGTGTGTGTATGGGGGCAGTGTATGTATGTGGGGGCAATGTGTGTGTATGGGGGTAGTGTATGTATGTGGGGGCAATATGTGTGTATGGGGCAATGTGTGTGTATGGGGGGGCAATGTGTGTGTATGGGGGCAATGTGTGTGTATGGGGGCAGTGTATGTATGTGGGGCAGTGTGTGTGTATGGGGGCAGTCGATGTATGTGGGGGCAATGTGTGTGTATGAGGGCAGTGTATGTATGTGGGGGCAATGTGTGTGTATGGGGGCAGTGTATGTATATGGGGCAATGTGTGTGTATGGGGCAGTGTATGTATGTGGGGGCAATGTGTGTGTATGTGGGGCAATGTGTGTGTATGGATGGGGCAGTGTATGTATGTGGGGGCAATGTGTGTGTATGGGGGTAATGTGTGTGTATGGGGGCAGTCTATGTATGTGGGGGGCAATGTGTGTGTATGGGGGCAGTCTATGTATGTGGGGGGCAATGTGTGTGTATGGGGGCAGTGTATGTATGTGGGGGCAATGTGTGTGTATGTGGGGCAATGTGTGTGTATGGGGGCAGTGTATGTATGTGGGGGCAATGTGTGTGTATGTGGGGCAATGTGTGTGTATGGATGGGGGCAGTGTATGTATGTGGGGGCAATGTGTGTGTATGGGGGCAGTCTATGTATGTGGGGGGCAATGTGTGTGTATGGGGGCAGTGTATGTATGTGGGGGCAGTGTATGTATGTGGGGGCAATGTGTGTGTATGTGGGGCAATGTGTGTGTATGGGGGCAGTGTATGTATGTGGGGGCAATGTGTGTGTATGTGGGGCAATGTGTGTGTATGGATGGGGGCAGTGTATGTATGTGGGGGCAATGTGTGTGTATGGGGGCAATGTGTGTGTATGGGGGCAGTCTATGTATGTGGGGGGCAATGTGTGTGTATGGGGGCAGTGTATGTATGTGGGGGCAGTGTATGTATGTGGGGGCAATGTGTGTGTATGTGGGGCAATGTGTGTGTATGGGGGCAGTGTATGTATGTGGTGCTGTGTGTGTCAGGGTGCTGTGTGTGTCTGGTGGTGCTGTGTGTGTCAGGGTGCTGTGTGTGTCTGGTGGTGCTTTGTGTGTCTAGTGGTGCTGTGTGTGTCTGGTGGCGCTGTATGTGTCTGGTGGCGCTGTGTGTCTGTGGGTGTTGTGTGTGTCTGTGGGTGCTGTGTGTGTCTGTGGGTGCTATGTGTTTCTGGGTGCTGTGTGTGTCTGGGAGTGCTGTGTGTGTGAGGGGGTGCTGTATGTGTGAGGGGGTGCTGTGTGTGTGAGGGGGTGCTGTGTGTGTCTGGGTGATATGTGTTCCTGGGTGCTGTGTGTGTCAGGGGGTGATGTGTGTGTCAGGGGGTGATGTGTGTGTGAGGGGGCGACGTGGAGGGACTAGGGGGAGAATGAGACATGTAGAGGAATTAGGGGGGATTGAGACACGTGGAGAGGCTGCCAGGGGGAATGAGACAATAGAGGGACAGGCGGGGGGATGAGACACGTGGAGGGGCTTGCAGGGCGGAAAATGAGACACATGGAGTTGTGGGTGGGATGAGACACATGGGGGTCCCAAGGGCAATTTTTTCACCGGGGCCCGGTGGTTTCTAGTTACGCCTCTACTTATGGACCAAGGACGAGAGGTTCTGAAGGGCCTGGTTGCAACTATGCAGTCATACACTGCACGTGTGGTCAGAAACCTCACCCTCAATCAAGCTCATCTCTAGTTACTGCATTAGCAATACAGAGCTCTAAACAGATTATTTCCTGTGCTTTCATCTCTATCCATTATAGATTATAGAACTTTAAGTGCATTTTCTCTACAATGAGTACTTGGCTGCACCAAAGTCATAGCTAGTGTAGGATGTTGGAGTGATGGAGTTCAGGACATGTGACAAAACTAGGGAGGGAGATAGGGAGAAACGTAAAACAAAAAGGATCAGGAGATACAGAAAATTGTAAGAGAATATGTAAAATTAAGGTGGGCAATTGCAGAGGAACACACACATTGCAAGTGATGGGGAGAGAAACAAAACTGAGAAGTGAATGGGGAGAGACACAAAACTTTAAGTAGGATAGGGACGGAAACTAAACTGAATGAAGATAGAGAAAGACAACTGTTTGATGATGTATGAGTGGGTGTACGATACAAATGACTTTAGAATAACACATTCTACACACAACGGTTGACAGACATACAGACACACATCCTGAAACTCCATTCATATGCACTCCTCCAATCACACACTGTGAAGCTTGGCAAATACATCACTCACTCTTGTCATGCACAAAACTACTGCCCTTTATTCACATATACTTATTCACATACACCACTGCATTCACACGCTACACAGAAGCTGCATGCACACACGGGTACTCCAGAAAAATATATACCTGCCTTCATATATACTGCCAAACATGTCAAATACACATTCACATTCACACACAAAACCACCTCCCTCAAGTCACATGTACTGGATTATATAAATCCTTATATTCACACAAACAGGTACATACATTCACACTTACAATTAATACATTGGAATAAAGGCATATGCATTCACACTATACACACATGCAAATACACAGTTTACACAAGATATATAAGTAATATATGCATAGAGCAGCATGTACACAAATTTATAGAAACATTTTATAGTAGTCATCATTTTTTTTTCATGTGTGTAATGAATTATACAATAGGTATAAATCAATTCTGGATCCCTGCTATAAACAGAATATGATACCTATCTTTAAATAAAAAAATATTGCATAGACTACATAAGTCGTTTCATTTCAATCTGGCACTGTGTCATTTATATACCTCTGAATACGCTTATTCTACTTGTAACACCATATTAGAGAAGGACTTCTAATTAATAATCTCATTTGCCTTTGTCCTCCGAGAGCAAGTCATTTGTTGGGATCAGATATGAGCAAGCTAAAAGGTATGATATAAAGGCTCTCCTTAATTGGATTTTTACAATTTAAAGCATCTCTGTCACTTTCCAGTATTTCATAAAGATAAAATCTTTACAAAGTACTCATGCTGACTGCAATGGAATTTCATTGAAATTGCAAAGTAGTCCAAAGATAGCATTAAAAAAAGTAGTGACTACTTTTTCTTATGGTAAAGCCTGAAGTTGACAAAAGTTGACAATTTTTGTCCAATCCCAGGAGCCGTCACAATTGACGCCTGTGGGATTCAGGCATTGTCTCTTTAATTGCGAGATATCATCTATAGAGACTCCTGCGATCTGTATTCTCGTGTGGCTCCTGGAAAATGAAGCTCTATATGCTGAAAAAGACCTCAAGGAAGAAGATGGTAGTGGCAATGATGGACAGCTTCAGGTAAGTAAACTTTCTGTTACGGTTGCCTCCAGGCTGGCTGGAAGTTGGACCGTAGAAAATGATGCTCCTAGCGCTCACCAAAGGACCATCAGCACCGTAGACACCATAACTACTGCGTAGCCACCATAAGTACTGCAGACTCCACGAACCACCGCTGCTGGGCTGGTATCTCGCCGTCTGCTCTGCGCCCTGGACCTACGACCAGGCTCCAGGTTCCAGTAGGTGCACCTCTTCCTTCTGTAGAGCGAAGCAGGATCAGGAACAAGAGCTCTTTCAAGAGCTCAGTAGCTAAGGGAGGATGAAGATCATAGCAATCCCTGTAGTGATTATAGCTGTCCCCTACAAACACGAGTCAAGGCTGCAAGTTAGAGGGACAAGTCATTCTGTTTATTGGCACCAAAAGAACCTTCTTTTATGCAGGATCCCCTTAGATAGGACCACCCACGGGGTGTTACAAAACAACCAATCATACACGTACATTACCGAAAACACTCCCAGCAATTACACACAAAATCCCCCCCTCTGCCTGTGATATAATTATGTTACACAAGGGATTAACATAATGATCACAGACAGTAAAAATACAGTTTTTACACATACCCTGTAAAACCATACATCCAATCTCCATGAAAACATACATATTATTAATCAGCACACTTAAAACATAAACACTCTCAAAAATCAGACAAATCCATCCAGTAGATCAAAAGTTAGACGGAAATCCTTTATGACCGACCGCATGAATGACTGACCGATCGAATGAACAAAGATGGCCACCGCCACGTGTTCGTTTGCAAGAACTGCGGCCACCCAGCGGTCGGCAATTAACCTGCAGTAACCTCACAGCCTGGGAGGTAAATTGCCTGCACACTTCCACTTCTGGGTGGTCCGCCTGTGTGGTACTTGGTTCAGTAAGCCCCAGTGTGTGTGTGTGCGCCTGCCAGTGTGTGTGTGTGTGTGTGCCAGTCAGAGTGTGTGTGTGTGTGTGTAATACCTGGGAGGGGGATATAGGGTGCTGTATTATCTGGGAGTGGGGGATATAGGGTGCTGTATTTTGTTGGAGTAGAGGGATATAATGTGCTGTATTATCGGGAGTGGAGGATATAGGGTACTGCTTTATCTGGGAAGGGGGGGATATAGGGTGCTGTATTATCTGGTCTAAGGGTATACAGAGTGCTGTACTATCTGGGCTAAGGGTATATAGAGTGCTGTATTATCTGGGGTTGGAGTATATAGAGTGCTGTATTATCTGGGGTTGGAGTATATAGAGTGCTGTATTATCTGGGGTTGGGGGATAGAGTTCTGTATTATCTGGGGTTGGAGTATATAGAGTGCTGTATTATCTGGGGTTGGGGTATATAGAGTGCTGTATTATCTGGGGTTGGGGGATATAGAGTTAAGTATTATCTGGGGTTTGGGTATATAGAGTGCTTTATTATCTGGGGTGGGGGCATATAGGGTGCTGTATTATCTGGGGGGGATATAGGGTGCTGTATTATCTGGGGTGGGGCGATATAGGGTGCTGTATTATCTAGGGTGGGGGGATATAGGGTGCTGTATTATCTGGTCTAAGGGTATACAGAGTGCTGTACTATCTGGGCTAAGGGTATATAGAGTGCTGTATTATCTGGGGTTGGAGTATATAGAGTGCTGTATTATCTGGGGTTGGAGTATATAGAGTGCTGTATTATCTGGGGTTGGGGGATAGAGTTCTGTATTATCTGGGGTTGGAGTATATAGAGTGCTGTATTATCTGGGGTTGGGGTATATAGAGTGCTGTATTATCTGGGGTGGGGAGATATAGAGTGCTGTATTTTCTGGGGTTGGGGTATATAGAGTGCTTTATTATCTGGGGTGGGGGCATATAGGGTGCTGTATTATCTGGGGGGGATATAGGGTGCTGTATTATCTGGGGTGGGGCGATATAGGGTGCTGTATTATCTAGGGTGGGGGGATATAGGGTGCTGTATTTTCTGGGGTTGGGGTATATAAAGTGCTTTATTATCTGGGGTGGGGGCATATAGGGTGCTGTATTATCTGGGGTGGGGGATATGGGGTGCTGTATTATCTGGGGTTGGGGGGTATAGGGTGCTGTATTATCTGGGGTTGGGGGATATAGGGTGCTGTATTATCTGGGGTTGGGGGATATAGGGTGCTGTATTATCTGGGGTTGGGGGATATAGGGTTCTGTATTATCTGGGGTGGGGGGATATAGAGTGCTGTATTATCTGGGGTTGGGGGATATAGGGTATCTGGGGTGCAGGATATTGGGTGCTGCATTATCTGGGAGTGGGATATGTAGGTTGCTGTATTATGTTGGAGTGGGGGGTATAAGCTGCTGTTTTATCTGGGGAGGGGATATAGGGTGCTCTATTTTTGGGGGTAGGGATATAGGGTGCTGTAATATCTGGGTTAGGGGATATAGGGTGCTGTATTATCTAGGATAGGGAGATAAAGGGTGTTGTATTATCTGGGGCGGGGGCTATAGGGTGCTATATTATCTGGGAGTAAGGGGATATAGGGTGCTGTAATATCTGGGTTAGGGGATATAGGGTGTTGTATTATCTGGTCTAAGGGTATACAGAGTGCTGTACTATCTGGGCTAAGGGTATATAGAGTGCTGTATTATCTGGGGTTGGAGTATATAGAGTGCTGTATTATCTGGGGTTGGAGTATATAGAGTGCTGTATTATCTGGGGTTGGGGGATAGAGTTCTGTATTATCTGGGGTTGGGGTATATAGAGTGCTGTATTATCTGGGGTGGGGGGATATAGAGTGCTGTATTTTCTGGGGTTGGGGTATATAGAGTGCTTTATTATCTGGGGTGGGGGGAAATAGGGTGCTGTATTTTCTGGGGTTGGGGTATATAGAGTGCTTTATTATCTGGGGTGGGGGCATATAGGGTGCTGTATTATCTGGGGTGGGGGATATAGGGTGCTGTATTATCTGGGGTGGGGCGATATAGGGTGCTGTATTATCTAGAACTGCAGCTTTTTTTTTTTCTTTAGCAACTCATGATGTGATAATCATGGGTTCAGAGAAAAATGCCCCAAACACTGACCTTGTCCAAGTGCACTGAACGTCACACAGAGGAGCCTACTGTAGGATTCTTTGAAATGTCTCGTGTTCTGATAGGAGTACTTTTACATTACAATAGTACCAGAGTAACTCACCGTTGATTGTGCACTGTTTTTTTTTATTGACTCCACTGTGTGTTATATTGTTGTTACAGTGTTGCTAAAAATATGATGGAAATATTAGTATAAATATTAAAAACACTGTTATACACTCAGTCTGCAAACAGAGGGCGCTAGAGACCTGTGTTGTACAGTGTAGTTGTATTGTTTAGCTATTTAAAAAGTGGTGGAGGGAGGGAAGGGGACTGGCTAATCTGGAGTGGTTGTGTGTGTGCAGTCTGAATTTGTATGCACAAAGTATTGGTGTTTTATAAGGGAAAACACTGAATTTCACAAATTGAACTTTATCAACCCGTTTTTTCACACGTCTCAAACAATATTGATGAATCTGAGCTCAGAACCATGCATGGGTTGATTAATCGATCTATGTATAGAAATAATCATGCTGATTGCAAATTTGCTACATTTCCAATGCCCTTGACATAACCAGCACATTCTCACATATTTTCTCTGTCTTGAACTCAGAAGTAAGCCACATAATTGGATTAGCAAGGCTCTTTGTTCATGAATTTTTAAAAGGAAAATGAACATGTTGTACATTTACCTGCCTTATTGTCACAGTAAGTAGTGTAGGTGAAAAATATCATGCTGAACAAATGATGCAAACAAATGCATCAACAGTCCTAAATTTTCCAGGACAGTCCCACATTTTGGTTTTATGTCCCAACAAATATAAACAGGTCCGGAGACCTGTTGCAAGATACAGGGAGTTACTGGACACTAGGACGATACACAGATCCCTCTTTGCATGGTGGTCCTTGAGGGACAGGTTGTCATTCAGCCTGGAAACCATCTTCAGGAGAAGATCTGCCTCCTTCACAGATGGTACGACTCCTTTCACAGGTGGGGTCTGACTGTATGTGCCGCCTGTTCTCTTGCCTGCCTACCTCTGTCCTGGGTGGTGGGCTGGAAAGATTGTCAGGTATACAAATATCACTCCAGATATACCACAGAATTCTGCACGTTTACAATTAACATAAATATGAGTGTATGTTTCTGTAAAAAGTATAGAGTCTATCATTCAGCTTTAAAGGAACTCTACAAGTGCCATAATTATATTAGCTCACTGCAGTGGTTATGGTGCCAGGAGTGCCCTTCCTCCCCCTCCCCCATTGTAAGTAATCAAACCATTTTTGAACAGTTTTAGAGGTAGGTATGGGGAGCACTGTATCACAACTCACTATAGTGTAAATGCTTTATCCTGTCTACCTCCCAACATTTCAAATAGGCAAAGAGGAGCACTTTCATTTTAGGGGGGCAGAAGCTGTCTGATCTGAGAAACTAAAATGTAATTTAGAACAAGAATACAGTATCTTATTTACACAGACTGACTTTTTTAAATTCTTTACTTAGGGGTTAACAATACATTTAATACAGTGCAGACTGTATTATATTGGTACAAGCATTTTGAGGCATATACTTTAGAGCAAGCATGTCAAACTCAAAGTCTACCACGGGCCACATAAACAAGGTTTAAGTCTATGTGGGCCAAAAAAATAAACAAAAAAACTTTTCATAGAAACGTAAGTTTATTTTGAAAAGTATAGTATAAAAAAAAAGCATCCCCCCTCTACTAAATCCCAATACCCCCCCCATATACTAAATCCCAGTCCTTCCCCTCTACTAAATCCCAGCACCCCCCGCTCTAGCCCACAAGCAGACTCTACTCACATTGCCACTGCCAGTATGCGACTCCGGAGTCCGACCTCTGGTATATCCCAAATGGCGCCGTCCGCACCCTTTGCCAAATCTGATCCTCCTGCTACTTCTTGAAGCCCTGTGAAGGTGGAGCATGTCGACATCACGTCGGAATGTAATGTGGCGTTGCGTGCCTCCATGCACCTCCAGGTACTCCACTGTCCAGTCACAGCCAATGCAGCACTGACCAACACATACACACACTCACTGACACATACATACACACAAACACACACTGACAGATACACTCACACTCACTAACAGACAGGCAGACACTCACACACAGGCAGACAGACATGGACACACACACACACACTCACTGACAGACACTCATTAACACACACTCACTGACACACATACACACATATTCACTGACAGACACACACACTCACTGACAGACACGCACAGACAGACACACACACACACATTTACACATCATTTTATTTATTGTTCCCTACCTTTGGGTGCTGGTGTGGGGATCGTCAATCTGGAGATCTCCTTCCTGCTCTTCACTGCTCCCTCATGCGCAGTTTAGTGATGCCGGGCGCAGGAATATGACATCATATTCCGGCGCCCGGCATCACTACAGATGGCGCGCACAAGGGAGCAGTGAGGAGCAGGAAGGCTGAGATCCCTCGTTGCCACCAGGAACCTCTCCTCCCCAGCCGGGTAACTTTTAGCAGAGTAGGCACCTGCAATGTGGAGAAAGCAGGTGCCTACTCTGCTTTAACACTAAGCATGCACTCGCGGCTCACCGGGATGCAAAGATGTCCATTGTGGGCCGCATGCGGCCCGCGGGCCCGGAGTTTGACATGCTTGCTTTAGACAGTACATTAGATGCATGAAAAAGAAGGTGAAGCATATGCAGTGGTTCAGTGTTCACAAGTATACACTGTTGTGGTTATAAGAGTTTTGGATTGTTACATTTTGTTTATATAGTACAGAAAGTAAATGTGAACATAACAACAAACATAAAACTGGTGTACACATTTTTTGTAGTTTAAAGATGCATTATTGTAAGTATTATTGCTGTGGAGCTCTGTTATACACTCACACATACCAACAATATGGAGCTCTCAGAAAAGAAGGGTATTAGGAAAGACAAGAGGGACAGAGGGATTTACGATTAAAATAGGGGCCATCCCTCCTAAATAGGGATACTTGGCAGCAGAGGCGGCTCTAGACTTTATGCGGCCTTAGGCGAAATGCAAACATGAGGCCCCACTAACAAAAAAGTGTCACATATACACATTGATGCACTGTCTACCTGTGTATGTGCCTGAGAGTGTGTCTGACAGAGAGTATCATTGTGTGTGTGAATGTATGTCTCTGTGAGCATGTTTGCGTTTTTGTCTGAGACCCTATGTGTATGGGGTAGCTGCTTGAAGTGTGTTGTGTGTATAGGGGGGGTGATGGTGAGAGGGAGAGACGGGTGATGGTGAGAGGGGGGTGATGGTGTGGGGGTGATGGTGAAAGGGAGAGGGGAGGGTAATGGTGAGAGGGAGAGGGGGTGCGATGGTGAGAGGGAGAGGGGGTGCGATGGTGAGAGGGAGCGGTGGAGAGGGGATGCGATGGTGAGAGGGAGTGGGGGAGAGGGGGTGCGATGGTGAGAGGGAGCGGGGGGTGCGATGGTGAGAGGGAGCGGGGGGTGCGATGGTGAGAGGGAGCGGGGGGATGATGGTGAGAGGGAGCGGGGGGGGTGATGGTGAGAGGGAGTGGGGGGGTGATGGTGAGAGGGAGCGGGGGGTGATGGTGAGAGGGAGCATGGGGTGATGGTGAGAGGGAGCGGGGGTGATGGTGAGAGGGAGCGGGGGGTGATGGTGAGAGGGAGCGGGGGGTGATGGTCAGAGAGAGGGAGTGGGGGGGTGATTGTCAGAGGGAGCGGGGGGTGATGGTCAGAGGGAGCGGGGGGGTGATGGTCAGAGGGAGCGGGGGGTGATGGTCAGAGGGAGCAGGGGGTGATGGTCAGAGGGAGCAGGGGGTGATGGTAATGTGAGAGGGAGGGGGGTGATGGTAATGTGAGAGTGAGAGGGGGGTAATGTGAGAGGGGGGTAATGTGAGAGTGAGGGGGGTAATGTGAGTGTGAGGGTAGTGTGATGGTGAGAGGGAGAGGGGGTGCGATGGTGAGAGGGAGCGATGGGGAGAAGGGGTGATGGTGAGAGGGAGCGGGGGGTGATGGTAATGTGAGAGGGAGCGGGGGGTGATGGTAATGTGAGAGGGAGGGGGGTGATGGTAATGTGAAAGTGAGAGGGGTAATGTGAGAGTGAGGGGGGGTTGTGTGAGAGTGAGGGGGTTAATGTGAGAGTGAGGGGGTAATGTGAGAGTGAGAGTGAGTAATGTGAGAGTGAGAAGGAGTAATGTGAGAGTGAGAAGGAGTAATGTGAGAGTGAGAAGGAGTAATGTGAGAGTGAGAGGAGGTAATGTGAGAGTGAGAGGGGGTAATGTGAGAGGGGGTAATGTGGGAGTGAGGGTAATGTGGGAGTGAGGGGGGGTAATGTGAGAGTGAGGGGGGTAATGTGAGAGTGAGGGGGGTAATGTGAGAGTGAGGGGGGTAATGTGAGAGTGAGAGGGGGTAATGTGAGAGTGAGAGGGGGTAATGTGAGAGGGGGTAATGTGAGAGTGAGAGGGGGTGATGTGAGAAGCAGGGGGGTGAGGCTGAGGGGGGTGGGGGCGATGGTGAGAGTGGTGGCGGACGATTATGCTGAGGGTGGTGAGGGGGTGATGCTGAGGGTGATGAGATGGTGATGCTGAGGGTGATGCTGAAGGTGGTGGGGGGGTGATGCTGAGGGTAATGAGAGGGTGATGCTGAGGGTGATGCTGAAGGTGGTGGGGGGGTGATGCTGAGGGTGGTGGGGGGTGATGCTGAAGGTGGTGGGGGTGAGGGTGAGGGTGGTGGGGGGTGAGGCTGAGGGGGGTGAAGGGTGATGGTGAGGGGGTGGGGGTGATGGTGAGGCTGAGGGTGGTGTGGGGTGATGGTGAGGGGGGTGGGGGTGATGGTGAGGGGGTGGGGGTGATGGTGAGGGTGGTGGGGGTGAGGCTGAGCGGGTGGGGGGTGATAGTGAGGGGGGTGGGGGGTGATGGTGAGGGTGGTGGGGGTGAGGCTGAGGGGGTGGGGGGTGATGGTGGTGGGGGTGAGGCTGAGGGGGGTGGGGGTGATGGTGAGGCTGAGGGTGGTGGGGGGTGATGGTGAGGGGGGTGGGGGGTGATGGTGAGGGTGGTGGGGGGTGATGGTGAGGGGGGTGGGGGGTGATGGTGAGGGTGGTGGGGGGTGAGGCTGAGGCGGGTGGGGGTGATGGTGAGGCTGAGGGTGGTGGGGGGTGATGGTGAGGGGGGTGGGGGGTGATGGTGAGGGTGGTGATGTGAGGGTGGTGGGGGGTGAGGCTGAGGGGGGTGGGGGGTGATGGTGAGGGTGGTGAGGCTGAGGGTGGTGGGGGCTGATGGTGAGGCTGAGGGTGGTGGGGGGTGATGGTGAGGGTGGTGGGGGGTGATGGGGAGGGAGAGCCTACCTTTCCCTGGTGGTCCAGTGGGCTCCCTGGTGGTCCGGTGGCCACTGCTCCCGGTCTGCAGCTCCGCAGAGCTGCAGACCGTGTAGTCTCGCGAGATTTCAGAGCGTTGCCGCGGGTTACCACGGGTAACCGCGGGTTACTGATTGGCCAATTCTCGCGAGTCACATGGTCTGCAGCTCTGCACACTGCGGAGCTGCAGACCAGTGTCTGCGATGGTGGCCGGGCAGCCAGGAGGGGCCTCGCACCCGGCGGCATACCGGGCAAGCCGCCGTGCCCCCTCCTGGTGTCAGGTCCTCGGTCAGTGACCGAGGACCTGACACACTCTGCCAACAGGCGGTTTAGGCGGCCGCGAGGCCTTAGGCGGCCGCCTAAACCGCCTAATTAGAGAGCCGCCTCTGCTTGGCAGGCATTGGCAGAACTAACGTAGTGAGGGCCCTGGGAAATTTATTTGGGCCCCTTCTAGCACATGGCTCATACAACTCCCACAATGCTATTTCAGCTGAAGGTCTACTGTTTGCCCATCCTTGTTGCTTTGTGCCCAGTGTTTGTGTGTTTGAATGCAATTATGTTTAGTGTTTTTTTGTTTTTTTTAATACAGGGGTGTATTTGTTTTAAATGTTGTGTTTAAATGCATTGGCATGTCTATGCACATATACACATACATTTTTACACAGATACAAATATACATTGAGACACACAAAGCATACACACACTCAGAAATACACATTGACACATCCACACACACTGACACACACTTAAACACATGCACAAAGAGTCGTATTTACACTCATATAGACACACATAAACACACTGATACACACACACTCAAACACTTACACACATACGTCACAACAGTGACTGCACTGGGGCCTACAAACTGAGGGGGCTCATCTGGTGGCCTCTGCACTTAAGGACACCCAATGGGTATTGCTAAACAGAGGACAGGTTGGGTGCTGAGGGCCTTTATAGCCCAGCCAGGTCCCTATAGTATCAGGAGCACAGGGGTACATAGGTAGTCGCGTGGGATGGAGATAAGGAAGAGGAGGTGGCGGCATGAGAGAGGAGGAGGAGGCGGCACAGGCAGCATGGGGGGGGAGAAGCAAGTAGAGCTGCTCAAGCCACCCCACACTCCCATTAGCCTCAGAAAGCAGCAGGGGACAGCCACCTCCTGCACAAAAAAAGTATATTAACAGGACCGCCATTTTGGGTGCGATTAGTCTGACGTGTGATAATGGCCTACGTCCTCTTTGTAATGGCACAAGATGAGCTAAAACAAGCTTAAAGGAACACTATAGTCACCTAAATTACTTTAGCTAAATAAAGCAGTTTTAGTGTATACATTCCCCTGCAATTTCACTGCTCAATTCACTGTCATTTAGGAGTTAAATCACTTTGTTTCTGTTTATGCAGCCCTAGCCACACCTCCCCTGGCTATGATTGACAGAGCCTGCATGAAAAAAAAATGGTTTCACTTTCAAACAGATGTAATTTACCTTAAATAATTGTATCTCAATCTCTAAATTGTACTTTAATCACATACAGGAGACTCTTGCAGGGTCTAGCAAGCTATTAACATAGCAGGGGATAAGAACATCTTAATTAAACAGAACTTGCAATAAAGAAAGCCTAAATAGGGCTCTCTTTACAGGAAGTGTTTATGGAAGGCTGTGCAAGTCACATTCAGGGAGGTGTGATTAGGGTTCATAAACAAAGGGATTTAACTCCTAAATGGCAGAGGATTGAGCAGTGAGGCTGCAGGGGCATGTTCTATACACCAAAACTGCTTCATTAAGCTAAAGTTGTTCAGGTGACTATAGTGTCCCTTTAAGGTTTGAGCCGGGACCCACCAAAGGGCAAGATACCTGAACTGTTGTCCATTCTCAGTATTGTCTTGCACTCATTACTCATGCATTGGTGAAAAACTCTGTACCTTAAAAAAAAAAAAAAAAGCATTTTGCTAAAGGATCCTGCAGAAATCTGGGTTGAAATCTGGAAACTGACACTAGTGTATACTTAGTTGCATATCCAATATGGCATTCTGGGAGTATTGTGGAAATAAGAGGCACTCTTTCTTAATGTTTACAGGATGTGTGGGCGATGCACACAGTAGATTTTGGTATTCAACTTTAACATATAGGAATCTGTAAGACATGGCTGGGCACCACAGATCAGGGCTAGGCATGAATAGTCAACAATTCATAAAAAAAAAAACAAGAAATCACATGTCTCTATAATACACGTGAAGCATTAGTATAATCAGTCTTCTACTGACAAGTTTCTACTCATGCACAAGAACATTGTTGTGTGTTTCATGGATGACGTTAAGGCTGTCTGAATATCTTGATTTGACATTTGATAACAGACTGACAAGGCCTTGCTTTGACCTACAACCTGATTAGTTGCTCATTTTTAGTCTTTCTACCATAATCTACTCGTGTGCCTAACGATTTCTAATGAAAACAATAATGTCCATCTGTGACTATGCTAACCTAGAACTAGTTATCTTGCAGGAGCCTAATCATAGAGTTGTTACCCCAGCCAAGCCCTGCTCTTTTTCTCAAATTCAGAATATTTATGGCTAACAGTAACTGCATAGCAATAATTCCAGAAATGGAGTACAAATGTACAATATAACAGTTAATCTGAAAAAAATAACTTTTTTGCACACATCATTGCTGTTCATTTGGGAAGTATACATTCTAAAGACAACGTTTTAGTCATGAAAGTACTGTGGGTTGTTATACTTCGTAAAGTTTTGTTGAGGCAGCCAATATGCTCTCAGACAAGGCTAGGATAAACAAGGATCCAATGCCTATCAATGACACAATTTAACACATTTAGTAATTAAAATAAATGGGCAGAATAATTGGATGAGTCCATGTATAGCATCAATTTCTCTAAATGAGTTTGCATGATTTGTATCACTTCAACAATATAATTTTTGCTCATATTATTTAAAATGACATGACTGATCTTAGTATTTAAGTTATTTTTTTTAATTATCTCACGTTCTTGACAATTAGTACAAAGTAGGTCATGTTATACTGCAATAGTTTAAAGCGTTACTCCAATCAAAATAAAACACTGTGTTTTGCTTGCAGTAACCCTTACTGGTTTACTCCCGCTTAAAAAAAAATTAAATGATAAATTATTAAATCTCACTTTAGATCCAACATGAAGGCCAACTTCTCCTTGCAACCCTTAATTAATCTGATCCTCCTTCCATACTGTCACATCCCCTCACTGTTGGGAAAGGGATGCTAGGTAGGTAGGGCTGAGGAAAGGCTTAGAGTGGAGAAACGTGCTAAAACTGGACATACTTTCAACAAGGGTGTTAAAAACCCTTTTGTCACTTACCTGATTCCAGTGCCAATGACCCTGGGTGCTGGGTCATGCTCCTCCTAACAGGGACCTACCGTGCATACGCAGCGAACACCCTGAGCGCATAAGGACTACCCCATAGGAAAGCAATGTTATAATGCTTTCCTATTGGGTTTTAGCTGACACTGAATGTCCTCAAGCAAAGCGTGAAGACATCCAGCATCATTTAGCATGCCAAAAGTCAATTAAAGGGAAACTCCAGTGCCAGGAAAACAATCCGGTTTCCTGGCACTGCAGGTCCCCTCTCCCTCCCACCCCCCATCCCCGGTTGCTGAAGGGGTGAAAACCCCATCAGCCCCTATGTTAATCCGGCCCTGGCTGACTCGGTGTCAGGTATCTTAGCCTGTGAAAAACAAGCATTACCATAGACTAGGTTAACACCTCATACACTCAGGAACTGGGCAGCCACAGCTCACAGTGTACACCACCCTACACCTAACTAGGTCATAAACCAACGGACAGCACATACGGACATACTCTCATACCCACACTAGAATAAAAGGGTGCAGTCTCCTCGTACTCATACATCCCCCATTGCCATGTACCAAATAAGCATACAAACTACAAACTTACCTGTGTCAATTCATGTACCTATTGTTATTGTTATGTCGCGTAGGGTGATTGTATATTTTTCAGCATTGAAAATTAGCATGTTTATATCTTACTTAATAACACAAATGAGGCAGAAATGTCTGGGAGCTGTCTAAACATAGTGTGATACCAAGCTCGCACCCAGGGCTGGTGCAAAGATTTTTCCCCCCCTATTTTCTCCACAGTAGTCCTGTAGGCTTAACCTGATAAGATAAAACATTGTCTTACCTTGAAGGGTTAAACATGACTTTAGTAGCTGTCACAGTGACAGCCACTAGACACACCTCCGCTACAATACCATGTTTACATATACACACACACACAGACTCAAACAGACATACACTGACTTATGTAAATGGACATACACACACACACACACACTGACCTATGCAGACACACACACACAGACCCAAGCAAACATGCACACACAGAGACCGAACCAGACACACACACTGATCCAGACACACACACGCACTGATCCAGACTCAAGCAGACACATATACTGATCCAGACACACACACACACACAGACACGCAGATACACCCACAGACCCAAGCAGACATACACACAGACCCAAGCAGATACACACACTGACACATGCACACACACAGACCCACACACTGATCCAGACACACACACACACACAGACCCAAGCAGATACACACAGTCCCAAGCAGACACACACTGATCTAGACACACACACACTGTTTCAGACAGACACACACACTTTGATCCAGACAGACACACTCACACTGATCCAGACAGACACACTCACACACTGACCCAAGCACACACAAACATACTGACTGAAACAGGCTGACACACACAACATGAAGTCCGACACTTGCTTCCATTTCATGATTGCTCTTTGTGGGTCCCAGTCCAGGCCTGGTTGCCTTCACGCTTTCTTCACTCCACCCCCACGATCCTCCCGCCCATTTGACCCCGAGTACAGGTAAAGGGGCGGGAGCGATCGTATGATGTGCCCATGTGCTGCCTGGGTATGAGGTATGTAGGGGGAGTGGCTCTCAGTGCTCTTTGCGTGCTGAGGTTGATGGCACCGAGTGCTAGTTTGCCCCTATGTAAGTGCTCCCTAGCGCCCGGTGCCATGACCTCCAGCACGCAATACAGAGGGATACGGCCCAAATCGGCCCAGTAAAGCTGCTGCCGTGCCCCCTTAACCCCTTAAGGACCAAACTTCTGGAATAAAAGGGAATCATGACATGTCACACATGTCATGTGTCCTTAAGGGGTTCAAGAAGCGCCCTAGGCAGCCGCCTAATCGGCCTATAGGACGCGCCAGCCATGCTCGCACCTCTTTATACTATAGTGTCAGTATGCCTGACTTGATTTATTTTCTCACCTGCCTTTAGCATGACGTTTAAGCTAGTATATCGCACTTAAACATTTCTAGCCTGCAACACCTAGTTTTTATGCTTGTATCAGTTAAAGTAGTAAGCTCACGATTATCTAGCCTGATTTGTTGTGTTTTTTGCAAGTTTACACTGCATCCTTAAAAACATAAAATGAAGCAGACACTCATAAATGTATCGGTTATTGTTTACTATATATGTGTACATTTGTGCTGATCTATATCTATCTTTTTCTTCCTTTCTGTAAAGTATTCACATTGCTTCAGTAAAACATAAGATTGACAAAAAAAATAAAAATCTCACACCCACACACTCATTATCTCTCTGACCTTGAGCTGTCATTAATCCCTTACTGAAGAAATATGTAGAAAATGAGCTAGATCTGTGTTCGCTTCCAAACCAGCTTTGCTTCTACATGAGAACCCAAAAAATCATACTTTCATGAATACAGGCTTCCAGTAAGTTCAAATGACTCCAATGATGTGGAACAATTTGATTAAAGAAAAGCTGATAAGTGTAAAATTCAGCTACACGATAGTCGTAATGGAGGAGATTAGAAAACCAATCCAATGTCCTTAGGTACAATTTAGTATCTCAGAAAACCCATAAATGAAGGTAATATTCTTACGCTGTCAGTTAAAATCGGGCTAACAGAAAACAAATAAAACAATGCAATTTTGTTAAAGGGACACTATAGTCACCCAGACCACTTCAGCTCAATGAAGTGGTCTGGGTGCAATGTCTCTCAGGTTTCATCCCTACAGATGCAAACATAGCAGTTTCAGAGAAACTGCTATGTTTACATTTGGGGTTAAGCCAGCCTCTAGTGTTCCGGACAGCCACTAGAGGGGCATCTGCGACGCTGGAGGCTTATTATACCTCCATTGCGCAGAGCGTCCATAGGAAAGCATTGAGAAATGCTTTCCTATGGACACTTTGAATGCACGTGCGGGGGAGGAGAGGTCACCAGCGCTGAGGAAGCCCGGCGCTGGAATAAGGTAAGGGGCTGAAGGGGTTTTAACCACGGGAGAGGGACACTGGGGGTGAGGGTCCCCCAAGGATTATATAGTGTCAGGAAAACCACTTTGTTTTCTTGACACTATAGTGATCCTTTAAGTCCAGGCTCAACAAAGTGCTGGAGTGCACAGATAATCACATACAAACCCGTTTGTTCTAGTCATGTCGAGGACAAGTCAGTGTAGCATCCCATTGTACAGTGATATGGACTTCGGTGCTTCGTAATGTTTATAATAATCAGTCTATATCAATGTCTATGTCTGCATTCTAGAAAAAAAATGTAATCAAGCAAGACTCACATATCATATTTGTCAGTGATACCGACTGTATGAAACGTATCTTGTACAGATGGTAGTTAGGTAAATAGAGGTATGTGGAAACCATTAAAGGGACAACACAGTTACCAAAACAACTTTAGCTTAATGAAGCAGTTTTGGTGTATAGATCTTGCCAATGCAGTCTCACTCATTTCTCTGCCATTTAGGAGTTAAATCACATTGTTTATGTAGCCCTAGCCACACCTTCCAGCATGTGACTTACACAGCCTTCCTAAACACTTCCTGTAAATAAAAAATCTAATGTTTACACATCCTTTATTGCAAATTATGTTTAATTTGTCATTTCTTATCTCCTGCTCTGTTAATAGCTTGCTAGACCTAGCAGCAGCCTCCTGCATGTAATTAAAGTTTAATTTACAGAACAGGAGAGAAGTAAGGTCTGATTGAAATTGAAACTATTTATAATTTTCAAGCAGGCTGTGTCAGTCACAGCCAGGGGAGGTGTGGCTAGGGCTGCATAAGCAAAACAAAACTAATTTAACTCCTAAATGGCAGAAACATCTGGATTTTTTTTTTGTACTATGCTGTTCCATGCATTAAGTCTCTTATCGGAAATCTTATAATAAATGTTATCATCAACCCATCCACCTTGCAAACGGTAGAGTACAAGTGTATAATAAAGGGTATGTTGTTGCTAGCATGCATGCATTTTTATGTGATTGCATTACCTTGTTAAGCAGTGACGCTTATTAAAAATGTCATATATTTTTCTGGATTAAAGGACACTCCAGGCTGCAAATAACTCCTATTTCTATGCAGTATAGATAACATATTAAAAAAAAAAAAAAAAGAGAGAGATAATAACCTGTGAGGTTTACTGTCCTGGGTTTATTCCGTTCAGTAACTTGAAATAAAGAAACACCATACAAACATTCTAACGCTATAGTGTCTCCTCACCATTTAGACAAGAGAGCCCCATAAATTAAATTTTGTAAAAAAAGGGAAAAACATTTTTTTACAGTGCCAAGAGTCACTCAGTGCTGATGCATGTCCCTGCTCTCACATTGTTATTTAGTAGTCATCACTTCGTACCTTCCAAATTTTTTTAAGCCCTGAATTCAACACATTGCTGTATTTTATAAATGACAATGTTTTAGACTGCAGGGGCACTGCGCCCAGACCATTTTATTGCGATGAAGAGGTCTGGGTGCATTTAGCGTCCCTGTAATCACTGCACATACACAAATATAGCCGGTGCTCAAACCAATAGATGCCACAGAATGGCTACTATCATGTTGCCATTAATTTCCATCCTACACCTACATCTATTAGGGGATCTCTAGGAAGAGAAGAGCATTGTAGATACTCTATACAGCTACCAGTACAGCCGGGTGATAGTTCGACTTTTCCTTGCAACAATTTCAGTATATGAAAACCTTATAGTTGCAAAGCTTTAGACACCAATAGAGACATAAGTTGTTATGATGCTTGGAGTGTTTATTTAAGCAAAATGGAGTCTGTAGAAAGCCCTCATAAGAGTTTGGCGACGTTTTCTCTTGAATGAGTTTTAAATATCTGAAGTCCTACCCTCTAAGGTTGAGGATCATTGCTCTGTCACATTTGAATCAGATATGCATGCAGTTTGAAACATTCTTCAGAGATTTATCTGTTAATGGATAAGATCACAGTTTAAGGAGAAGGAAATGCTTCAAAATGTATTTTCTTGTTCTTCATTTGTCCTTGAAAGGTGTGTTTTCACATCTAGTCACCTCCCTCCTCTCTAAGCACTGAGAATATTGTGAAAGAATAGGAATCAGATGTGTGTATAGATTTATAGATGTCTGTCTCTCTATTTATCTCTATGTATTAAAAATTGTAACACATAGTGTGACTGACATACTGTGCTGCGTCTCTAATCTCAGAGAAGCAGCCATGCATATAAACTACTTGCAGTTTACTCCATTCATTTAAGCCCTCTCCCAGTAAATGATATGCTGGGAGAGGAGCTGCCAAAAGAGAAATCAAGTGGGATCTCGGTTTACGAATTTAATGCGTTCTCCAGGACGTTTCTTATTGCGAAACATTTGTAATCCGAAACACGGTTTCCCATATGAATGCAGTGGAAACCAATTAATCCATTCTGGAGGTCAGAAAAAAAGTCAAAATGAGCTGGAATGGAAACCAACCCACAATGCAGAACACACAATAAAAGGCATGCAAACGACGAAGCTCAGTTCACTACCTTTCCACAGCTTGAGAAATGCACCAAGAAGCCCCAAATCAACTGCAAACAATTTCCAGAATGGCTCCAAAACTCGATGCAAAAGTTGCCCCAACACCTCCACACTCGGCGCCACGTGCTACCCACAGGCTCCAGCATGCAGGGGGCGGTGCTATAAACCTCCCAAGTGCAATGCATCCTGGGGAAACTTGCTTTGTATTGCAAGAAAAAATTGTAAACTGAGGCATTATTTTCAATGGATTTTCATTTGTAAACCGAAAATTATGTTAACCGAGGCGTTTGCAAACCGAGGTCCCACTGTAGTTTGATAATTTCTCACTAGCTCATCACAAATCACTAAATGGAGAGAGGCTGATTTGTGACAGCAATTGTAAAGATCAGCTGCCACAAGAGATTAACTTCCACCAATATCAGGCAGACGGGGACATGTATGTATTATTGTTATTATTTCACTTAATATAAACACTTTTGTGTAGTCTAGGTGCTCTAAGCTGGGGCAGACCCGGACATACATAGATGGATGAATGGACGGGTACAGATATATCTGTATCAGTTAGCATCGGGAAAAGCACTGTGTAAACATCATCCCATTTACTTAGAGGGGGGAAAATCAATCAGTATTACTAGAACACATTAAAAGAATCCACCTTGAAGTTTCCATTTAAAGAAGATTTGAATCGATTGTATCCTGAAAGGCCTCCAGCATTTGTCTCTCATATTGTGACAAATAAACAGCTACATATTTCCACAAACGGACCGAAATACATTCTTGGTACATTAGACAAATCATCCATATCAGAATAAAGCAGCTCACTATTTGATTATTCTAAATTTTTACACCCCATTCAACTCTGTCAAGTGTACACCTTCCAATCTCTCAGTGAATATATACTATGTATCACAAGGATGGTTTCAGAAAACACCGTAATTGCTAACTCGAATTGTGTTTTTGTTTCTTTTTCAGGGATTTATTTCTTTTTTGTGTGTACATGACAACACAGCCAAGTCGTTTTATTGGAGATCATAAATCATTTTCACAGTACCATCGCATATAAAACTTGTAAGAGCAAAATGCTTGTTCTGTCTGTTGTGTCAGAATACAGTACTTCACTTTTATTAAATTCATGGAAGCTACAAAAAAAAAAAAAGACAATAAACTGTACTATTTTTAAGAGTACATGCTGCAGGCATATCAAAGCGCAAAGTAATAGTACGTCTTGTTCTTCAAGACATAAGACGGATTTTTTCATAGCAACCTGGTCAAGGCAGTTAAAAAAGAAGACTGCTAAGAAAAAGCAAGCAGGTCCTGCACTTCTGCATGGATTTATTGGTGCAATGAAATGAACAAGGATGTAAAATGTTTAGCAATCATTGGTCTTGTTTAATCGACGTTCTGCAAAGTGTTACAATATAGTGATGCCACAGAACTTTAATCTCATATATTTTTAATCAAGTAGTTTTTCTGTCAACTTAATTCTGAGCTGACCTGCCAAAGCATGTGCGTGTTTTCATTGACATCCTAATGTTTAAGAACATTACAGCCACAAACTAGTGAGGAAGCTACACCTGTAAGTCTCTTTTCACATCACCTATTCTAGTAAGCAGAATGTTATAAAAATCTATTAAAAGAAAAAAATGAGCCCTCTTTACTTAGATTACTGGAGCATCTTGGCTTTTTTAAATTGATATCATTAAAGGAACACTATAGGGTCAGGAATACAAATGTGCATTGATTACCCTATAGTGTTAAAAACAATATTTAAGCCCCTGCCCGCCTTTAAAAAGCTGTAAAACTCCCCTTTATTCCAGCACTGTGCAAGGCCACTGGCGCTGGCTCCGTCCCCACCCCTCCTCCTTGGCTGAGATCATTAGAATTGACAATCTGGAACAATCCAATGCTTTCCTGCACATTGTGCAGCACTGAACCAAGAAGTACCTCTAGCAGCCATCTGAGTGACTGCCACTGGAGGTGTCCCTAGGGAGCAATGTTTCTCTGAAGAGGTAGTGTTTACATTAAAACGCCTGCAGGGACAGACTACAGACACCAGAACAACTACCAGAAGCTGTCATTGTTCTGATGACTATAGTGTCCCTTAAAAAAAAAAAAGACAATGAACTCACCTGCAATTCAGTGTTGCCAAAGTCTCCTCACATCAGCTTGAGCCACCTTTGAATCATCAGTCCTAATGACTTTTGCCTAATCAGATGCTTCTCATGGTCAAGCAATAAGGGCACACTGTGCATGTGTGGAAAATCAACACAATCACCAATCTGATGCTTCTCAGAGAAGCATTGAATCAAGCATGTGCTTCTCATAAAGAACCATTGGAAGTAGACGAGATGGTATGTATCTATTTATGTTTGAAGCTCCTAGTGGCTTTCTGTCCGACTACCACTACTAGATGTGGAAACTAGACATTTAAACAGTGCTGTTTTTAGAATTTAGAAGCAAGACTGATAATGCAAAAAATAAACTGCAGGAGACATCTGCTCATTGGTGACATCAATCTTTGATGAGAATAAGATAAAACATGAGGGTGTACCACCAAGACCTTCTGTAGGGATTGGCTATTATTTACCAAACTGGGAAGCAGTTCCTCATCTTCAACATATTGTTTAAAAAAAAGAAACTGACACTTTAAGGAATTTAAATATTTTGCTTACTCATCCCTATATTTATTATGTTAATGTATAAATAATAAAATGAAATGTCAAAATCCACACCTCTTTATTCTGAAAATCAGCGTAACTCCTGTCAATCACCTGGTATCAGCATGAAAAAACATACTGTCATGATTATATTTGGTAATGATGGGTAGAGACAATAACTCGAGCAATAAATGAAAGGAATTTACTCTGTAATTCTTGGCGTAGACTATGACTTTTGACCCATGCACAATGTAGTAAGCTTAAACAAGTTTAAAACATAAACAAGGTATTCAAGAACATTATTCAATGAAGTATAGAAAATATATACAATATTTGTTCATACAGAAGACCAGAAGAGCACAAAGGGAACGTTGTCCAGGATGACCCATCAACCTCTCTCGATAATCTGCCCGCATCATATTTGTCTAAGGTGAGCAGAAGCACTGTTTAGTTATACCGTGGTAAGGTTGATAATGCAATGTTGATAATGAATGTTAGCAGGGTAATTTAGGATGTTACATGGGGGCATAACAGCAGAGAAAGGAAGTTCAGACGTTAAACCATGAAGTAGAACAATAAACAGAATCAGATATAATGAAAGTTCAGTGATTGCGTTTACTATGAAGTGGAATTTGAAAGTTTGGCAAAGGCAAAGTTTGGTTACCATGCTTAGATATGTTAACTGGGAAATCAGGGAAATCAGAAGTAACACAGAGAGGAGAACCTTAAACGTAGTTAGGATACCTGAACAGATGTCAAAAGCCACTAAGGTAGAAATGTGGGAGGATGATACGTTATCATAGTCGGGACATGAGAAACAAGCTTAGAAGTGAGGTAGAAACATGAAGAGCACAGAGAGAGAGCTCCGAGAGCAGTCAGGATACCGGAGCCAAGGTCAGAATCCGACAATTGAACAGAGGTACCGTACAGTTCTCTTGGTGCTCACATATTTAGATGCTGAAAATGAATGTTGTTACACACATATTAAACAGACCAGGCAGATTTAATAATCGAGCCATGGGTGTATGCAGAGTTGAGTGGAAATACAAAGTTAATCCAAACAACCGGAAGCAATTAAACAAAAGAACAGCTATGGAAGTGGTTGACAACCTTTTTTCACTTGCTGGCCCATTTCCATAAATTGTCCCCCTCATATTAACAAAATGTTTGTAATTAATATTATTACTGTTGTTTCAAACAATGGAACACACGCAGATACACAGACATACAGATATATACACTGACACACATACAAATACACAGATATAAACACTATCATACATACAGATACAGACACACACAGATACGCATACAGGTCAAACTTTTTTTGCTGGCTGCGGCTGTTGGGATTTAGAGGCTTTCTCTCCTGATTAGGAGACATTTTGACACATACAGAGGAGAAGAGGAGAAATTGAACACTGTTTCTATTTCTCATCTGCATTTGGAATGTTTGCCCTGGCTTTGCCTTGTCTGAACTGGATGAATTATGATGTCACTGACTAAATAAAACTAAGTACAAATTTAAAGGAGTATCTCATGAAACATGCTTATTATAAGTGAAATAGTTAATTTTCAATGGTTTATATTTAATGGTATAAAATTCAAAGAAGTAGCAGTTCTACTTTGATTGAGGCCTCCTACGATACTAATTCCTAGAGTAAGGCAGTCCTACCTGAAACTTCTTCTAATGTGATCATTCTATGTAAAGTGTTGGATATCATTTAGTACACAAGGCAATGCAAACTTACAGTACATACAGGAACTCCGAAAACATCTTCAATTCCCTTTCTGAGAGGAATTATAATGAACTATGGATTACACACTCTATAGAATTTTTATAGTCTATTGGGCAGATTTAATCCTACGATATTTGTCCTTCTTCTTCCTGTTGTCAGCTGCACCTGATGATGCAGGTAAACCTTTCCGACAGGTTTAGAGTTGATCCTGAATGTTTGAGTTTAGAAGGGATAGCCTAACCATGAAATTTGCCAATTCCACAATCTGAAAATGGAATAAACTGTGAAGGCTTCTGTGAAGAAATGACTATATTATTCGATATTTTGTTGCATAGTTCTTGCTTTTTGTGTACTTTTCATTCGGCAGATGGGACTGCCGAACAGAGACCACCCCTGGCTCACTTAACTTCAAAGCCGGCATCACTTTCACCCTCTATGTGTGCGGTCAGCGTTCGTACTGTCGAACGCCACGTGGCAGAGAAAACCGCGGCCATCTTTTTTTTTCGCCAAACAAAGGCAGCGGGACTTGGTCGTCGAGTGTCTGGAACTAAAATCGGACACTCGACTTCCCAAACACCGGTCTCCATCATGCGAACGCTGGAACTAGTGATACCGATTAGCTAGGAGAGCGCTATTCGGTACAAATATGCACACGAATGAGGGGAACAATCGCTGCTAGGAGCCAGGGGAATTCATTCGGTACTTTTATGCATTTCTTCCCTTTTTCTGAAGTGACCGGCAAAACCACACGAACCTCTGGAACTATTTTGGGCAGTCCGGCCCCAGTGGACCGGTCACAAAGGACTTCCATACTTTTTGCGAACCCCTGAACCGATCCGGGTGAAATTTGGATATGTTGGTCACCCGGATCGGGGCTATCAGGGGATATAGTATTTGTGGGGATACCCCAGGTATAAAGGGGTGTTCCAGAAATTGGGGAACATAGTGAATTTTCAGCCTGGAGATAATTAGGTTGTTACTATATCAGACCTGATTATCTCCAGGACTAGGGGAGGGAACTGCCTGTTTGTATTGGGTGTGTTTTATATTTTTACTGTTCGGGATTGGATAACTGTTACTCCTCCCTGTGGGATGTCCCCTTGCATGGGGACCTGCATAAAAAGCCATGTGTGTGAATAAACGTTAGTTCTGCTTGTATCCTGAACCTGGACTCTGACTGTTATTTGGAATTCGTATGCTGTAACGAGGGAATTATCTTATGCAGCTGTTATATTCCGTATGGACTTCGTCCCTGTAACTACCGAACCGGACTCTCGCTACCTTAGGCTCTGACCGTCCGGGAGGAAACTACCGAACTCGATTTGGTTAAACGTGGTTTCCTTACAACTGGTGGCAAGCGGAGGGATTCGAATCCCGAATGGACATTGCAAACCAAGCAAGGGAATGAATGGCTCAGCAGTACCAGCTACTTAAAAGAACCACACTAAAGGATTTACTGGAAGCTCGAGGCAGAGTGGCAAGTAACAAGACAAAAGCCACGTTAATTGCAGAATTAATACAGAGCGATAATACCAGCAACACAGAAATGGATCAAGAGGAAGAAAACGTGATGCAAAAGGACATCCGATGGATGCTCAGTCTGTTGGGACCCAACCCAACTACAGAGGCGGTTCTGCAGGTCATGGCACAAGCCAGACAATCGCAAAAAGAGCGAGAGGACCGGGACAGACCGTCACAGGGAGATTTACTACACTCCCCGGGAAGTACTGGGGAAATACCAAAGAAGGTAAACTATGCAGCCTTTAAATCTTTTAATGACAATGAGATGGAAATTGACAGTTACTTGCAAGACTTTGAACGCCAATGTGCACTGGAGGGATTAGACTCCACGAAATGGGCTGCAGTCATTAGCAGTAAATTGTCAGGTAGAGCAGCCGAGGCGCTGCGAGCAGTACCTGAAGGGGACATACATAATTATGAAAAAATAAAAGACATTTTGTTGGCCAGATATGCTGTAACTCCGGAGGCATACCGGAAAAAGTTTAGAGATCTGAGAAAGACTGGGAGAGATTCCCATACGGAATGGGCGTTTCGGCTACAACGGGCGGCCCGCAATTGGATGAAGGGCTGCCAAGCAACCACCCTGGAGGATGCTTTGCAACTTATGTTACTGGAGCAATTTTTTAATCACTCTGCAGAGGACATAAAAGACTGGGTTAAAGATAGAAAACCAAAAACTGTGGAGGAAGCCGCCAGGTTAGCGGATGAGTATCAGGATAATAGGAGGAAGGAGCAAGGGGTGAACAGACCACCTTTTAAGCCTAACTACCAGGCTCCAACAACCCCTACCCCTCCTAGACCCTCCATGAGTAACCCTTCACCGAACCCAGCAAACACACCACGTCCCCCTGCAGTGTGTCATTATTGCAAACAACCAGGGCATTATAAGAATCAGTGCCCTCGCTTAAACCGGGGAAGCTGGGAAAGGCAACCCCCACAACAACCCAGGGCAGCTGCTCATTGTGTGCAACAGGAAGGCACAACCGGTGTTCCTAACCAAGAAGAACAGTGGAGTGTGTTACACGAGGTCAACCCAGTTCAAGCTGGGGGTGACAACCGGGACCACCACCGCCAATGGATTACCGTAGATGGCGTGGGGGCCCGGGCTCTGAGAGACTCTGGGGCTACTTTGACTGTGGTGCAACCTCACACGATCAGAGCGCAAGCTCGCACCGGACGCACAGTCGCTGTGAGGGTGGCTGGGGGCGCTATCCACAAACTGCCCACCGCTAATATCCTTGTTGATTGGGGTTCCGGGTCCAAACAGCTGGAGGTGGGGATTATGCAAGAACTACCCGCCGAGGTTTTGTTGGGAAATGATGTAGGATGCTTGACCTCCCAACTGGCCCGAGACCCCCCTGCCGAGGCATACCCAGTTACCACCCGAGCTCAAGCCAGACTGGAAGCTCCGCTGCACTCTGAGGAAAACCAGGTAAGAGTCGAAATACCCCCCTTACCCGATCCTCCCTGTCCTTTCTGGGATACCCCCCAGGGGTTTGAACAAGAGCAGCGTACCGATCCCACATTAGAGGGTTATAGGAAGGCAGCGGCCGTTACCCCAGGGAACAACCCACACGAAAAGTTTGAGTGGTATAAGGGGTTGCTGTATAGAGTGACCGAGGGGGTGGGACAGGGGGCCACCCAGGTCATCAAAAGACAGTTAATTGTACCCCGTAAATTCCGGGCTGAATTGCTAAAACTCAGTCATGACATTCCCCTAGCAGGACATTTAGGGGTTAAAAAGACAAGAGACAGGTTAACCCAAACCTTCTTCTGGCCCAGGGTCACCCAGGACCTCAAGTATTACTGCAGGACGTGCGACGTCTGCCAAAGGGTGGGAAAAAGGGGAGACCTTCGGAAGGCCAAACTTCACCCATTGCCCATTATAGAACAGCCCTTTCACCGAGTAGCGGTAGATTTAATAGGACCCCTCAGCCGACCCAGCCAGTCGGGCAAAAAGTTCATACTAACCGTGGTCGACTACGCCACTAGATACCCGGAGGCAGTCGCCCTCACCAATATAGAGGCAGAGACCGTGGCCGAAGCCCTTATTCAGATTTTCACCCGAGTAGGTTTCCCACAAGAGATCCTATCCGATCGGGGAACTCAGTTCACGGCTACCCTGACACAACAATTGTGGCAGAGCTGTGGGGTGAAACCCCTGTTCAGCGCCCCGTACCATCCCCAGACTAACGGGCTCTGTGAACGTTTCAATGGCACTCTAAAACAGATGCTAAAAACCTTTACGGAGTCCCACAAGAACTGGGAAAAATTCCTCCCCCACCTTCTGTTTGCCTACCGTGAGGTGCCCCAGGCCTCCACTGGGTTTTCCCCCTTCGAACTCCTGTACGGGAGAAAAGTTCGGGGCCCACTGGAGCTCGTACGGGAACACTGGGAGGGCAATACAGACGAGGGGGGAGTCCCTATCGTCCAGTATGTTCTGGAGTTCCGGGACCGCCTGCGGGCGCTCACCGCATCGGTTCGGGAGAACCTGCAGACGGCCCAGGAGGACCAGAGGAAATGGTACGATAGGGGAGCCCAAGATAGAGTACTAGAATTAGGGCAGAAGGTGTTAGCTTTGAGGCCAGTTAAAAAGGATAAGCTACAAGCCGCATGGCAGGGACCATTTAAGGTAGTAGAACGGGTTAGCGAGACCACCTACATCGTGAGCAAATGCTCAGATGAAAGGCTGACCAAAGCCTTCCATGTGAATATGCTCAAACCATACTTTGAGAGAACAGAGGATGTGGGCGCCGTTTGTGCGCCCGCCACAGAAGATAGTGAGGGACTACCCCTCCCCGATTTACTAGACACCGCTCCCTGTACTATTGACCAAGTAAGCTTGGGTCAAAATTTAAACCCCCTGGAGAAAGGTGAGGCCACGCAACTGCTGCAGAGATACCAAGAGATGTTTTCAGCCACCCCAGGCTATACCTCCGCTGCGGTACACCGCGTGGAAACCCAGGGAGAGACGCCACTGCGGCAACAACCATATCGGATCCCGGAAGCAGTGCGTGAGAATATGCTCACCGAGTTAAGGGATATGTTACAGTTAGGGGTAATAGAACCCTCGCAAAGTCCTTGGGCCTCCCCGGTAGTACTAGTACCGAAGCGCGACGGTACCACGCGCTTCTGTGTAGACTATCGGAGGCTTAACGATCGTACCATAACAGACGCCTACCCCATGCCCAGAATAGATGAGCTCTTAGACCGTATGGCGGGGGGGAACTACTTGACTACCCTGGACCTGTGCAAAGGTTATTGGCAGATCCCCTTGGAGCCTGCGGCCATCCCCAAGTCGGCATTCGTCACCCCTTTCGGGCTATACCAATTCAAGGTTATGCCCTTTGGGATGAAGAATGCCCCGGCTACCTTTCAGAGGATGGCCGATAGGCTCCTGGAGGGGTTTCAGGACTTCGCATGCGCGTATCTAGACGATATTGCCGTCTACAGCCGCACATGGGGAGACCATCTGGGCCATGTGTCCAGGGTACTCCAACGAATCCACCTCGCAGGGCTCACGTTAAAACCCAACAAATGTCACGTAGGTCTGGCCGAGGTACAGTATCTCGGCCACAGGGTGGGCTCCGGTAGACAGCGTCCAGAGCCAGCGAAGGTAGAGGCCATAGCGAACTGGCCCCAACCTCGGACCAAAACCCAGGTACTAGCTTTCTTAGGGACGGCCGGTTATTATAGAAAGTTTGTCCCAGAGTACAGCGCCCTGGCCAAACCCCTCACCGACCTTACCAAAAAGGCCCTCCCCAAACAGGTTTCCTGGACCCCAGAGTGCACGGACGCTTTCCAGAAGCTTAAAGCGGCATTGAGTGAGGCTCCTGTGTTGGCAGCACCCGACTACACTAAACAATTTCTTGTACACACAGATGCCTCCATGTTCGGACTGGGAGCCGTGCTAAGCCAAGTGGGCACAGACGGCATGGAACACCCGGTGGCATACCTCAGCCGTAAACTGTTACCCCGAGAAGTCAGCTATGCCACCGTAGAAAAAGAATGCTTGGCCCTCGTGTGGGCACTCAAGAAGCTACAGCCCTATTTGTATGGGCGGGCATTTACCCTTATGACGGACCACAACCCCCTGGTATGGCTTAACCGGGTAGCTGGAGACAATCCCAGGCTATTACGGTGGAGCCTAGCCCTTCAACCTTATAATTTTACTATGCAGTACCGGCCCGGAAAACAAAATGGTAATGCGGATGGCCTGTCACGCCAGACCGAACTGGACTCCTAAACCGCTACTTTTCTCGGACATCCCCAAGCCAACCCGACAGGGTCTAGGCGGGTATGCCGACCTATGGACTTATAGGGGAGCAGTGTGAAGAAATGACTATATTATTCGATATTTTGTTGCATAGTTCTTGCTTTTTGTGTACTTTTCATTCGGCAGATGGGACTGCCGAACAGAGACCACCCCTGGCTCACTTAACTTCAAAGCCGGCATCACTTTCACCCTCTATGTGTGCGGTCAGCGTTCGTACTGTCGAACGCCACGTGGCAGAGAAAACCGCGGCCATCTTTTTTTTTCGCCAAACAAAGGCAGCGGGACTTGGTCGTCGAGTGTCTGGAACTAAAATCGGACACTCGACTTCCCAAACACCGGTCTCCATCATGCGAACGCTGGAACTAGTGATACCGATTAGCTAGGAGAGCGCTATTCGGTACAAATATGCACACGAATGAGGGGAACAATCGCTGCTAGGAGCCAGGGGAATTCATTCGGTACTTTTATGCATTTCTTCCCTTTTTCTGAAGTGACCGGCAAAACCACACGAACCTCTGGAACTATTTTGGGCAGTCCGGCCCCAGTGGACCGGTCACAAAGGACTTCCATACTTTTTGCGAACCCCTGAACCGATCCGGGTGAAATTTGGATATGTTGGTCACCCGGATCGGGGCTATCAGGGGATATAGTATTTGTGGGGATACCCCAGGTATAAAGGGGTGTTCCAGAAATTGGGGAACATAGTGAATTTTCAGCCTGGAGATAATTAGGTTGTTACTATATCAGACCTGATTATCTCCAGGACTAGGGGAGGGAACTGCCTGTTTGTATTGGGTGTGTTTTATATTTTTACTGTTCGGGATTGGATAACTGTTACTCCTCCCTGTGGGATGTCCCCTTGCATGGGGACCTGCATAAAAAGCCATGTGTGTGAATAAACGTTAGTTCTGCTTGTATCCTGAACCTGGACTCTGACTGTTATTTGGAATTCGTATGCTGTAACGAGGGAATTATCTTATGCAGCTGTTATATTCCGTATGGACTTCGTCCCTGTAACTACCGAACCGGACTCTCGCTACCTTAGGCTCTGACCGTCCGGGAGGAAACTACCGAACTCGATTTGGTTAAACGTGGTTTCCTTACAGCTTCTGCTAAATCAATTGGGTTACGTAAGTTCAAGGACAGGATTGGCTAGGAGTTCCAAAATGGCATCTGCTTTGAGTGCCAAGATACCTGCTGTATTGTAGGACGATATCATGATTATTATATTTATATAATTTCTCTGTTTTATTGGATGTTAGTGAGACACCTTTTGAGCTAACTCTCATTTACTGGGTGTGTATTTCTGTACACGTCTATATGCGTGTCTGTGTGAGTATCTGCGTGTCTGCATGTGTATCATTGTGTTTATCTGTGTATCTGCATGCATGTCAGTGTGTGTATCTGCATGTGTCTCATTGTGTGTCTGTATCTGCATGTGTGTCAGTGCGTGTCTGTATCTATATGTATGTCAGTTTGTGTATTTGCATGTGTGTCATTGTGTGTATCTTTGTGTCTGTGTATCTATATGTAAGTCAGTTTGTGTATTTGCATGTGTGTCATTGTGTGTATCTTTGTGTCTGTGCATCGGCATGTGTGTCACTGTTTGTATCTGCATGTGTGTCATTTTGTGTATCTGTTTGTCTGTGTATCAGCATGTTTGTCAATGTTTTTATCTGTGTGTCTGTATGTGTGTCAATGTTTGTACCTGTGTATCTGCATGTGTGTGTTAGTATGTGTCTGTGTACCTGCATGTGTGTCAGTGTTTGTATCTTTGTATCTGCATGTTTGTCAGTGTTTGTCTCTCTGTGTATGTGCATGTCTGTCAGTGTTTGTATCTGTGTGTCAGTGTTTGCATTTGTGTATCTGCATGTGTGTATCTATGTGTCTGTGTATGCTTGCCTGTGTGTATCTGTATGTGTGTGTGTATGTATATCAGTGTGGCCGTGTACGTGTATATGTACATACATTAAAAAGCCAATACTACACACAAATACACCCTTGCATTAAAACGTCAACATCACATACAAACACACCTTTGTAGTAAAATATTGACATTACATACAAACAGACTCCTGCATTCAAAAATAAGACTACACACAAATTCATGCCTGCATGCACACGCCAACATTCACACACAGGTACTCCATACAAAAACATAATTACATTCAAACACACAAACACTGCTCAGTGCTAAATACAGCCCTGCAAGGATGGGCAAATGGTATATCCCAGCTGACAAATCATTTTAGGAATTGTAGGACACATGTGGATCTTTTGGCCTCCCACGCAATAGGGGGCCCAAAATAAATCTTGCATTGGGTCTCTCTAGGTTAGTTCCACCACCAGTTGTAGAGTTGTAATAAATGTTAAAAAGATGAACCATTAGCTATACATGATTCACTGCTGATGGAAGCATGGTCTTACACTCATCCAGATGACTAAATTTGCAAGCATAATTAAGAGGAAAAAGAAAAAAAAAGATTGTAATATGCAAATTAAGTAAAGATATCACAGGAATTCAGTACTGCAAAATTTGGATAACAAGTATCACCTTCAACAGACTGGAAATACAATACATATATTGAAAACGTTACCAGTCACATTTCAGGAGGAAGTCAACAAGAGAGTCATTTGATGGGTGAAACAGAGGATTACATTGTGTTCTGTCTGGTTGAATATGTGCATTTGGTATTCATTTATGCATAGAAACCAAATAATTTGTATTGGATTTTATGGCTGAAAAAAAAAGCAAAAAAAAAAATAAAAATATTAAAATATTTTAATAGAGGTATGCCTTTATTTTTCTAAATTATGAAATTGAACTAATGTATTATCATATAAAAGTATGATTAGGTTTTCATTAAGAGCAAACCGAAACAAAACATGATTGTAGTAGCAGACAGAGCGCAGGACAAGTTGCATTCAGTCACTAACAAAAAGATTGGTAATTCAAGTAGTTGGCGTGGTCGGGTGGGCAGAAAGCATGACCGGAGATAGGAATCATTCAGTCTAAGGAACATTATGTGAACATGATTCTGTAATATGCTAATTCAGAAGCAGTTGTTGTATTTTCAGAAAATGTTCACTAAATACAATTTGCCCATAACCGCAGAAAGTACGGTAGGTCTTCTTCCAAACAAGTGCAGCAATAGGGGATAAAAGACACCCTGCCGTGGTAGCTCAGCTGAGGAAATGTCTCAAAAACATTTGTGATATTTTATGCTGAATAATAAAATTATATTTGAATTCAAAGTTAGACTGCTGCAATCTGATAGGAGATATACATATATGGGAGGTGAAGGCATGGATACCAATGACTTGCAGAAGGTTTCTAGATTAATCATTTTTGAGGGAGAACTTTTTAGGACAATAAACATTTTTTTTATAAATATTTCCCAAACATCAGTTTGGTGATCCACATTTTACAAGTAAATATGTTATCATTGCACTTGCTCTTTTGCTACCTTGGTTGGTTATAGACTTGTAGTTGACGTGTCCCTCTCTCTGTAGCTCATTGGTACAGATCTGGTGAGCATCAGGTCCATCCTCAGATTGACTTATCGCTGCTAGAGTATCACGGGCACTCGTTATGTTATATCTGTCACTAATGCAACTAAATCCATAGGCGACATGGGGAACTGTTCGAACATTGTTTTTTGTATTATTATTATTTCATATAGTTGGTGTAAAATGTCTTCGCTGCTGTCTGAAGCTTGATCCATACAATGCAAACGTGTCTTATATCATTTTCTTTAATGTAATAAGCACAACTTCCATATGCATATCAGAAATGCTATTTATCTTGTAATTTAGTAATATAACATTACTACATATGATCTACCCCAACTATATTTAAAAGGTAGGTCTACAACCATTGCTGGTGATTACAAACTGCTTATTAATGATCTACACTCTATACCAGGGCATGTCAAAGGTAGATCTAGCAGTGGAACTACAGCCAGTGCAGCCGTTTCAGCTGCACCGGTGTCTGCACCCAGGGGGCCCATCGGATAGCCCATGCACTTAGCATGCCGACCTACCATGCCTACCTGATGGGTATTGCTGATTAGGGGCCCGGTCAGGTACTGCTGTTCTTTAGGAACGTGACTGGGCCCCTTTCACGCCAACAGTCTGGGAGACGCAGTCAGTGGTGTATCCTGGTTTTGTGCTGCCCTAGGCAGGACAAAACTCAGGCGCCCCCCTCCCGCCCGCGCCACCCCCATCCAACCCTTCCCCCCGCCCGCACCACCCCCACCCTTCCCCCGCCCCGCCTTCTAAATACACACACACACATTCACTTACAGATACGCATACACTAGCTAACAGAAACACACACTCGCTAACAGAAACACACACACACTTACAGACACACTCACACTCACTAACAGACACACACTCACTAGCAGATACACACACACTCACACTAACAGACACATACACACACACTAACAGACACACACTAACAGACATACACACTAACAGACATACATACACACACACACTAACAGACATACACACACACACTAACAGACATACACAGACACACTAACAGACATACACAGACACACTGACATTCACACACACACACTAACAGACATACACACACACACTAACAGACATACACACACTAACAGACATACACAGACACACTAACAGACATACACAGACACACTAACAGACATACACACACACACTAACATACACACACACACACACACACACTAACAGACATACACAGACACACTAACAGACATTCACACACACACACACACACTAACAGACATACACACACACACTAACAGACATACACAGACACACTAACAGACATTCACACTCACACACTAACAGACATACACACACACACTAACAGACAAACACACTGATATACACAGACCCACTAACAGACATTCACACACACACTAACAGACATACACACACACACTAACAGACATACACAGACACACTAACAGACAGACACACACACACTAACAGACATACACACACACACTAACAGACATACACAGACACACTAACAGACAGACACACACACACACACTAACATACAGACACACACACTAAGACAGACACACACACACTAACACACACACAGACATTCACACACACACACACACACACACACTAACAGACATTCACACACACACACACTAACAGACATACACACATACTCACTCACTCACATATATAACACATTTTTTTTTTTTAAATTTAGCCCCCCCCCCCCGCCTCCTTACCTTTGGGAATGCTGGGGGGGTCCTATTTCTCCCTGGTGGTCCAGTGGATGCTGGGCAGTGCTGGCAGGCGGCCGGCGAGGGAGCACTTCCTCTGAGCTGTCTGCTCAGCTCCCTCGCGCGCCGCACAGTGAGGCTGGGAGGCGGAGCCGGAATATGACGTCATATTCCGGCTCCCAGCCTCACTCTGCGGCGTGCGAGGGAGCTGAGCGGACAGCTCAGAGGAAGTGCTCCCTCGCCGGCCGCCCGCCAGCACTGCCCAGCAGACCGCCCGCACGGCATGTCAGTTAGCCGCAAGGCTAACAAGGCATTTGCCTTGGGCGTTTGGGGGCGGCTTTTTTTGCCGCCCCCTGGAAAATGCCGCCCAAGGCAAATGCCTTGTTTGCCTCGCGGCTAATACGCCCCTGGACGCAGTCACTTGATACCTGATATGGAGAGCGCTGCACAGAAGGGGAACAGGCACAGGCACCCAGGAGGAGAGAAGCAAGGAATGGACTGCTGCAGACCTCAGATACATCGGCCTCAGCTGGCAGCACCCAAAGCAAGCAACCTCCTGTAGACAAAAGGTATGCTAAGAGAAGGGTGGCTGCAAATATAAAAATGATGATGTACATGTATGTGTGTGTCAGTGTATGTATATGTCAGTGTTTGCATCTGTGTGTGTGTATCTGCGTGTGTGTATCTGTGTGTCAAAGTGTGTGTATGTGTCATTTTGTGTATCTGAGTGTGTATGAGCCAGTGTGCATTTCTATGTTTAAAGGAGTGTGTATCTATATATGTATGTGTCAGTGTGTGTATCTGTGTGTATGTGCCAGCGTGTGTATCTGTGTATCAGTGTGTGTATTTGTCATTGTGTGCATCTGTGTGTCAAGGTGTGTACATGTGTCAAGGTGTGTGTATGTGTGAATATGTGCACCTGTATGTATATCGATGTGTATATGCATGTTTGACTTTGTTAGTGTGTATCTGTGTGTTAATATGTATGTATGTATATCTGTGCAAGTATTTATGTATATGGCAGTGTATGTGCATAAATTCCAGCAATCAAACACCAACACAACATGCAAACACACCCATGCAATCAAACACAAACATTGCATAAAAACACCCCCCTGCATCCAAACTCCAAACAAACAAATTATATACAATTATATACAAACAAACAAATACTACACACAAATTTAGACCCGCATTTAAAAGCCAAAACTACATACAAAAACACGCTTACAGTCAAACGCACAAACATTGCTCACAAATACAACCTGCAAGGATGGACAAGTAGTAGATCCCCGGCTGGCATAGCCTCGTGGGAGTTGTACAACAGATGAGGACATGGGCGTAGGAACCGGGGGGGATGTATCCCCCCCAGCAAATCATGCGGGGGGGACAGGTAATGGGGAAATCCCCCCCAGCTCCGCCGGCCCCCCTTTTGCTGCAGCCGCCCGAGCGCTCTGCAGAGAGCCTCAGGCGGCTGCAGCTCTGCCCGGGCTGCTGCGTCCATGAGGGCTCACCGCCCGGGCGCAGCCAGAGGAGAGGGGCTGACAGGAGGGAAGCGCTCAGCGCTCCCTTCTGTCACTCCCTCAATGTAGCGTGGCCGAGCGCGGTATAGTCCGCCGGTACAGGGAGCATCTGTCTCCTGTACCCGGCCGGACTAAAAGGAAGTGAACACTGAGTGTGCACTTCCTGTTAGTCCGCCGGATACAGGAAACAAAAGCTCCCTGTACCCGCGGACAGTACACAGCTCGGCCACACTACAACACAGGTAGGGGAGGGGGGGAGATAAAGAAACAGGGAGGGAGGGGGGGGGAGATAAAGAAACAGGGAGGGAGGGGGGGGGGAGATAAAGAAACAGGGAGGGAGGGGGGGGGGAGATAAAGAAACAGGGAGGGAGGGGGGGGGGAGATAAAGAAACAGGGAGGGAGGGGGGGGGAGATAAAGAAACAGGGAGGGAGGGGGGGGGAGATAAAGAAACAGGGAGGGAGGGGGGGGGAGATAAAGAAACAGGGAGGGAGGGGGGGGGAGATAAAGAAACAGGGAGGGAGGGGGGAGATAAAGAAACAGGGAGGGAGGGGGGGGGGATAAAGAAACAGGGAGGAGGGGGGATAAAGAAACAGGGAGGAGGGGGGATAAAGAAACAGGGAGGAGGGGGTAAAGAAACAGGGAGGGAGGAGGGGGTAAAGAAACAGGGAGGGAGGGGGGATAAAGAAACAGGGAGGGAGGGGGGAAGAAACAGGGAGGGGTGGGGAAAGAAACAGGGAGGGGGGGAAGAAACAGGGAGGGGTGGAAAGAAACTGGGAGGGGTGGAAAGAAACAGGGAGGGGGAGAGAGGGGGAGAAAGAGTGACAAGGGAGGGGGAGAAAGAGTGACAAGGGAGGGAGGGAGGGGGAGAAAGAGAGTGACGAGGGAGAGAGATTGACATCCATCACACACTCACACAATCATGCCACCCTTACACACACAGAAACACACAATTCATCCTTACACACACTCAATGCACCCCGTGCACACACACACACAATCACACAATCATGCAATCCTTACACACACAGAAACACACAATGCATTCCTTACACACACTCAATGCACCCCGTACACACACTCAATGCACCCCTTACAGACGCACACACTGCATCCCGTACATACACAGAATCACACCTTGCAGCCCTTACACATACAAACACAGATTCACACAATGCATTCCTTACACACATATCAGGACATCCCCTACACACTCCACCCCCTGTGAACAAACTCATTGGTGGAACGTGAAGGTGGACCCTGGGACCCAGACCTTGAGCTGTGTAAAGGGCCCCCCAAAAATGGAGCTGCTTCCCGTTCTCATAGAACATTGATTTTTGGGACCAGTTACAAACAGCCTCCAGAGAGCCTGTTCTACACCAGACCAGTGGAGCCAGACGGCAGCTAGAGCCCATCACCATCCTCATCTGGTTGTAAGTAGGCAATCTAGTATATTATTTGTGGCACTAATCTCTAATTTACCTCACATTAAAGAAACACTATAGTCCCCAGAAGCACTGCAGCTTAATGTAGTGGTTCTGGTGTCTATAGCCTGTCCCTGCAGGCCTTTTAATGTAAACACGGCGGCACTCCAGCACTGGCGTTAGTTAACATGGCAGAAAAATAATTGGAAAGGGTTAGGGGGGCTACTAATAAGGATAGGGGGAGAGGGGTAGGTAGAAAAATAATTGGAAGGGTTTAGGGGGGCTACTAATATGGATGGGAGGAGGGGGGAGGTAGAAAAATTATTGGAAGGGGTTAGGGGAGTACTAATATGAATGGAAGAGGTAGGGTGGGTTCTAATATGCATGGAAGGGGTTAGGGGGTACTAATATGCATGGAAGTGGTTAGGGGGGTACTAATATGCATGGAAGGGGTAGGGGGTTAATATGCGTGGAAGGGGTAGGTGGGGTTCTTTTGTGCATGGAAGGGGTAGGTGGGGTTCTAATATTCATGGGAAGGGTAGGGGTGGTTCTAATCAGGAGGATCCCGGCGCTGTATCTGGGTAAGTAAAACCCCTTCCTTGTAGTGACCCTTTAATGTTATTATTTAATCATTTATATAGCGACTGCAAATTCCGTAGCGCTGTACAATGGGATAAACAACTCCTAGTTTTAGAATATACCCGGCGAGTAAAAATGCTATCCCCCCCAGATTTTTTTGGGTTCCTACGCCCATGGATGAGGATCTATCGTTTCACCACTCCTGCACTAGAGAGGGGCCCAAAACAATTTCTTGCACCAGGGCCCTAGCTACCAATTGGTTTTCAGGCCCTTCAACATAGGCCACTACGGCTCCCTTCAGGTATGAAAGATGTTACCAACAGACATCTGTTTCCTGGTTATTCATAGCTTATTAATAATCCATACTCCACAAGTTCCGCCACGGGGTAGATCCAAAATAAGCACCATTAAGTTCTAAAACAGCTATAGATGTACCTTTGGCTTCCCACGGTTTATTTTAACACACTGATGGGTTCTACTGCTGTCTAAGATTTAATATATAAAACTATGGTGACCATACCTAAAAATGGGTGATCTACTAAATTATCAGTTAAGATTCTGACTGAATATTGTCAGACAAAATACCTTCAAGCCCTATAGAGTACTTCGCTATGTTGCATTTATTTTAACAAACATTCCTTCATTCTATGTATGTAGTGCATTTATACTTATAAGATAAAGACAGTGTTTCATTCTTTACCAAATACAATTCAATAAATCTGTTCAGTAGTTAAAAAGGAATTAAACTGTGTAGATTGTAAGCTTCACGATGTCTTTCTGTCCATATTAATTTGTTAGTCTTTATTTGCTGTTTAATATTACCACTCTAAAATTGTAAAGTGCTGTGGAATCGTTTGGTGCTATATAATAATAATAATTTTTTATGGCATTGTTAAGGTGATAGTTTCCCTTTAAGTATATTAATATCAAGGTTGAATGCAATGTTACACATGTATACCTAGTAATAAAAGATACCTATTTTAAGTCTTGGAAAACACCATTTGCCACTCATTTGCTTCTTCAAACAAAGCTAACAATGCAAACACAATAGAACAAAACTTAGGCTGGTTCAAATCTCAGCAAATAATGGTTTAACGTGTTACTTAGGAGAATGTTGTTTATCAAGTGCAGTCTTTACCCTTAGTCCACCTTTATCATAGAACCAATAAAGATAAGAGAAGGGGAAACTAAGAGATCATTTAATCTAATGCAGTATTCCCAGTGGTTTGAACAAAAAGGAGGTGGGAACGCAAGTTCTCTCCAACCTTTTAGAGATCAAAGAGTGTTCAAATGTAAATTAACTCTCAATTGTATGCTATGCTATGTTCATTAACTAGTGCTCAGGAAGTAATTATGTAATGCCCGATACCCTATAATAAGCAAAGTGGCCAAATTTGTATCTCAAGGGCCTATTGATGCAACAATTTTTGGGCAACCTTAGATCTCCCATAAACGGATCTTCAAAAACTCCCAGCATTATAAACAGGACTTCTTAGGCATAAAAACACATAAGTTTATAAATGATGGCTGTAGGTGTATATATGTGCATGTGCAGTCCTGATTGTAGCATGATTTAACATATGTGGATATGTGTGATAGGCAGCCCAATTTAGGTATGGGATTTATTTATCACTACAAATTTCTGTTGGTCCAATAAAAGGAATTACAAAAAACTGCAATTCTTCATTATTTTGCATCTACATTCCTAATAGGGAAACTCAAATATTATTTATTGCATGGCAGAATCACTTATAGTGCTCAGTATTTAGGATTATAAAAATGGTCTCCTTATAATCCATGCAATTTAGTGTTTTTTTTCTGGCACAGTGCACTGTGAGCAATATCCATGCAGTAACCTTGATAAATCCATGGATTTTGCTGGTCTCACAATATAGCACACAAAACAGTTTTACATGTGAGTATGCAAGTGTGGGTACCGAGCTGTCCATGAATTGGGTGATGGTCTCTGCATCCACACGACCTACCTAGCAGATATACTGTGATGGAAAGCGGGGGCATAATGTGCACTGTATATACATGATATAAAGGCTTGTAGAGAGTCTGCAATTACTCTCTTCCTCAACAAGTACAATAAATGTAAAATCAGCACAATTCAGATATAGTTTTTTTCACACTCTTCTTTTGAATGTACCGTAATTTGATATTTGCCGCATATTCATAATTAGGCTGATGATAAGAACGCAGCTGTGCACAGGACAGTATACATGCATTGTATGATATGTTTTATGTAGACCACAACTTACATCCAACGTCTTTAACCCCTTAAGGACACATGACATGTGTGACATGTCATGATTCCCTTTTATTCCAGAAGTTTGGTCCTTAAGGGGTTAAAAAGACACATTCCTACTCTAAAAAGCAAATAGTCAGCTATACAGGAGATCTACAATTTACAAACATCCTTAAGAATAAAGTTATTTCTTCATCCTCTGTTTCTTGGAAAATGTTGCTAGGCTGTTTCAGTTTGCCTGGTAAGACTCCAATGATTATGTAAATCTTATATCTTAGATAGGAATTATCACTTTTAAAGTTTTAGTATATTTTGTCCACTTACATTTTGGCACACCAAAGGAAAGATGGGCCATCTTCTTCACTCTGTCTTTAGCTACTGATGGCTTCATCTGAGAGGGACTGCATCGCTGTTCTATTCTATCACATGCAAGTTGAGGGTATTTGAAAGATTTTATGAGTCAGAGGGTTCTTCCATGACCTACAAAAAGTGACATAAGTCAGCACAATATAAATACTAGTAACTATAAAAAGTGATGTGATATAAGTTGGCACGATATAAACACTAGTAACTATAAAAAGTGATGTGATATAAGTTGGCACGATATAAACACTAGTAACTATAAAAAGTGATGTGATATAAGTTGGCACGATATAAACACTAGTAACTATAAAAAGTGATGTGATATAAGTTGGCACGATATAAACACTAGTAACTATAAAAAGTGATGTGATATAAGTCGGCACGATATAAATACTAGTAACTATAAAAAGTGATGTGATATAAGTTGGCACGATATAAACACTAGTAACTATAAAAAGTGATGTGATATAAGTTGACACGATATAAACACTAGTAACTATAAAAAGTGACGTAATATAAGTTGGCACGATATAAACACTAGTAGCTATAAAAAGTGACGTTATATAAGTCAACACGATATAAACACTAGTAACTATAAACAGTGACGTGATATAAGTCGGCACGATATAAATACTAGTAACTATAAAAAGTGATGTGATATAAGTTGGCACGATATAAACACTAGTAACTATAAAAAGTGATGTGATATAAGTTGGCATGATATAAACACTAGTAACTATAAAAAGTGATGTGATATAAGTCGGCACAATATAAACACTAGTAACTATAAAAAGTGATGTGATATAAGTCGGCACGATATAAATACTAGTAACTATAAAAAGTGATGTGATATAAGTCGGCACGATATAAACACTAGTAACTATAAAAAGTGACGCGATATAAGCCGGCACAATATAAACACTAGTAGCTATAAAAAGTGACGTGATATAAGTCGGCACGATATAAACACTAGTAACTATAAAAAGTGACGTGATATAAGTCTGCATGATATAAACACTAGTAACTATAAAAAGTGACGCGATATAAGCCGGCACAATATAAACACTAGTAACTATAAAAAGTGACGTGATATAAGTCTGCACGATATAAATACTAGTAACTATAAAAAGTGATGTGATATAAGTCGGCACGATATAAACACTAGTAACTATAAAAAGTGACGCGATATAAGCCGGCACAATATAAACACTAGTAACTATAAAAAGTGACGTGATATAAGTCGGCACGATATAAACACTAGTAACTATAAAAAGTGACGTGATATAAGTCTGCATGATATAAACACTAGTAACTATAAAAAGTGACATGATATAAGTCGGCACAATATAAACACTAGTAACTATAAAAAGTGATGTGATATAAGTCGGCACGATATAAACATTGATGTGATATAAGCCGGCACGATATAAATACTAGTAACTATAAAAAGTTATGCGATATAAATCAGCACGATATAAACACTAGTAGCTATAAAAAGTGACGTGATATAAGTCGGCACGATATAAATACTAGTAACTATAAAAAGTGATGTGATATAAGTCGGCACGATATAAATACTAGTAACTATAAAAAGTGATGTGATATAAGTTGGCACGATATAAACACTAGTAACTATAAAAAGTGATGTGATATAAGTTGGCACGATATAAACACTAGTAACTATAAAAAGTGATGTGATATAAGTTGGCACGATATAAACACTAGTAACTATAAAAAGTGATGTGATATAAGTTGGCACGATATAAACACTAGTAACTATAAAAAGTGATGTGATATAAGTTGGCACGATATAAACACTAGTAACTATAAAAAGTGATGTGATATAAGTCGGCACGATATAAATACTAGTAACTATAAAAAGTGATGTGATATAAGTTGGCACGATATAAACACTAGTAACTATAAAAAGTGATGTGATATAAGTTGGCACGATATAAACACTAGTAACTATAAAAAGTGACGTAATATAAGTTGGCACGATATAAACACTAGTAGCTATAAAAAGTGACGTTATATAAGTCAACACGATATAAACACTAGTAACTATAAAAAGTGACGTGATATAAGTCGGCACGATATAAATACTAGTAACTATAAAAAGTGATGTGATATAAGTTGGCACGATATAAACACTAGTAACTATAAAAAGTGATGTGATATAAGTTGGCATGATATAAACACTAGTAACTATAAAAAGTGATGTGATATAAGTCGGCACAATATAAACACTAGTAACTATAAAAAGTGATGTGATATAAGTCGGCACGATATAAATACTAGTAACTATAAAAAGTGATGTGATATAAGTCGGCACGATATAAACACTAGTAACTATAAAAAGTGACGCGATATAAGCCGGCACAATATAAACACTAGTAGCTATAAAAAGTGACGTGATATAAGTCGGCACGATATAAACACTAGTAACTATAAAAAGTGACGTGATATAAGTCTGCATGATATAAACACTAGTAACTATAAAAAGTGACGCGATATAAGCCGGCACAATATAAACACTAGTAACTATAAAAAGTGACGTGATATAAGTCTGCACGATATAAATACTAGTAACTATAAAAAGTGATGTGATATAAGTCGGCACGATATAAACACTAGTAACTATAAAAAGTGACGCGATATAAGCCGGCACAATATAAACACTAGTAACTATAAAAAGTGACGTGATATAAGTCGGCACGATATAAACACTAGTAACTATAAAAAGTGACGTGATATAAGTCTGCATGATATAAACACTAGTAACTATAAAAAGTGACATGATATAAGTCGGCACAATATAAACACTAGTAACTATAAAAAGTGATGTGATATAAGTCGGCACGATATAAACATTGATGTGATATAAGCCGGCACGATATAAATACTAGTAACTATAAAAAGTTATGCGATATAAATCAGCACGATATAAACACTAGTAGCTATAAAAAGTGACGTGATATAAGTCGGCAAGATATAAACACTAGTAACTATAAAAAGTGATGTGATATAAGTCGGCACGATATAAATACTAGTAACTATAAAAAGTGATGTGATATAAGTTGGCACGATATAAACACTAGTAACTATAAAAAGTGATGTGATATAAGTTGGCACGATATAAACACTAGTAACTATAAAAAGTGATGTGATATAAGTTGGCACGATATAAACACTAGTAACTATAAAAAGTGATGTGATATAAGTCGGCACGATATAAACACTAGTAACTATAAAAAGTCATGTTATATAAGCCAGCACGATATAAACACTAGTAACTATAAAAAGTGACGTGATATAAGTCTGCACGATATAAATACTAGTAACTATAAAAAGTGATGTGATATAAGTCGGCACGATATAAACACTAGTAACTATAAAAAGTGACGCGATATAAGCCGGCACAATATAAACACTAGTAACTATAAAAAGTGACGTGATATAAGTCGGCACGATATAAACACTAGTAACTATAAAAAGTGACGTAATATAAGTTGGCACGATATAAACACTAGTAGCTATAAAAAGTGACGTTATATAAGTCAACACGATATAAACACTAGTAACTATAAAAAGTGACGTGAAATAAGTCTGCACGATATAAATACTAGTAACTATAAAAAGTGACATAAGTCGGCACGATATAAATACTAGTAACTATAAAAAGTGACATAAGTCGGCACGATATAAATACTAGTAACTATAAAAAGTGATGTGATATAAGTCTGCATGATATAAACACTAGTAGCTATAAAAAGTGACGTGATATAAGTCGGCACAATATAAACACTAGTAACTATAAAAAGTGACGTGATATAAGTCGGCACGATATAAACACTAGTAACTATAAAAAGTGATGTGATATAAGTCAGCATGATATAAACATTAGTAACTATAAAAAGTGACGTGATATAAGTCTGCATGATATAAACACTAGTAACTATAAAAAGTGACATGATATAAGTCGGCACAATATAAACACTAGTAACTATAAAAAGTGACATGATATAAGTCGGCACAATATAAACACTAGTAACTATAAAAAGTGACATGATATAAGTCGGCACAATATAAACACTAGTAACTATAAAAAGTGACATGATATAAGTTGGCACGATATAAACATTAGTAACTATAAAAAGTGACGTGATATAAGTCTGCATGATATAAACACTAGTAACTATAAAAAGTGACATGATATAAGTCGGCACAATATAAACACTAGTAACTATAAAAAGTGATGTGATATAAGTCGGCACGATATAAACATTGATGTGATATAAGCCGGCACGATATAAATACTAGTAACTATAAAAAGTTATGCGATATAAATCAGCACGATATAAACACTAGTAGCTATAAAAAGTGACGTGATATAAGTCGGCAAGATATAAACACTAGTAACTATAAAAAGTGACGTGATATAAGTCGGCACGATATAAATACTAGTAACTATAAAAAGTGATGTGATATAATTCGGCACGATATAAACACTAGTAACTATAAAAAGGGACGTGATATCAGTTGGCACAACATAAATAATAACTATGATTAGTGATGTAAGTTTGCACTGTATAATAATAGTAACTGGAGTAAAATTTACAATGTGTAATAAATGTTTTGCCCAGGTCACCTTTTATCAGGTTTTCACAATACAATATAAACGTGGAATAGAGAAGATATATAGTTTTATGTTCCACTTGATATAGCAAGAGTACATAATCACAGTCTTTCTCCCCCTGAACGTTGATCACTGAACATTCCTTTGTATTGCCTGATAAAGTCCTATAGAATGGCTTATTTATTAAGAGCTCATACATTTTATCAGTAACAAAGGACAAATAGAAAATTATGTCTGTCAGCATATTTTTTAATCTCATGAACTACTTATATGCCATTTATATTTAGCAATACATCAAATGAGCATTTCTATGTAGAGGATACCATAGCCTTTACATAGAAACTAAGTGTCACACATTCCATTTTAAAGGGACACTATAGTCACCAAAACAACGTTAGCTTAATGATGCATTTAGGAGCCCCAACATGTTCATACTGGCTTATAGTGAAAAGGTTTGAGAACCTACCTTCCTCCAGCTTTGTAATAACTATCCAGAAAATATCAAATCGTTTGGTTTAAAAACAGTAAAATAGAGGTTTCTAATTATGTTCAATGAAACTATAATTGCAGTATTTCCTATGGTTTAATTATATCTCTACTATACATTTAAAATATATAACCTTATAAACATTGTATTGGCTGTGATTTGATTGTGAAATGTATCTGTTGATCATAATATGTTGTCCGGTTTTTCATACCTACCTGACTACGCCAGATTACATTTTAAACAAAATTAATAAATAAATCGGTGCCAGGCATACCTCAGTTATTTGCGTTTATTCAAGCCAACATTGCATCTTAATGGAATGATTGTAGACTTTGTAACTGAACATTCACCAGATAATATTTTTTCTACTCTAGGATATTTGTATTCATAAGCAAGACTGCTTTAAAGCAACGGTCTCTTTAAAAATAAAAATAAACTTTAACTGTCTATATATTACTTTAAATTTTTATTTTCACGTTTTTAAGATATCTTAACAACACATCTGCTCTTATGTTTCCTGTCTCTGATGTTATTTTCCCAACATGCACTTGACCTTCTCCTCCCAATGGGATGGTAATTTTGTATTCTTTTTTTTTTAATCTCTCAATTATGTTTAGTAAATGGTAGAATAAAATAGAAACAGGAGGAGGTTTAGATTACTGTGCAAGTTTCACTATAAATTTAATCTATTAATAAAAATTGTGTTATAGAATGCTGAACCACTTAAAAAAAAAAACCAACACATAGGCTATTTTCCATAGTCTATTATTAAAGTATAATTCTTTCAATGACAAAGCAAATTTGGTATCAAAATACAAATGCACTAGACTTCAAGCTTAAAAAATTAATTAATGTATAGATAGAATTTTTTCTTAACAATTATTTATGAAATTAAAATAATTAACAATAGGATGTGCACCTTTTGAAGAATTGAATACTGAAAATTGCTCCGTTGCTTGGGATGAATAAAACAAACATAAATAAAAAATAGTAAAAACAAATATAATCCCTCAGCAAATATACAATAAATTATACTAGTTGTCATGTTGTAACCAGGGCAGCCACCAGAAATTTTGGGGCCCCTAACTCAGCTCAGGGTCTGGGGCCCGCCTCAAAAATGCCCACTGGGTCAGTGGCGGATCCAGAGCCTGATCTCGGGAGGGGCACTTGTAAATTATTTAACTAAATAATCCAGACACAATAACCACTACAGCTCAGTGTAGTGGTTATGGTGCCAATAGTGCCGGGACCCCCTCCCAGAGTAAGTAGTCAAACCGTTTAAGAACAGTTTGACAACTTACCTGAGGTCTGCTGGGATTAGGGCATAGGAGCAGTGGTGTGTGTGAGTGGTGCAGTTTGTGTGTGTGAGGGGGACAGTGTGTGAAGGTTGCTGTGTGTGAGTGAGGGCGGCAGTGTATGTCAGGGGTGCAGTGTGTGTGTTAGGGGGGCAGTGTATGTGTGTGTGACAGTTGCAGTGTATGTGTGTATGGGGGGCAGTGTGTGTGTATGGGGGGCAGTGTGTGTGTGTATGGGGAGCAGTGTGTGTGTATGGGGAGCAGTGTGTGTGTATGGGGAGCAGTGTGTGTGTATGGGGAGCAGTGTGTGTGTATGGGGAGCAGTGTGTGTGTGTGTATGGGGAGCAGTGTGTGTGTATGGGGAGCAGTGTGTGTGTGTATGGGGAGCAGTGTGTGTGTGTGTATGGGGAGCAGTGTGTGTGTGTATGGGGAGCAGTGTGTGTGAATGGGGGGGCAGTGTGTGTGAATGGGGGGGCAGTGTGTGTGAATGGGGGGGCAGTGTGTGTGAATGGGGGGGCAGTGTGTGTGAATGGGGGGGCAGTATATGTGTGGGAGGGGCAATGTGTGTGTAGGGTGTGAGAGTGTGTTATAAGGCATGTTTTTTTTTTTTATAATATGCTTTTTTTTTTACATTTATTTAATTAAAATAAAGATTAATTATGTCCCCCCCCCTCCCTTCTTACCTTTACTGGGAGGAGGGGGGGCATTTCTTGATCCCTGGTGGTCCCTGTGGGATTCATTGGTGGTTCCAGTGGGGAGAGTGAACTCTAGCCCGTAGCTCCAGGGCTAGAGTTCACTCTCGTGAGATTTGGAGCGTTGCCGTGGTAACCCCAGCAACGCTCCAAGCTCGCAAAAGGAGGACCCGGTAGAGCTGCAGGCTGAGCTCCCGGGTCCTCTCTCCCTCCCCCCTCCGGCTGCCAGCATAGTGCCTGCGGACCGGGGAGAGAGATCTCTGATCTCCCCTCCGGTCCGCAGGCACATTGCAGGGCTAGCAGCTGCATGTCCTGGCAGAGGAGGACTCCAAATACCGCCCACAGGAATACACACACAGACACAAACACACACACTGATACAAAAGGGCACAGATACATACTAACAGACACACATACTGAAACAGACATACACGCATACAGGCATACATACTGACACACACATACTGGGACATACATACTGGGACATACACACAGGCATACATAGTGACAGACAGACACATACTAACATACATACAGACACACATGCACGAGGACATAAAGACACATACATACAGACAATGACATACATACATACTCACACACATACATTCATACATGCAGACATACTGACAGACATACAGACACTGACATCCACACACACATACATTCATAATGGCATACAGACATACACAGACATACATTCATAATGGCATACAGACATACATACATACATTCAGACTGACATACATGCATATATACAGACATACATGCATACAGACATCCATATACACATACACACAGACATACGTTCATAATAATATGCAGACATACATTCATACTGACTTACAGACATACATATATACATATATAATGACATACATACAGACATACATATATACATACATAGACATACCTACAGACAGACATACTTGCATACATACATACACACAAACATGCATGCATACAGACATACATACAGACAGACAGACATACGTAGACATGCATACAGACAGACAGACATGCATACAGACAGACATGCATACAGACAGACAGACATGCATGCAGACAGACATGCATACAGACAGACAGACATGCATGCAGACAGACAGACATGCATGCAGACAGACAGACATGCATGCAGACATACATACAAAGACATACATACAGACAGCCATACACATAAATGCATACAGGCAGACAGACACACACAGAGCTCATTTTCCAGCCACCCTCCTGTCTCCTACCTTTTCTTTGCAGGAGGGTGGCTGGGGATGATGGGAGTCGGCGCCGGCGCGGCTGCTTCTTCACTAGCGCGCGCCCTCCTCCCGCGCGGAGTGTGCTGGGAGGAAGTGACTACTTCCTCTCAGCAGCACTTGCGGCTGCTTTTTTTTTTTTTTTTTAAAGGGGCCCGGTCGCGCTATACAACGGCCACAGCGCTGACCGGGCCCCTGAAGATATAGGGCCCATCGGGTGACCCTAAGTGTGTGGGCCACCCAATGGGCCCCACACGTGGGGCCCGGGCGGCCGGGCCCCCCAGGGCCGCCGGGCCCGTGACAACCGTTATGGTTGTCACCCCCTGATGGCGGCCCTGGTTGTAACACTGAATTCTCTATGATGACAACCGGTGTTTGTTTAACGTGTATGATATTGTAAGGTAAAAATTGTACTTGCAAAAAACCAAAACAGATAAGTAAGATACTTAGTGAAGAACAAAAGCTTCATTGTTTGAACTTTTGGTAACGTTCCTCAGGAGCACCTCAGACATGTAATTGTTCACCAATCTCTATGGAATAGAAATGTTACCATAAGTATATTTGACTGGCCCACCTGTAAGGGTGGTCCACTCCAGATCTGTAATTATTCAAAGAGTAAAAAAGTAGAGGAGGTAACTACAGTGATAAAACAATCAACAAGTAACTTTATACTCTACAAGATTAGGAATACAAAACAGTATTTTTAATGCTATAGTGTGCTCTTCTGCAATTAGTTTAAGCGTCCCCAACCAACCCCCCAAAAAATCTAAATCAAAATTGGAAAAAAGGGTTTTACTCCCATTTGTTTTACTATGTGTTGAGATCCAATCCCTGCAGCCACTCGATCCACTGCTGTGATGTCAAACCAACTCTTCTCTTTCATCCAATCCAATGCGCATGCGTGTGACTTGGTTCTCAAAGCGTTCGTGCCTCCACTAATGGTGTGTTAAACACGGCAATATAAGCATTGCCGTATCTAATAAACTAAAACTAAAGGACTACTACAACCAGACCACCTCATTGAGATGTAGTGGTCTGGATGCCTTTACTCCTCCTTTTAAAAGAGTACGGAAAAAAAAAGCTCAGGCATAGGGGTTAATCCTAGGATGTAAGAATATAACCAAATCATTACTTATAACAAGATGCAGCACATACAAAATAAACTTTTCGGGTACAGAGACCTCAATGTACAAATGCCCCCGGGGGTCTATGTGCCTGAAACATTTGTTGTGTATGTCCTACATCTTGTTTCTTAAATGAGTTGGTGAAACTCTTACACCTTAGCAGCATTAATCCTCTAGTTTTTTTATACTGCTTTAGGCCAAATCTGTATTTACAGGAAAGGTTGCTCCACATGTAAAGTGGGATTGGCTGTGTTGTGTAACATTTGTCATCTCATATTCTTAATTGGGCAGATTTCACAATCACAATGCAACAGAGTTTTGTTTATACAGTAAAACAAGTTCATGTTACCATCATAATTGACAAATCCCATTGGGGAAACCATGAGAAAACCTTGACTTGACTAACGAACAGGTATGATATACTTTTTGTATATAGTAGGTTGTACTTATTGCATTTATAGAGCAGGTTAGAGTTAAGAGAAGTAAGGTCATAGGTTAAGGATAAGGAGAAAATAGTTAGAAGAGTTAGGTTTTATGTTTGGATAATTAGGGTTAAGTCATTTACATTTAAGAGACACCAGTGCAAAAAATGCCCTAGTGTTTCTAGTGTTTTTTGGGAGGGGGAGCGGGGAGGGTTTGCAACAACAATTCATTCAATATCTCTGCCATACTCCCAAATCCAAGAAGAAGTGGTGAGACACTTAGCTTTATATTACCTATAGACTGGTAGCTCGTTTGAGCAGGGTCCTCTTCAACCCATCGTTCCTGTAAGTTTTCTTGTAATTGTCCTATTTATAGTTAAATCCCCCCTCTCATAATATTGTAAAGGGCTACGGAATCTGTTGGCACTAAATAAATGGCAGTAATAATAATAATAAAAAAAACACATTGATAGACAGATGATATATATATTGAGTAAGGTTTGTATGGATAAAGTCGTGTAATGTTAAAACGTTGGCTGAGAGTGTCATCCGAGACTGGACTGGGCTACACTATATGGGTAGATATATGGCTATATGGCTAAACAAATATAAAAAGCTATGGCCGTCCAAAACAGTCTAAGCATTTGACTGCGAAAAATGAAGAGTCCTTCACACTGTACAATTAAAGAAAACATCATTATTCAGCCCATAGCCCTCGCTGCATCAGAATTATTTATGTATGAATTCCAATTAAACAAGTTACATTTAGAAAAAAAAAAAGTCTGACACTCAAAGCTGATTAAAATGTCGCTTAGTTTAGATTGCTGGTTACATGCAGACTGAGAGTTGGTGGCTTTTTACATTATGTGCAAGTCAAAAAAGGAGATTAATTAGCCTTTTGACTGCAATGTATGGTTAACAGCTTGCTGAATTGAAGGTAAAATATGGTGATTGAGTGGATTTCAAATTTAAAACAAATCAGAAAAATAAATGATAGAGAAGTTATATAGCAGACTGTTGCAGCTAATGACGAGAAAGAAACAGCATAAATCACGGCTCAACATTTCAGGTCTTAAGCTACTAGATAGGCCTAAACGTTACTCATCACTGCGAGCCTGTAGGGTCCATGGCACACTCATTCGGGGCACTACTCAGGGCTACGTAGTGACATGACAATGGCTAGTGAAGAATGGAGAGTGGAACTAAGTCAGGACGGCGGAACGAGACCCAAAAATCGGGACTGACTCACCAATATCGGGACACTTGGGAGGTCTGCATAGCCATGTTGCATGCATTACAGATTACTTTATTAGGCAGCATCTGTACCCTATTAATGCTAATAAGTGTGCAGATGTTTATAAAAATACACCTTTCTTTCTCATCGGAGATGTTGCCTTTAAGTTGAAAGCAGCAGGTGCTGAGGATCATTTCATAAACCTAACCCTTATTCTTCTGACTCTAAATACCCCAGCTCTAATTATCCTAACCTCAGACCTATTTCTTCTAATTATAATTATCCTATTCCTAAACCCCATAACCCTACTTTTCATAACCCTGACTCTATTCTCCTAACCCTAGATCAACTAAACCCTAAACACAATTTCCTAGGTGCCAAATTAAATATAGACCCCACATCCCAAACCCTGGTCATGTATTTCACCCATTTAACCACTGTAACACCTGCCAGAAGGTGTCTGGACAGTGCTGTTAATTCCACTGTTGGAATTGTGTTTCTTCTGAAGTGTGACTTTAAAGGACCACTCTAGTGCCAGGAAAGCATACTCGTTTTCCTGGCACTAGAGTGCCCTGAGGGTGCCCCCACCCTCAGGGACCCCCTCCCGCCCGGCTCTGGAAAGGGGAAAGGGGTAAAAAATTACCTTTTTCCAGCGCTGGGCGGAGAGATCTCCTCCTGCTCTCCTCCTCCGATCCTCCTCTTCTCCTCCCCGTCGGCTGAATGCGCACGCGCGGCAAGAGCTGCGCGCGCATTCAGCCGGTCACATAGGAAAGCATTCATAATGCTTTCCTATGGACGCTTGCGTGCTCTCACTGTGAAAATCACAGTGAGAATCACGCAAGCGCCTCTAGTGGCTGTCAATGAGACAGCCACTAGAGGACATAGGGGGAAGGCTTAACCCATTCATAAACATAGCAGTTTCTCTGAAACTGCTATGTTTATGAAAAAATGGGTTAACCCTAGAAGGACCTGGCACCCAGACCACTTCATTAAGCTGAAGTGGTCTGGGTGCCTAGAGTGGTCCTTTAAATCCCAGGGGCAGGGCAGCTGGGGTATAGAGAAGAATAGCTCTTCTGTAAAATAAACATAAATACATCAAATAAAAGACCCATGGTGAAAACACACAGGCAAAGTGGATTCAAATGTATGCACTTCCTTTAACAAAATGTTGTCAGCAAAACAGATTGTGCTCCCTTTGAATTTTAAAGAAAACCTGCAGGTCTATTCAGAGCCTCTGGGAATGTAAGTAATATGTAAAATAGGGAAAAATACATAGATTAACAAAAAGCACAGGAAATTTACATTACATTAAATTAGCACCTATTCCCTTGCCAGCTAGAACCTGGGTTTCCATTAGCATGTTCTACATAATAAACTCATTCACTTCCAGTTAGGATTATATCATTTATTTACCTTGGAATAAGGTGCTATTTACTTTTCAGCATTCAGCAGGTCTACTTATCAATGTGTATTTAATAAGTAAATACACATAACTTATCCCCCTTCAGTAACTATATACAATGGTTTCTGTAGGTAAATGCTAGGAGTTATCCTGTAATACACATTTAACACATTCTTCCATTCTAGATATCATGTGATGATGATGATGATGATGATGTTGTATAACGAACAGGATGGGTACACGTGTAGTGAGATTGTAAGGCCCTGAATCCTAAATGTGTTGGGGTTTTTTTTTTTCACTCAATACACTGTATGTGTGACTTTTCTCATTCATTCCTGCTTTGTTCAATATAGTTCCAAGTAAATACGCTGCATTATCTGTAATCAAACATTATGGCTTCTGATTATTTTGGAGCCTAACGCTCAGCGAAAGCTGAGTTACAGCTGCATGGCACCCTACGTGAAATGCTAGCCTCCCATAAGAAAGCATTGGAAGGCTAGTGGGACTTCGACGCAAAACACTGTGCTGTGCCAATCAGATGATCTATTTGAAATAGCAGAATTTCACTCGGATATTTCAGAGGATCTGCCTCTTGTGGCTGTCAAAGTGACAGCCGTTAGAGGCATCTAAGCCCTGCACTTTAAACATTACCGTTACTGCAGGACTAGTAATGGTAGGCACATGGCACCCAGACCACTTCATTGAGATGAAGTGGTCAAAGTGGTTATAGTGTCCGTTTAAAAACTCAGCATTTCCATGGCAACATTTTAAATTGATGCAAATTGTCTCCAATCTTTGTTGGCTCTTTTTTCAAATCTTTGATTTAACTTTCTACTTTTTTTTAACACAATTAAAGAGCCATTGAGAGAGAACAAGCCAGGCTACTGAACAATGCTTGCTCTGTTTTGACTTTTACCTGCATTTTGACTGGTTTGATTTGCTGCCAAAGATTGAGATTGCTGAGAGCAAGATTTAACATCAATGACCCAGCAGACTAAATTCCTTCCAAATGATGGTATCACTTCTTCTTTGTTCCTGACCACTCATTTATGATTCCCATTCTCGACCTGCAACCAGTGAAAAGGTTTATTTAAAAAATCATGAGGTTTAAGAACTAAATTCCACAGCTGGTGTTATATATCACTGAAATTAAATGGTTTTTTTTTTCAATTCTTTATTTTCTTTGTGCAATGATGAGACAGGCATGGTATCAGGCCACAATAATAATAAGATCTTGTGTGACATTCATATAAGAACAGTGGTAAGTTGGATTTCTGCACAGTATTTTATGTTAATTAATATTCATTTATGCGGAATATGTGAGCGTGGGGTGAGCATAGGCGTGTTGCAATGTCAGCTGACTTTAGAGTATGCAAGGCTTTATGTGTAATACACCCTGTACGCTTAGAGCCACAAGGTGAAGTGTGTTGTTTGTGCTGTGCGAGTGACGCTTAAGTCCCTCACACTGCAGGTGTGTCTAAGAGGCCGTCTATGTCTGTGAGCACAATGTACCTATGTGGTCTGTGAGGCGTCGTACTCTTATGGTATGCGTCGCGCACAAGGTGTACAGCTTGGTATTTGGTATGTGTCCTGAACTTGAGCTTTGGCATGGCTAGTAAGAGCCGTGGATTATCTCCAGAGCTCATGGCTCGTAATTGGGTCAGCTTATGGCTTCGGTAGGGTATGTGCGGTGCCAGGGGCTAACATACCAGTTATGTGAGGCTATTCACGTCCTCAAACCCAGGAGGACACGGGGGGGGGTATACTTAGGAGCGCTTGTGAGAGCGTAAGGCTCATGCGCGGTTGGATTAGCCCCCTTTTGTGGAGCCGCTAGTTATGTAGAGTGTGGGTCGTCAGCGGGTATGTCGGTCAAAAGGTCAACTTTATACATGGAATTTGGGAAAGGAGAATTAGATGCTGAACATTAACACTTTATAACAGGATAACATTAAAGGGGACATGTCCTTGCGGTGTTCCGGTCATCCAGTCCCATCTCTCGTGCCGTCGCCTCCTCTAGGGGTGAAAGGAATTATTCGTTCTGGGTCCCAGGTTTGTGGGGTAGATGGAGCGGCCGGGGTCAGGGTCTGCGGCGGTAGTCCCACTGCCTGGAGGAAGGAGTGGGACTCCTCCGGTGAGGTGAGTTTCACCGCTGCGCCATTCTTGGTGACCTAGGGAAGGACCACCTGTATTCAATTCCCACCTCCCTAAGCCGAGATGTCACCGTGCTCAAGGATTTTCTCCATTGTACCGTGCTTCGGGTTAAGTCGTGGAAGAAGGTAAGTTGTGCTGCCTCGAACTTGAGCGGGGTTTTCCCTTTCAATGCATTCATAAGTCGTTGTTTGTCCGACAGGGAGTGACACCTGATGATTACATCTCGAGGAGCGGAGGATGGAGCCTGCTTGGATTTGGCTATGCGGAAGCAGCAATTAAGGTCTGTCTTTTTGGCCTGAGTGTGCGGCCAAAAAGTGGCAGTTCGGCCACGTCAGTGGAGTCCGGGATGCCCCTGATTTTAATATTAGCACGACGGCTGCGGTCCTCAGCGAGGTCGGCTCTCATGAGGAGTGCAGACTGAGCTGACTGTACGTTTTGCAGGGATTCCCTGAGTCCTGTCACCTCCTGTCATAAGTCTGCAATATCCTCTTCTGATGCCCGTGTGCATGCTGTTACCGCCTGGACTTCTGTCCTGATGAGATCCAGGTCGGCATTTGATGATTGTCTCAGTACTCGCAGGAGTTTTAATATGTCCTGCTTGGTGGCCGGTGCAAGTGCATTTCTCTCCGCTTCCTGCTCTACTAGGGACATAGTAATAGCATGAGTCGGTGCCCCGTTGTGTTCTGTACTTGTGTCTCCGAGATCCGCATCTGTAGCTTCGCGGGACGCCATCTTGGAGGTCGAGGAGCACTGAAGCATGGTGCCAATGTTACGGGTGTTTTGGCTCTCCCCCGTCTGTGTTTTTTGAGACCGGCGTCCCATAGCTTTCGTGAGGTGGGTGCCGTTCGCTTGTATTGTCGGGTCGGCACTCGTGTCGCCAGTTGTCAGCTCCGGTATCAGGGATGCGGCTGTAAAGGCACGTAGGTCGAGGTAGGCCCGGGTGCCTTTCCTCGTTTTTCTACCCTTGTCCGTGTACTGGAAAGGCATCAGCTTGGTGCCCGCAGCTTAGTGGTATTTTTGTTAAAGGTCTCTTGCTTGGATGGCACTGTGGGGCCTTCGATTATAGGGGATTTGTCGCTTTTGTTTAGGAGCTCTACAGAAGTGCGTCCATGCTGCTTGGCTGTCAAGCTCCGCCCCCCACTGAAATTAAATGTTGTAGTCAAGGATTGGCTTTCTACAAAAATTATCTTATTAAGGAAATCATACTGCTTGTATAAATTCAAAGAATTCACTGACATTTTGTCCACTTAAAGATGAGTTAAAGGGACACTCCAGACCCCTAAAGCACTGTAGCTTGCTGAAAAGTTTTATGTGTGACGACTAAAAAGATGTGTGTCCTCTTTTTTATTATGGAAAGAGTACATATTTTTAATAGAAATTGACACTTTTATAAATTATACTGGTTACACCCTCCTGGCTTTCAAACAGATGACAGCTCATGTTACTTCCTGGTTTGGTTAGCTTATTTGCTCTGAACACAAGAGGCAGCAATTGCCCAGAGAACCTGTTTTGCAAAGACTTTCTTGAGCTGCATTGGGAAGTCTGTGATTGGACAGACACAAAAAGTCTGGACGGGGTTAGAAGGGCAGGGCTTGCAAACAGATTTGCAGGTTTTGAATGCTGTTTTAAGATACAACCCTGATGAAAAAATGCATAATTAAGTGCATGCAAGTTTTCATTTGGAGTATATCTACTAAAAATTTATTTTCTATTTATTTTATATTTGGGAAGTGAAGTGTCCTTTTAACATTGAGATATAATAATGATCTACTGATGAAGCCCACAATGCCAGTAGATTAAGATGAAACTTAAGGCCTAAAATCAAACCATCAAATGGTAGATGCAAATGGGTAATCTATATTTTTAGTACCAAAAACAGAGGAACAAATATAATAAAATTATTCCTTTGCATCTGTTATTATAATTGTACCATTATGATTCGTGAGAAAACCAGCATTTTCTAACTTTATTCGTTTAATATTTTGGATATTTTTTTACATTTCGTTTATTTGTTCGGTAGTTTTTAAACTACCAAACAACCGACCACCCCTCTGGCTCATTATCACAAAAGGAAACCTTCAATTAAGCGCTCTCTATGTGTGGCCATCTTGTTAGCACGAAAGGAGGCAGCGGGACTTGGTCGTCGAGTGTCTGGAACTAAAATCGGACACTCGACTTCTCAAAACACCGGTCAAACTGATGAACACCTGCTTCCTTTTCCCAAACAGTTAGGAGAGCGCTATTCGGTAGTTTGGTTCCCACGAACCAGGGGAACAATCGTTTGTTCAGTTTTGTGACTTAACAAAATAGACCGACCGCACAGCCTAAACAAATGGAACGGTTTCTGGCCAGGAGCCTCGTGTGCAGTCGGTCAAATGGGACTTCCATGAAATTCGAAAACCCCTAAACCGATCTGGGTGATTTTTGGATATGTTGGTCACCCAGATCGGGGCTATCAGGGGATGTGACATTTGTGGGGGTCCTGTATGTTTTGGGGTGTTTTTCAAGTTTTGTGAAAATTGTGTTCTCTTTGCCCAGAGATAATTAAGTTATTACTTAATCTGACCCAATTATCTCCAGACAGAGAAGAGGGACTTTACTGTTTGTACTAGGAGTGTCACTGTTTGTCCCTGTATTGTCATTGGTTGTAATAAGTTGTGTTTCTGTTTTCCATCAGGTCCAAGGGGTGTTCCTCTGGCCTGGAGAATCGCATAAAAGCCAGTGTGGCACAATAACATTTCATTCCTGTTACCCCCTCATCATGTTTCAGCTGATGTTTGGGTACCTGATTATTGCTTTGGGAAATTCTGCTTGAACGCTGCATCTACTCTGGAGTAAGAGACGAATGGGTAGACGAACAGACAAACCCCTAGCTACCACTTCAAGGTTCGTCACAAGGACCTACACATAATAAGAATAAAAAAATAATATATATCTTATAGGCTTGAGCACAGCCTAGTTTGTTGATATTTCGTTTTACTTATTCTTTATCAAAATATGTAAAGTTTTAATTTAGAGAAGATGTTAATGTATTTTTCGTCTTGTTTTCTATGATAAATTGAAAGCTGCAGAGTTTATGAGTTTTGGAGAAACTGATGAGAAATGTATTTGTGTCAAGCTACCTCTGAACAGGGCTGTGGAAGCTTCTCTCACGCGTCCTCTCTGTTCTGCTTCTTCTATCTTTATGCTTTAGGCATTCAGACATACAGAGGCGGCTCTCTAATTAGGCGACTTAAGTGGTCGTCTAAGGCCTCACGCTGATGAGGGCCTCGCGGCCGCCTAAATCGCCTTAGGGCAGACTACCATGTTGCTCTGACTGGAGATTGCAACCTTTACCACATGGTCTGCAGCTCACTCCCGGCGGAGCTGCAGACCAGAGAGCCACACCACCAAGGAGGCGCCCACAGGACCACCAGGGAAGGTAATTATGAACCCCCCTCCCTCTGTCTCCACCCTGCTACCCCCTGTCACTACCCCTCAACCCCTGTTACTGCCCCTTCACACCTCTACCCCCTGTTATTACCCCACTGCCCCTCCACCCCCTCACCCCCTGTTACTGTACCTCCATCACCCTACCCCCTGTTACTACCCCTACCCCCTGTTACTACCCCACTACCCATGTTACTGCCACTTCACCCCTCTACCCCTCTACCCCTTTTACTTCCCACTACCCCTTGTCACTGCCACTCAACCCCCTATCACTGCTCCCCATATCCCCCACCCCCTGTTACTACCCCCTGTTACTGCTCCTCCACCCCTCTACCCCCTGTCACTGCCCCTCCATCCCACTTCCCCCTGTTACTACCCCCTAATCCCTGTCACTTCCTGTCCACCCCCCCTACCCCCTGTTACATCCCCCCTCCGCCTGTTACTGTCCCTCCATTCCCTCTACCCCCTGTCACTTCTCCTCCATCCCCCTACCCCCTCAAACCTCCTCCTACCTACTGTCACAGCCCCTTACCCCCTGTGACTGCCCTTCCACAGTCCCCCCCCCCCCCCCCAAAATGTCACAACCCACCTTATTGGCTGTGGGATGACAGCCCCCACTACACACACACACTGTCATAGCCCCCCTCCACACACAATGTCGCCCCCACACGCACACATTGTCACCCCATACACATATACTATCACCATTACCAAACACTTTCAGCCCCCACACACTGTCTCCCCCTTCACCCAGCCACACTTACATTAAACCCTCCTAATCCTGTCCCACTCACCCCCTCCAACCATACCAAACTCACCTCCCCTTGCTTTACTACAATTACCCCATCACATTAGCCCTCCCTTAATCCTGTCAGACTCACCTTCTCTTGCACTGTCGCACACAGTCCCCAACCCTTTCACGCTCATCCTCTATCAGTCTGTCCCACTTATCCCCTTCACCCTGCCACACTCACATAAGCCCCTCCAATCCTGTCCTTCGACTGTGCCACACTCACACCAAACCCTGTCACACTCTCCACCCAACGCTGCCACATAACTCGAATCCTGCCACATTAACCCCCTTAATCTTGTCCAAGTAAGTATGATGACTGAAATATTGCCATTCCATGTTTTTTATACACAATTCAATTTTCCTAATTCCCACAAACACTATATAAGAAATTAATAACCAACATCTGGAGAAAAGATTTGCATCAAATATAACACATGAGACTTCAAGGGTCCAGGTACACCATATCTATGAATTAACTGTGACTCAAGTATGATTTGTTGGTGTGCTCAATTCACTGTGCCAATGCCTTATCTTTTCGATGCGATCTATAGTGATTGGATCGGCACTCTACTTTCAAGTGTGTAGATATCCAACATGGGTGGCAATCAGATTATTAAATTGGAAAAATGAGCCTTACAGAAACAACCACTAGAAGAGGGGAATGTTCATGCAGATACAGCAGGTGGGTTTTTGGTGCCTACTTTCATCCAAGGGTTACCAAAATATATATTCATAGCACCACGCTGTTTATATATAGAAGTAGAGTTTGGGGGGAGGGAGGGGTAGAATGTGTATAGTGTGTGGAATTTACCGATTATAAATTAAACAAATTTTTTATGAACAGTTGAATTAATCCACTTACTAAGGGATAATTAACAGTTTGAACAATGTTTTATGGCTTCAGGCTGCAAAACCAGAATAATTGCTTCGCGGGAGAAGTTTAAACAAAAACACAGTCAGGATTATATAAGAAACTGTCACTGTTCTGAAAGTTTAGTGATTATGTCTGGACTGACATAGGAACTTAATTGGAAGACCTCAGCGGTCCCGGACCCAAAAATAGGTCCCATTGCTATCTTCAGTGGAATGTCATTAGTTACAACAAGCACATTCTACTTGTCCTACTATAGGTTGAATCCACTGCTGTGTCATTGAGACCCCATTGGCAGTGTGAAGAGGCTAATGAAGGGGTCTTGCAGGATGTATAATATATATTATGATCGCAGAATAAGTCAATCAGCTACCTTTGAAGAACAGGTTTCCAATGCCAAGCACATAGTACAGACTCCTGTCAAAAAACTGTTTTAGGAACCGCTGTGCTACATAATTAATTTAGCTATTGCTCTCACCTTGGAAACCTACATCCCTGATCCCATGTGCTTATTAACAGGCATTTCACTCAACTCATCTTTACACATTTGTAGATTAAATCTTAATATATTTTTCTCTGTAAAAATTATTTATAGCTAGGCATGTAAAACATTATTTTTTTTTAAATGGCAAATGTGACAGATCCCAGTAAAAGCTACATTATTTCACCTCCCTAATCACTTATTTAATAGTAGGCTAATTCATTCTTCTTATTTTATACAAATCATGACTGAGAGTGAGTAAATTTTTATTCCCTTGGGGCACTTTAACATACTCCCACTACTCGAATATATACTGAGATCCAGCAGTCGTGTTCTGTCTTGGAGCCAATGAGGCGACTGACAATAATAAAGAGGAAACTGACAATTCTTCAATAACTGAGGTCATGGCGCTGAACTTGGAGTTGCTAATTTATTTTATTAGATTCAATTGTAAAAAGATGAGATCAGCTTGGGTTTAACCACATACATATTGAAAATGCTAAGTTTCCTGGGCCCACCAGACTCCCTTTTACTCCACAGCCAGCAGTCAGATTGTAATTTTTTTCTTTAATGAATATTAATTTATTTGGTGCCAACTGAATGAGGGGACACTTCATATTTGCAATACTTACTGCTCCTTTTCAGGAGGACAAAACCATATTTTGAAGTAGTGACAGATCGGTGTCCTTTATACTGTTCCCAATATTTGCAACGTGAAAGAGGCTGTTAGTGATTAGTGGCAATGTTGTGTCCCATACTGCCCAATTCCATACCAAGCCTCTATCACAAAGTGAATGTCATCAGAACGTAATGGACACAGATTTGTCACTACTCCAAACAGAATACCACAAATGATACATGGTTAGAAGGGCAGAATATTGAGGTATTAACGGGATAGCATATAAAGGGGAGAAGGAATGAAAAGAGGAGAGTAACTAAAAACAGGAGGGAGACATGGAATAAGGAGAGGAGTGAGATATGAATTGTGGATAATTCCTCCGCTCCTTATTGCATATCTATTCTATCCCTGATAATAAAGTGGAGGAATAAGTAGAGAAGAAGGATAATGAATAAGGAAAGAAAGAAGAGATTAAACTGGTAGAAGAGACTGAAAATAGAGTAGGAAGATGGCATGAGAAGGAGAGAAGTCAAATAGTGGTAGCAGGATATTACATTAAAATGAAGAAGAATGTGGATGAAAAAGAGGGAAGTCAGAAAGGATGCAGATGGAATAGAAATGAATAGACAAGGGGAGTAGATGAGGTTGGAAAATAATATTTTGGTAGAAGATGAAATTGATGAGATTGTGTGGTTGGGGAATGGGGCCTGAACCTCATTGCGGCTGGACGTGTGTCGGGTGAGCTCCGAGCATGTTCCTTAATTTAAATGATTTAATCAACTCCCAGCAAGCCAGTCTGTACTATACTAAGACTTACCCATCTCTGGGGCCGGCCATGGTGCTCACTATCCATTTTCTGGTGCGGCTACTGGTGCGGCCTTGAGTCATGCCAAAGCATGAATTCGCATTTGATATATGTAATGAGTTGTTTTTTTGTACATGTTTGGATAACCTCTATTGTAGGCTCTTATCTTACACCAGGTCTAAGCCATAAAACTACTAAGATAACCATCACCAGAGCTGGACATAGGGCATTGTAAAAGGTATTGGTGCATGTGCTCTGACTTTGGGATCTTCAAAGGACAACATATTTTAAGAAAATATGGAGAGGGCAATAAACTGGCTGGCCAAACCCCTCTGATCTACCAACTTAGAAACATCTAGTTTTGAGTTATATAATGAGGATGTTGGACTATGCAAGAAAGATTTCTTTTTTCAACAACTACTGTGTACCTGTAACATCTGAATCTCCCACAAGAATTATATATAATTGGTAGCTATATGTAAGGTTCTCTTTTGCTTTGCAATTTGTTATCTATGTTTCTGTATGTCATTTATTTCTGTATTGTTGTACCCAGCACTCTGAATCTTTTTTGTCAGAGTAAATGTTTACCTAATCAGCTTGTGTCTTTGTTCTCTATGAGCTTCCTCTCCTGAGGAAAGCTCAGGTAAACACGTTACCAAATGGGTTGATTATATATGTCTGATCAGTAAAGTAAGGTTGTGATCCTATAATTCTACTGTGTGTGGCGTAACCTAAGGCACCCGGATTTAAAATCTTGGTGGTGGCAGTAAAGTGTGTACTAGGGTGTTAGTGTAGAAGGTACTGCAGGGGTTAATTTAGTGGTTGCTGGGACTAGCAACAGGTAACCAGGGGTCTTGTGTCATTAACCCTTTCACTTCCATACTCTCCCCACCGTCTCAGCTGGGCCAATAGCCGATGCTCGTGATATCTATTGCATACGTCTGGCTGGTGAGGAGGCATCCATCCTGCACAGCACCAGGCTGGCAAAGAGATATATTGCAGCCCCATATCCCCCCCTCTGGACCAGTGGGAGTTATCCCGGTCCCCACTGGCCCCCAGCACTTACCAGCGCTTACCTACTCTTTGGGAAATCTGACTGTAACTCGTCCACACAAGATGGCGGCTGCGCCTTCTCTTCATGATCACAAGAGAGAACAACTCATGACTGGGTTGCACAATCCCTGAGGTGCTTGGAGGAGATCTTTGAGAATTGCTGGGTCTTTTTGGAGGCACACATGGCAGTAAAGCTGCTTGTACCTCAGGAAGCTGAATGGAGGAGTGAGAGCCAGGAGGAGAGAGGGCCCACTTCGGGTAAACAACCTTCACCAGCACGAGTTCTTCCTACTACTAGCCCACCTGGAGTGTGACCCCGAAGCATCGTCCACACATACAGAAGGCTACCCGCACTCAGAGGCCCTACAACACCTGGGCCTTCTGTTTATCCCCCTATGAAGAAGGTCTTGGACTTTGAGAGCCCCCAGGTTCCTTGTTTACTGATGCGGGCCAGGATAATGGCCTGGGGCTGGAGAGGCACTCTAACTCGTACCTCCAATATGGCTACCGTCAACGACCTACACATGCCTACCATAGTGAACTTAATACATCAGGGAATTGGCTAAACATCACTTTTCCCACTTGGACAACCTGCCAGTTCTCTGTGTGAGGTCTCCTTGGGTGGAGTGGACACCATTCTGACCCCCTAGCTTACCTTATCAAATTGTTGTTACATGCTAGACCAAGCTAGTTTTCCTTACTTTTGTTTATATATGTTTAGACCATCATATTGTTTTCAGCCTCACATAACAAGATGCAGTTGTGATAGTGAGTGGGGATCCAGTGGCTACTACAGTATGCTCTCCATGTGCCTACTTATGCTAAATACGTACCTAGCTTTTGTTTATTAAGTGGACACATCCATTTAGCTTAAGTTCTAATATGATACTATAATGAAAAATATGCCGCTTCACCAAATGCCATGCTAATACTCTGTTATATGTAAATATTATGTTGTGGCATTATATGCTTGTTTGTCAATCTTTTGCACAATAAAAATAAAGAATTATAAAAAATAAAAAAAAGATTGGGTGGCCGAAATAAGGACGGTGATTGGAATAATTGTGGAAAAAATGAAACAGTTGGTGGAAGGCTGGGGCGAGAGTTGTGGAAGAAATTATTATGGGTTTGGGAAGAAAGTACAGGGTGGGGAATGCAGATACAGTGGGACCTCGGTTTACAAACGCCTCGGTTAACATCATTTTTGGTTTACAAATGAAAATCCATTGAAAATAATGCCTCGGTTTACAATTTTTTTTCGCAATACAAAGCAAGTTTCCCCAGGATGCATTGTACCTGGGAGGTTTATAGCACCGCCCCCTGCATGCTGGAGCCCGTGGGCAGCACGTGGCATCGAGTGTGGAGGTGTTGAAGCGGCTTTTGCATCACATTTGGAGCCATTCTGGAAATTGTTTGCAGTTGTTTTGGGACTTTTTGGTGCATTTTTTAAGCTGTGGAAAGGTAGGGAGTTGAGCTTCGTCGTTTGCATGCCTTTTATTGTGTATTCTGCATTGTGGGTTGGTTTCCATGCCAGCTCATTTTGAAATTTTTTCTGACCTCCAGAACGGATTAATTGGTTTTCAATGCATTCCTATGGGAAACACGTTTCGGTTTACAAATGTTTCGCAATAAGAAACATCCCGGAGAACGCATTAAATTCGTAAACCGAGGTCCCACTGTATGTGTAAGCCTATGGTAGGAATTAGGTAACAAACTAAGGCTAGTTAGGGTGACAAAATGCAATTTGTAGCTATTGTAGATTATTGATACTATTACCAGTGCTCCAAATATTTACTAACCATTGGCAAGTGACAATTTAGTCCTGGTAATTAGAGATTCACTCCTACTGAGTATGCCATGAAAAGGCTTACAGTGACAGGAAACTTTTAAGGCCTAAATAGTAGCTTAAGACTTCCCCCCTTGGAGTCTGTAAATCGAGCAGACGCCATAATTATAGTATTAGAGTCTCCCCTGGTAATTGTGACAAACTCCCCTCTCCAAGTGAGTTTGCCACGAGCTCCTGGAGGAGCCTGCTTGCCAGCCACCAAACTTTAACCGTTAGCACTGATTTCGTGGAACTGTTTTGGGCATAGGACCATGTGCACGGCCGGTCAAAATTATGACTTCCAGGAAATTCCTGAACCCCTGAACTGATCTGGGTGATTTTTGGATATGTTAATCCAGATCAGGGCTATCAGGGGATGTAACATTTGTGGGGATATCATGTGTTTTGGGACTTTTTAGAAATGTATGTTTTTTTCTGTGCTTAGAGATAATTGGATTAGAATTAGTACAGTTACTGATCCAATTATCTCCCTAGCAGAGGGGAGGGATTGTGTATCATGTGTGGGAGTGCCTTACATTGTTAATGTGTTATTATTGGTTTGTAAGTTTGTGTTCCTGTCCCCAACAAGGTCCATGTGTGCGTACACCTTGCTTGGGGATTGTCATAAAACGCCAGTGTGGCACCATTAAAATGTATTCCAGCTTAAACTCCAAAACTGTGTGTCGTCCTGTTATTGGAGGGAAAGAAGATTTATCTGCTGTTCCAGCTTGCAGGGGATTCACGGGGCCCCAGTAAAGCCACGGTGACTGTGGGCAGAAGTGCTGCGGTTTGTCCCCTGTTCCAGCTAGGAAGCGGTTCTCGGCAAATGTACCCAGCCGGGGTAAAGGGAGCTCTGTTACAGTAATCAATAGGAGAAAGGCAAAGAAAACAAGAGAATGGAAGGGAAGGGAAGGGGAATGAGACTACTGAAATTTTTTTTGTTTTTTTAGGAGTTAGGGGTTAGTTAGAAATCTTGCAAAAAAAACGAAATTTGCACCTTTAAGATTGTGTTAGAAAAAACATGTTTGTTTGTCTGTTTAACCCCTTAAATGACCACTCTAGGCACCCAGACCACTTCAGCTTAATGAAGTGGTCTGGGTGCCAGGTCCAGCTAGGGTTAACTAATTGTTTTATAAACATAGCAGTTTCAGAGAAACTGCTATGTTTATCAATTAGTTAAGCCTTCCCCTATTTCCTCTAGTGGCTGTCTCACTGACAGCCGCTAGAGGCGCTTGCGTGATTCTCACTGTGACAATCACAGTGAGAGCACGCAAGCGTCCATAGGAAAGCATTATGAATGCTTTCCTATGTGACCGGCTGAATGCGCGCGCAGCTCTTGCCGCGCGTGCGCATTCAGCCGACGGGGAGGAACGGAGGAGGAGAGCTCCCCGCCCAGCGCTGGAAAAAGGTAAGTTTTTACCCCTTTCCCCTTTCCAGAGCCGGGCGGGAGGGGGTCCCTGAGGGTGGGGGCACCCTCAGGGCACTCTAGTGCCAGGAAAACGAGTATGCTTTCCTGGCACTAGAGTGGTCCTTTAAGGACCAAACTTCTGGAATAAAAGGGAATCATGACGTGTCAGACATGTCTTAACCCCTTAGGGACCAAGCTTCTGGAATAAAAGGGAAACATGACATGTCACACATGTTATGTGTCCTTAAGGGGTTAAAGGAAAACTAAAAAGGCCAATGTACCCAGACCACTTCATTGGTGGACTTTTATTGATAGCAGATTCACAGTTTTATCCGTCCTAATTAGTTGCTGTCAAGTAGCTGTTAAGAGCAGCTGGGTGTTGAACAGGGCTTTACATTTCATTGGGCTAGAGTAAATGGGATTAAATGGGCAGAGAACATCAGGTAACAAATTGGTAACATGGGAAAATCCCGGAAAAAAAATCAATGTTAAATAGCTTTTCAATATTTGTTTTAATAACGCTATTATCACAATGTACAAAATGTTATTACATGTAAAGTGACACCAAATAATGATATATATATAATTACGTGCCTTTCCCAGGGACACTTACTGGTGATTCCTGTATTGCCCAGATGTAAGGCAGTAACATCACTGCTTTGTCCAGCCAATATCTAACTCCAGCAGTCTCATCTACAATTCTATACTAAATATTATAAATATTATAAATATGGCATGTTTTATGTCACTAGGACCATCCACACATTTTGGGTACGTAAAAAAACACAATTCCTTTGCTCTTGTCCCCAGGTCAAATTAAGTTGCCAGCCCTTCCAGTGTTGAGATTTTACTAAACTCAATATTCCAGTGTCACCACCGCAACCCTCCGAACCCTAGTGAAACTGATTTAATACTGAGCCATATAGCCAGCAATTTACACCAACCCAACTCCTTGTCACAAATACACTCCCATCTCCAGTGCTACCAATTCATTCCTTTACCCACCCTAGTGTCCCCTTTTTTGCCCAGGTGGTCCAGTGGCTGGCGGATTGCACCCCTTGCTGCATCTCCGTCCTTCACAATCATCGATGTTTGCATGAAGATCGTGAGGCTTTTGAGCAAAAGACCAGTGATTTCCTAAAAAAAAGCATGGCACTACCCTGGCAATAGCTTAAACTATAGGGAGTATCTTAAAAAGTCCAGAATTTTGTAAATATGTCGAGGAGGCCTTACAATCACCAAATGTTCTGTACAAAAACAAGATTAAAACTAAATAATTGCTTGATTTTAACAATTACCAACATTGTGCACAATTTTTTTTTTTATCAAAACGCAATAGAAGTTTGCATTTTTACAATAATACATTATTGCTACAAGCAGCTTATTAAATGCAGGTGCCAAGCTGTCTTTGGCAACATACACAATGGTTCCTTAGAGCGCTGCCAGGATTGCACAATATCCGTTCTGAGTAAAATCAAAATAAAAGGAAAATAAAAATAGACGCTAATCAGTTGTACAGAAGGTTCTACAGCCAATCTGAACGGCAAATTAATCAAATTGTTCTTCTACGCTAGCAATAGTTTGCTTATCAGTAGAGGAACCTTCAAAGGATGCTTTCTGTAACCAAATGCCAATATTTTATTTCATTCCATTAACAAATATGTCACCTAATCTCTGCCCTGGCAATGAGATACCAGGATGTACAGCTCATAACATTTTCCCATCAATAGTGCTGTTTCGAAGAGCTGGCAACAGATTGACTCTGCTATTAAATATATGGGCTTTACACACACAGAATAAATTGAGCTACAAGTAACAAACTACTTTTGCTTACAATGTTTTCTTCTCCATATATGCATGTGACTTTAATGGCAATTAACGCAATTAAAGGCACAGTAAAGCTAAAGAGGAACTGTCCCTTCAAATGATTCTGAATATTATGTTTACTTATCCTTATATTTAACAAATGTGAATTTGTGAGGTGTGAAAAATGAAATGAAATATAGAGATCAGCAACGTCTTAGCTTGCAACTGGATGACTGCATCTTATCTCCCTGTCAATCATTGCTATAAGCTCTGCCCTTTGCACCGGGCAACTAGCACATAAAAAGAATACAGGGAGGAGATATGAAACTAAAGCTCCGTTGTGACTGTCCACTGCCCCAGCTTAGTTCCCTGGTGTCTTGCTTTTGCGAACACTTGGGAATTACCTAAAAAGCATAGCACCAAGAGAATCATTAGACACACTCGCGCTATGGTCAAGGTAACTGTTTCCTGCATTGTCCACTCTTGATGAGCCAGCCTCATTGGTTGGAAGGCAGGTTGACTTTTCTTTTACCTTACCAGCGTCCTGCTTCACAGTACGCCGATGTTGGGTGGTATGGTGCATGTATAGTAAAGGCTGTATGCTATATATGTGGGATGGCTAAAATATTAAAACACACTGCCTTTCTGTTATATTACATATTTGACATGCATGCACAGTCCCCAGACTCCCCCCCCAAAAACATACACAGCCTTCCTACACACACAAAATGTATACAGCCCCTGCACGTGCACAATCTCCCCACACACACAGTATATGCAGCCCCACACATACATGTATATGGCCTTCCCATACAACAAACACACTACCACACACAACACACATTTTCCCCCCACACTCACAAGACATAAAATTACCCCATATACACAATGTACACAGCAGCCCCACACAGTCCCCTCATAAACCCTCATCATAAAACACAGTATACACACCCACACAAACACATACAGCTTCCCTACACACAGTCCGAACATACAGCATTCCCACACAAAAAACATACAACATTCCCCACACACAGCATCCGATTTACACACATCACATGCAGCTTTCACCACACAACAAATATGGCTTCATCCCACACAGCACACAAAGTCGTTCCATACTCAACACCAGTTGAACAGCGCGACAAGGCCCCTGCTATCTGTGATGCAACGGTCTGGGAGGAAATACAAGTCACTTCCTTTCAGCATACCAGTGGAGAAAGTGGGGGAACTAGAGAGAGGAGTTAGACTCCCAGACTCGCATCACACTCAGCTGGATGCCACTGGACCCCAGGGATGCCACCCTCCTGCACCAAATAGGTAATGTGATCTTTGTTGTATTTGTTATCTGTGTATATCTGTGCGTGTGTTGTGTTACATGTGTGTGTTATCTGTGTGTGCATGTGTTATCTATTTATGTGTTACTTGTGTGTGTATGTGATGGGTTATCTGTGTGTGTCTATGTGTTATCTGAGTGTATGCGGTATATCTGTGTGTCTGATATCTCTGTGTATGTATTGTGTTATCTGTATGTGTTTATTTGCTATCTGTATCTGTAGGTGTATATGCATGTCTGTATATCTGTGTGTTATTGTGTGTGTCTGTGCATCTGCATGTGTGTCATTGTGTCTGTGTATCTGTATATGTGTTAGTATGTGTCTCTGTGTATTTTTATGTGTGTCTATATCTGCATGTGTGTCAGTGTGTATATCTGTGCGTCTGTGTATCTGTATGTGTATCTGTGTAACTGCATATCTGTAAATGTGTATATGTGTGTCAGTTTTTGTATCTGAATGTGTGTCTGCATGTGTGTCTCTGTGTGAGTGTAACTGCGTGTCTGTGTATCCAGATGTGTCAGAGTGTGTTTGCATGTGTGTGTGTGGCACTGTATATGTATATGTGCATACATCTCAGCATCCAAACGTCAACACTACAAACAGACACACAAAGGCAAACACGACACACAAGTAAAGCACTGTTTTCAAATGGTAACAGTACATAAAAACACAAAACACAACAATACACACAAGTGCACCCCTACATAGTGGATGCACACTCTGCATCCACTACATACACAATTACTGCATCCACTACACACATACACTGAATATACTACACATACACTCTGCATCCACTACCACTACACAAACATATACACTGCATCCACTATACACACGCACACAATGCATTTACTACACATGCTGCATCCCCATACCAGACACGTCATTCACTTCATACGCTGATATACAGGGCCGGTGCAAGGATTTCTGCCGCCCTAGGCATGATCCATTTTGCCGCCCCCTCATGTCACTCACTCACTGACAGACACAAATGCACACAGACACACTCACTGACACACATACACTCACTCACTGACACACACACACACAGAAACTCACTGACAGACATACACTCACTCACTGACAGACAGACAGACACACACTCACTGACACACACACACAAACACTCACTGACAGACATACACACACAGGCAGACACTCACTGACATACATACACTCACTCACTGACAAACACACACACAAGCAGACACTCACTAACACTCACTGACACACACACACAGGCAGAGACTCACTGACACACACTCACTGACACAGAGACTCAGACATCCAGCCTCTCTACCTCCCTGGGTTCCAGTGTGGGGCAGCTCCTCACTCCTCCAGCGCGCTGTTTAGTATGCTGGGGCCGGAATTATGTCATATTCTGTCTCCCGGCATCACAGAGAGCGCACGAGGGAGGAGTGGCAAGCTGCAAAAACAGCCTCCCTCACCGCCCACAATAGAGCAGCCTGCCTCCTGTCCCCCTCTCCTCCGCTCACCGGTATTTCTAGGCAGAGCAGGCACCTGCCATCAAGGTAAGCAGGTGCCTGCTCTGCCTTACCTAGCAGAGCTTCGGGGGCGGCCTGAGGTGGCCAGAAGGCCACCTCATGGTTCCCCTCTGACAGGGATCCTCTGGGCGCCCCCACTTTCAGGGGGCCTGGAGGGGGCGGCTCAAGACGTCATTCCGGCCCGGCGCTGGGGAGAGGGAGGCTCAAGAGCCGCTCACCCAGAGCTGCGGACCCAGACAGGGGGAGCCCACCAGGAAATATCGCGGAGGGCGCACCCAGCAGGCCCGCGCCCTGGGCGAATGCCTAGTTTGCCTAACGGTGGCACTGCTGATATAATATAATGGACATGCATGTGGTTTTGTGGGGAGGGGGCAGCCTTTCATCCCTGGACCCAGGCAGCACAATGTTTTGGGCTGGCCCTGGGTGGGATGCCAACAGACAATTCCACCCTTAGTGGTATATTTGCTCAAATCTTTCCAGAATTGAACAGCAATAATACGCTATGACTAATAAGAACTAGCCAGCCTGCTGTGCAAATTTACACAGATTTGCTTTAATTTAATGAATACATAAATTTACATAACTTTTAGAGAAAGCAGCAGAATTTAAAATCGCTATGCACGGTTACAAATGAATGCTTTCAGTAAAAATGTGGGTGCTAAAGAACTTGCATACATACATGGGAACGCCACCTTCCAGAACCGGCACTTCCACTTTTCCATGCCAAGTATTTCAGCATTAGAAATGTGAAAAAAGTGTCACACACTGAATTATGTAGTCCACCAACATAACAAATGAAAAAAATAAAAAGGAAATAAGACATTGCAAAATTAGAAATAAGAATACTTAAGGCATGGTGATTTGCTTAAATCCTAATCTCTGTTGGGAAATTATGAGAAAGGTTGTGAAAAAATAATATATTGTAACCCATTCAATTAAGCAATTTATATGGACACCATTTAGAGGGTACACAGCCCATGCACAGCTCTGAAACTTTGCCTTTGTGGCAAAATACCATGTTTTCTGAACATCGGCCATTATAGAAGGCTCTGTAACGGAGAAAGGGACTTGTATTAACACTCCATGCACAGCAAATTCAAGAAAAATTAGCTTGTGCTCCAGGCACAATTACAACAGACTGGTTTAGTGCCTAATTTGTTAACATTGAATTAGATGGCTAGCCCGAGCTATAAAAAGTGATTTATATAAAGCATCTAAAGTGTCCCTATTCAGGAGGGACTGTCCCTATTTTTGGTCTCACATTTCTTTATCCTCTTCTCTATCCTTATGTCCCTCTTTTCACATGACACATACATACAAAGACACACATATACAGACGGACAGACACACACACACACACACACACACAGATAGACAGGCACACATACATACAGACAAGACACACATACATACATACATACAGACAGGCACACATACATACAGACAGACACACGCATACACACATGACACATACATACAGACAGACACACACATACACACATAAAAACAGACAGGCACACATACATAAATACAGATAGGCACAGACACATACAGACAGACAGACACACACACACACACATACATGCACACACACAGACAGACAGACAGACACATACATACATAAAAACAGACAGGCACATATACATACAGACAGATAGACACATACATACAAACACACACACACACACACATAATATTTAAGTGACTTTCCCTGGGGTCCAGTGGTGGCTCAGGTCGATGGGAGTCAGAGTTCCCACTCTGACTCCCTCTGCTTCCTCCTGCGCGGGCTCTCAGTGATAGCTGGGAGGAGTGACGTGGAGTCACTTCCTCCCAGTGTGTGATGATCACATCACAGGAGGCCCGGTTGCGCTGTTAAATCGCCGCAGCGCTGACCGGGTCCATTAAAAATCCATACCCATCGGGTGGTCCTGACAGCATGGGCCAACCGATAGGTACCTTAACATGCGGCCCCCTAGAGTGATGGGCACGGTCGCAACTGCGACCCCTGCAACCGCTATATGTTCATGTGACAGTAATATAGGTTATCCTCACTTTATAACTGACCTGTTTAATGATGTACGACATGCTCTCTAGTGCAGAAAGATGAGGGAATTTTCCCCGAACATAGATTTGAGGGATTCTCTGCTCTGGTGCGCTTGTCTATGTTTTGGACTGGTGCGCATGCTGTGTAGCGCATCCTCACTTACCGGCCAATTTATTTTAACGGAATCTGGTCGGTAAGTGAGGAGTGTCTGTAATACATTCAGTAATGTGCCTTTAAGCTAAAATAAATGTGTTAAGAAATAACCCCCACTATCACCCCTAAAATCTAAAAGTGTCCCTCTTTTTTCATCTGAAATGTTGGGAGCTAAGCTAGGTGATCTAACATTTCAGAGCTTTCCCAATACAAAGATCCTCATTTGGCCAGTTGCTTGGCAACTTAACACAATGTACTTTTTAGAGAACTGACTTCAAACCAATGTGTATGACGATACCTTTAGGTGGGCAACACTTGAGGCAAACCCAGGCTGCTTAAGGATGCTACATATTCTTGCTGCTTGTCTAAAGAAATTGCCGTTTTAGAGACAGCTACACTTTAAGAAATGACATTAAATTGAGAAGCTAACATGCACATCAGAATTAAATTTACAGAAATAATATAATCAGGACAATCTAGATGTCTGTGCATGGTGCTGCTTTAAACCGCGGCTACATGAATAGAGGTTCAGACTAAAGTAATTCCCAGTCGGATACATTAGACTGAGAAGTACTTTGTAGCATCAGGCTGGGAAAAATAAACAAATTAAAATAGAACATTCATTAATATCATAGGCTATAAGACCCATAGGCTGCATAAAACAAAAAACTGAATTTTTTAGAGCAGTGGTTCCCAACCTTGTTTCACTTGAGTACCCCTTGGCAGTCTATTTCCATAAATTGTACCCCTCATATTAGCAAAATGTTTGTAATATAATCGCTGTTATTGCAAATGTTTCCTTTTTTTTTTTTTGCCCCATCTCCCCTTTTTCCCTGCTCCTCCTCTGCCCAAGCCTCCCTGCTTTTTGTTTGCCCCAGGCTCCCTTGCTCCTCCTCTGCCCAAGCCTGCTCCTCCTCTGCTTTTTGTTTGCCCCATGCTTCCCTGCTTCTCCTCTGCCCAAGGCTCCCCTGCTCTTTTTCTGCCCAATGATCTCCCTGCTCCTCCTTAGCCACAGGCTCTCCCATTTTTTCTCTTGCCCAAGGCTCCCCTACCTTTCTTCTGCCCCAAGCCCCCCTGTTTTTTCTCTGCCCATGGCTCTCCTGTTTCTCCTCTTCCCATGGCTCCCCTGCTCCTCTTCTGCCCATGAGAAATGTATACTGGACTCCCCTGCTTTTCGTTTGCCCCCATGGCTCCACTGCTCCATCTCTGTCCAAGGCTCTCCCTGCTTTCTTTTGCCCCCGGCTCTCCCTGCTTATCTTGTGCCCCAGGCTCTCCCTGCTTTTCTTGTGCCCCAGGCTCCACTACTTTTCTCCTGCCCCAGGCTCCCATGCTTTTCTCCTGCCCCAGGCTCCCCTACTTTTCTTCTGTCATTGCATCACTGCTTCTCCTCGGCCCATGGCTCCCCTACTTTTCTATTGCCCCAGGCTCCCCTGCTCCTTCTCTCCCCTAGGCTCCCCTGCTTCTCAAGCCCCCCCCCCCCTGCTTTTCTCCGGCCCATGGCTCTCCTGCTCCTCTTCTTCCACAGGCTGTCCCTGCTCCTCCTCTGCCCATGCCTCCCCTGCTTTTCATTTGCCCCAGGCTCCCATCCATTTTCTCAGCCCCTGGTTCCCCTACTTTTCTCTTGCCCCAGGCTCCCCTGCTTCTTTGATGCTCTCGGCTCCGCTGCTGATCTCCTGCCCCAGGCTCTCCCTGCTTTTCTCCTGCCCCAGGCTCCTCTACTTTTCTTCTGCCATCACATCCCTGCTCCTCCTTTGCACATGGCTCCCCTGCTTCTCCTCTGCCCAAGGCTCCCTTGCTCCTGCTCAGCCCCAGGCTCTCCCCTGCTTTTCTTTTGCCCATGGCTCCCCTGCTTCTCCTTTTCCCATAACTTCCTTGCTCCTCTTTTGCCACATGCTCTCCCTGCTCCCCCTCTGTCCATACCTCCCCTGCTTTTTGTTTGCCCCAGGCTCCCATGTACTTTCTCAGCCCCAGGCTCTTCCTGGTTTTCTTCTGCCCATGGCACCACTGTTCCTTCTCTTGCTCCTCCTCTGCCTAAGGCTCTCCCTTTTTTTATCCTGCCCCAGGCTCACCTACTATTATTCTGCCCCAGGCTCCCCTACTTGCCTTTTGCTCCAGGCTCCCCTGCTTCTCCTCTTCTACCCCAGGCTCTTTCTGCTCCTTCTCTGCCCTAGGCTCATCTGCTTCTCTTCTGCCCAAGGCTCCACTTCTTCTCCTCTGCCCAAGGCTGCCTTGCTCTTCATCTGCCCAAAGATCTACCAGTTTTTCTTCTGCCCATTCTCCTCTTCTTCCACGGGATCTCCCTGCTCCTCCTCTGCACATGCCTACCCTGATTTTCGTTTGCCCAGGCTCCCATGTACTTTCTCAGCCCCAGGCTCCCCTGCTCCTCCTGTGCCCATGGCTCCCCTGTTCTTCCTTTGCCCCAGGCTCCCCTGCTTCTCCTCTGCCCATAGCATCCCTGCTTTTATTTTGCCCCAGGCTCCCCTGCTCCCTTTCTGCCCAAAGCTCTCTCTGCTCCTCCTCTGCCCCAGGCTCTCCCTGCTCCTCCTCTGCCCCAGGCTCTCCCTGCTCCTCCTCTGCTCAAGGATCTCTCTTCTCCCCCAGGCTCTCTCTGCTCCTCTTCTCCCCTAGGCACTCTGTTCCTCTTCTCCCCTAGGCACTCTGTGTTCCTCTTCTCCCCCAGGCTCTCTCTGCTCCTCTTCTCCCCCAGGTTCTTCCTCTGCCCAGGAGCGGATCCAGAACCTAATCTCGGGAGGGGCACTGACAGATTATTTAAAGAAACAATCCAGGCACAATAACCATTACAGCTCTCTGTAGTCGTTGTGGTGCCAGGAATGTTGTGGCGCCCTCCCAGAGTAAGTAGTCAAACCAGTGAAGAACAGTTTGACAAATTACCTGGGGTCTGCCATGATTGGGGCTGTAGTAATCTTTGTGAGAGGTGCAATGTGTGTGTGAGGGGGCAGTGTGTGTATGGGAGTGCAGTGGGTGCACTGTGTGCATAGAGATGCAGTGTATATATGGGGGGCAGTGTGTGTATGGTGGGGCAGTGGGGGTAGTGTGTGTGTGTAGTAAGGGGGGCTTATTTTTTTTTTAAATTACAACAAATATGCTTTATATCTTCCCCCCCCCCCTTCTTACCTCCACAGGGAGAGGGTATATCGATTGTGAAGCCCTGGTGGTCCTATTGTGGTCCTATTGTTGAGAGTGAACTCTAGCCTGCAGCTCCTAACCATGGCAACGCTCTGAGCTCGTGAGAGGAGAACCGGTGGACCTGCAAGCAAAAGTTCCTGGTCTCCTCCCCCTGCTGGCCGCCAGCAAAGTGCCAGCGGGCCGGTGATATAGAGCTCTGATCTCCCCTCCGGTCCGTGAAGGCACCCAGCATGGCCGGCGGGGGAGTGCCTCAGCACTGTTATTTTTTTGGGGGGGGAGCAATTGCCCCATTGTCCCCCCCCCCCACACGCCACCACTGCCTCTGCCCCAGGTAGTGTGTGGGGTGGGTGAAAGTGTGGGGGCAGTGTGTGGGGAGGGTGACAGTGTGAGTAGCGGAAGAGTGTGGGGAAGAATTGATTGGGAGGGTGACAGTGTAGAGCAATGTGGGAGGATGATAGAGTGGAGGTAGTGTAGGAGGGTGACAGAGTGGGGGTAGTGTGTTGGGGGTAATGTGGGATGGTAGCAGACGCAGTGTGTGGGTAGTGTGAGAGGATGACAGTGTGGAGGTAGTGTGTGGGGAGGGTGACAGTGTGGGAGGGTGAGTGTGGGGGTAATGTGTTGGGAGGATGACAGTGTCGGTGGGCGACAGTTTAAGGGCAGTGTGGGAGGGTGGCAGTGTGTAGGTAGTGTAGGAGGGTGGCAGTGTGTGGGAGGGTGACAGAGTGGCACTGGTGACAGAGTGGGGAGCAGTGTTGAGGGTGTGGGAGGGTGACAAAGTGGAGGCAGTGTGGGAGAGTGATTGTGTGTGAGCAGTGTTAGAGGGTTACTGTGTGGGGGTAGTGTTGGTAGGGTGACAGTTTGGGAAGGGTTACTGTGTGGGAGCAGTTTTGGGAGGGTGACAGTTTGGGGGCAGTGTGGGTAGGGTGACAGTTTGGGAGGGTGACAAACTGGGGGCAGTGTGGGGAGGATGGTGACAGTGTGGAGAGGGTGAGGTGGGAGGGTTACTGTATGGAATCAGTTTGGAGAGGGTGACAGTTTTGGGGCAGTGTGCGAGGGAGGGTGACAGACTGGGGGCAGTGTGGGAGGTATGGTTACCGACTGGGGGCAGTGTGGGAGGGATGGTGACAGACTGGGGGCAGTGTGGGAGGGAGGGAGGGTTACTGTGTGGAATCAGTTTGGAGAGGGTGACAGTTTGGGGGCAGTGTGCAAGGGAGGGTGACAGACTGGGAGCAGTGTGGGAGGGATGGTGACAGACTGGGGGCAGTGTGGGAGGGTGACAGACTGTGGGCAGTGTGGGAGGGAGGGTGACAGACTGTGGGCAGTGTGGGAGGGAGGGTGACAGACTGTGGGCAGTATGGGAGGGAGGGTGACAGACTGGGGGCAGTGTGGGAGGGATGGTGACAGACTGGGGGCAGTGTGGGAGGTATGGTGGCAGACTGGAGGCAGTGTGGGATGTATGGTGACAGACGTCGGTACAGTGTGGCGCGAGACGGGACTGGAGCTCCCTCATGTGTGCCTGGACCTTACAAGAGCCCACCTGGTAAAGCCCTACTCCTAAGGGGGATGGGTTATGCCACATCGTCAGATATCTTGTCACCATGATTTATTTAACAAAAAATAAAGCATCCACTTATGGAATTAGTGAATCATTATATTCACTATAAGCTGAAATCCATTCATTGGAAGAGTATTTTATTAATATACATGAATGAATTTAATTTTAGATACAATTTCTGTTAAATGCATTTTACATCTGTCTCTTTGATACGACCATAATCATTTAATAAGAAGTTACAACATACGACCTGTAGATCACCTAGCAGCATCTTGTATGCTCCACACATGTCCAAGGTAAAGCTCTATTCAACATAATCCCAGGGCTGCCATCAGAAATGTTGTGGCCCCTAACAAAGCACAAGGTCTGCCCCCCCCCCCTTCCCCCCCTCGGGCTCGCCCACGCTCTACCTAGTCCGCTGACAATGATGCAGGACTGAATGTGGTGTGTATAGTGGAAGTGAATTAGAATGTGTGTAATGGATGTAGTGTTTGTGTGTATTAGTTACTGTTTGTGCAGTGAATGCAGAGTATGTGTTTGTGTAGCGGATGCAGTGTGTATAGTGAATGCAGAATGTGTTTGTGTAGTGGATGTAGTGTTTGTGTGTACTCGATGCAATGTGTTTAGTGGATGTAGTGTGTGTATTAGACGCAGTGTCTGTGTATAGTGAATGCAGAGTGTTTCAATGTGTGGTGGATGTAGTGTGTGTACTGTGAATACAGGATGTTTGTGTAGTGGATGCTGTGTGTATAGTTAATGCAGAGTGTATGTTAGTCTGGTGAATGCAGAGTGTGTGTCAGTGTAGTTATTGCAGAGTATGTGTTAGTGTAGTGAATGCATAGCATATGTCAGTATAGTAAATGCAGAGTGTGTGCATAGTATATGAAATGCAGAGTGTGTGTTCGTGTGTAATGAATGCAGTGTGTGTTAGTGTAGTGAATGCAGAGTGTGTGTTAGTGTATAGTGAATGCAGTGTGTGTCAGTGTAATGAATGTAGTGTGTGTGTTAGTGCAGTGAATGCAGAGTGTGTGTTAGTGTAGTGAATGCAGAATGTGTGTTAATGTGTAGCGAATGCAGAGTGTGTGTCAGTGCAGTGAATGCAGAGTGTGTTAGTGTGTAGTGTTATATTAGTGTATGCAGTGTGTGTTGTATTAGTGCATGTAGTGTGTGTGTAAATGTGCAAACTAGGGCCTGCAAGGGGGGAGTGGCATTTTCACATTCATTTTATATTAAACTTACAGTAATTAAATGTTATTCTCCTCTCCCTGCTTCTTACCTGTGTCCAGGGAGGGGGAGATTCCATTCCCTGGTGGTCTGGTGGCATGCCCCCCCCCCCCCCCCCCCCCCCACGTCCGGCTCCCTTTTACTGCAGAGGGGGCCCAGCATACTGGGTCTACACATTCAGCTCCTCTCTTCCAATAACTCTCGCGAGTGTGTCCTGCGTGCCGCACAGAGAGTTGCCATGGTAACCCGTGAGAGTTATTAGAAGAGAGGAGCTGAATGTATAGACACAGTGTGCTGGGTCCCCTCTGCAGTTGCAGGGGGCCGGGGGCCCGCAGCTGCACATATAGATAGCGATATTCGCTATCTCTCTGTACAGAGAGGGAATGTGGGGCCCAGGACTGCCAGAGCAGTCAGAAAAATTACACCCTGATGGCGGCCCTGCATAATCCTACTGAGCCGACAGCTATATTTATAATTTCACAAATGACCAAGATATAGTCAAGACAAATGCTATCAACATGCTTTGTTTTAACTATTATATCTATTCCATCAACTTTAAGGATATCATGGAACTGAAAAATGTAATCAAATGCAGGCATCTACATGTTCATGTTGTATATTTCATTCTTTAAAGGGACACTATAGGCACCAAGACCACTTTATCTCATCGAGGTGTTTAGGATACAGTGCCCCTGTTTCCATAACCCTGCAATATAAACATGTTTACATTGCAGTGAGAAACTTCCTGCAATTTCACAGAGTTTGACTCCATGAAACAACACTGGATGTCCTCATGCTTTGCTCTGTGTTGAAGAACCCAAAAGGAAATGCACAGTAGGTTCCACCATTGGCTGAGGAGGAGCCCAACCCAGCACTAATGGACTTTGGTCCTGGAATCAGGTAAGTGGAAAAACATGTTATTAACCCTTACCTACATCATGTGGGAAGGGGGACAAGAGAGGTGGAAGAGGGTTCCTATAGTATTAGGAATATAGCTTTTTATTCCTAACACTGTAGTGTTACTTCAAAGTGAGATTGGCTGAAAGCTAAATGCTATTAATGATCTCATAGTTTACAAGTCAGATTATTTTGTGCCAGTTTAAAGAAAAGAAGAGAAGTCCAGTAGAAAAATGGGGACCTTATGACCAACAGTACACAAAAATATAATTCTGTCCCTCAAGAAAGGGTATTTTTGCAGAATCTAATCTCGCAGTTAGTGTGTCATTTTTTTCCTCTCTGAAAATTATGCAATAAATATTATTGAGGGTATTGGCTTTATTGACTGTATGGTTTTCACCAAAGTAATTTTTTTGTGTATATATGTTGTTGCTCAGCTGGAGCCCTGAGTTGCTGGTGATTTGCCATGATGTATGGAGTTATCTATTTTTTGCAATTTTTGGACATATTTTCATTTGCTTATTTTTCATTAAGCAACAGAACAAAAATACCTATCCGTTAAGGAAATTTAATTTACTACCGAGAGCAATGGCATTGCCAGATATTGTAGATACTTCCCAGAAACAGCCTGGGAAGCTACTGAGAAATTCGGGATTTACAAAATTACAAAAACATGTTCCAACATGTATAAAATGCTGCTCTGGTGCGATTTCCATTTTCATGTTGGAGTCAAGAAATATTTATCTGTACCAATGAGGCATACTTGGATATAGCATCAATAAAATGATCACCATTCATCAAGAGAAGAAGAAAAAATATTTTCCTCTTTTCGTAATTCTCCATATTATATATGAAAACTAAACTGTCTAGAAATGTGCATCAGTAAGTGGCCAAATACAAAGAGATTCTAAATAAGGTTGGCATTTATTCTATTGTAGATTGAATGGGAAACAACTAATTAGAAATAAAACAGCCACAATGTATACTTTTAGCTGGGCTACCTTTTAAGTTGGAAGGACTTGTTATTATAATACACTAAAAATTAATTTGGGATAAAAAACTGGCAATAGGTATGACTCCTTTAGATATAGTCAGTAAATACCATTTTAGGGTGGGATTTGTCGCAGAAATAAGCAGAAACAAAATAGTTTTGGGTTATTTGCATCACCACATACAAAACATACTTTTGCGAGTGCGTTTGTCCCAGGAATCATTTTTCCATGATTCCATTCATGGGCAAAGTTTAGCTGATTCCCAGTAAATTTGGCTTTTGAGGAGTTTTGCCAGGCTGTGCCAGCCCAGTCTCTTGTTTGATGCAATGCCTAAAAGGATAGCTATTAAACGTTTCCAGATCAATAACTATATTTAGCTATTTAAAATGTGTTTTCCATCCAAACCGATATTTACATTCTGTGTTGTTTTGGCTCAATAAATGCTGTTCTCTGCCTTCTGTCATAGCAGGTGATGGAAGTAAAACAGTGGATGACTTGTAAAAATGTGTCATAGCTCAACAGTAAAAGAAATGCGAAAAGAACTGTGTGCTCTAATGTACAATATGAATATCACTATAATATAACACATTAATAATTAATCCAATTACCTAGTATCAGAATTTATCTATATAGGTCTGCCCGCCTCATACCATGCACCTTCAAGGACATTCTACTACCACGACTCTTGACGGGCATTAACTCAATACGGGAAGGAGGCCAATATCACAAAGACACCTTAAGAGCGACAGTCATGATCATACCGAAGGAAGGCAAAGACCCAACAAACTGTGCCAGCTATCGGCCAATCTCGCTGTTGAATGCGGACCTGAAACTTTTCGCTAAAGCGTTGGCACTCAGGATGGCCCGGATGCTCCCGGATCTGATACACCCAGACCAGGTCGGATTCGTACCTGGGAGGGAGGCCAGGGATAATACCACACGGGCCCTCAACACCATCCATGTAGCAAACGCTGACAAACGGGAAATGGTGCTACTATCCACCAATGCCGAAAAGGCGTTTGACAGGGTGGACTGGATCTTTATGTCGGAGACTTTGAAACACATGGGATACGGACCACACCTGCGGAACTGGGTAGCTGCGCTATACACCACACCAACTTTACGCATACGGGTAAATGGAGCACTAACTAGCTTGTTTAACATTTGCAACGGCACGCGCCAAAGCTGCCCCCTGTCCCCCTTCCTGTTTGCCCTCACTCTGGAACCCTTTCTTGAGGTGGTCAGACGGGACGGGGGTATTACGGGATGTCGCGTGGGTGGGAGAGAGCACCGTGTGGCGGCATACGCTGATGACATGCTCTTTTTCCTGGAACAGCCCAGAATATCTATACCAAATCTCCAAGAGGCATTCCGGCAATATAAAGAGGTATCCAACTTGAAACTCAACCTGGATAAATCCGAGGCGATGCCGCTCACGTGAGACACGGCCCTCCAGCGACATATCCGAACGCACTTCCCCTTCAAGATATGCATGACCAAACTGCACTACCTTGGCGTGTGGCTCCCGAAACATCTGGCACATATCTACCAAATGAACTTCGCACCCCTACTCGCAACATTGCAACAAGACATAAAGCGTTGGACAACCCAATATATATCATGGTTTGGCTGCATAAATGCCATTAAAATGAATGTTATGCCCCGAATATTATACTTGTTTCAGACGCTACCTACAAGTATCCCGCGATTGTTCTTCCAGACACTAACGACAACCATTAGACAGTTCGTCTGGAACCAGAAACCAGCGCGCATCTGGAAAACGACCCTAGAACGCCCAAGGAACGAAGGAGGCATGGGACTGCCATCAGTCCTCACGTACTACCAGGCAACACACCTGCACCGACTGGTCGACTGGCACGCTAGCCCAAGCGCTAGACAGTGGGTGGACCTGTAAAAACAACAAGCCCAGGGAAAAATCCCTGCCTTGCTATGGCTTGGGGGAGCAGCATACAAGGAATTGAGTATGGACAACCCGATGATATATGCCACACTGAGGGTCTGGTGTGGAATACGCTATTCCAAGCGGCTCACATCATTACCCAACCCGCTCACACCTGTAACTAACAACCCGAAGCTGGCAGGGGGGGTTCAACCCTGCCGATCTAAAGAGCTTCGGGGCAACGGACTGGGTTCACATACACCAATAGTGCAACGGACCACCTACATCACCCATTGTTACACCTAGAACAATTATGCGCGGCTAGACAGCGCCTTACGCACAGCGTATCGCACTTATATTCCACACTACAGAGCAACAAGACAAGAGCCCCTTAGGCTTTACGGAGCGATGGGAAAGAGAGACAGGGGTTAAACTTACGGAACCTGAGTGGCATAAAATCTTCCAACTGACACACAAAGGGACCATAAGCACAAAGTTGCAAGAATGCAATTATAAAATACTGACACGCTGGTACAGGACAGCAGATATCCTCCGGCGTGTGCATGAGTCAATCCCAGGCGAGTGCTGGAGATGCGGCGCAGAAGAAGGCACTGGTATCCACATTTGGTGGACGTGCTCCCATATCGAGCCATATCGGCCAATGATACATCATACGATCAAAGACATCACAGGAACGGACATCCCCTTCCAACCGCTGATACTACTGCTAAACCACACACACACACCTTTGAAGACCTATAAAAAGGGCCTCATCATACACCTGCTTACTGCGGCAAAATCGCTTATCCCGACACTATGGGAAAGCATGGCAGTACCCACCCTACAACAATGGGTAGAAAGAGTAGAAATGATTTTCAGCATGGAAATGATGACAAAAATACAATGTGTGAGGGGGCGTGGCTAAGCAACGGAGAGAGCAAGTCGCATGGAGCATGAGCTCCGACATAACCAGGCCCAAATTCTAACCACCCAGCAAATAATATCGCCTGAACGGTACTGCTACAGCCGACTGAACCGCCAGGCACCGGACCAACACAATGGGGCGGAAATCGAAAAAGCCCAGGCAAGAGATCCCGAGACCAGGCCCTACCATAGCCGAGCTGCTCCGCCAAACGCAGGGGACGCGTAGGCCCAAAATGGCCGCCTATCCGGACACATACCCGGAATTCTCTGATGACTTTACCTCGGGAGAAGATGAAGCAGACCTCCCAGCGGCTCCGACACCGAAACCGGCTGCCCAACAGGCGGATGCCTCGCCGGTAACGACGGCGGTGCTGAAATCACTGCTAGCCGACCTCCAACGCACCCTCCAATCAGATGTGGCGTCCTTGCGGGCCGATATCCACGGCCTAACGGGGAGAATGGGAGCCCTGGAAGCGGAGTCAACTAACCAAGCCACACAACTAGCGGCGCTGCAGCTAGAGGTACAAGGTCTCAAAAGTCAAAACGACAAACACGAGCGCCGGTTCGCGGCACTTGAAGATGCAAAGCGGGCTAACAACCTAAAAATCCGGGGCATTCCGGAGGATACCCCACCGGATGAGCTAACACATATGCTAAGGCGTTTACTGACAGCCCTACTCCCATCACGACAGGCCAAATCTACGCAACTGGAAGGCTTCTTCCGCGTCCCAAAACCCGCAACGGCACCCACCGACACACCCAGAGACCTGATCATAAAATTTCAGCGCCATAGCGACAAAATGGCGGTTGTGGCGGCAACCAGGGGACAAGCAACCTACCGCTTCGAGGCGATGAATCTAACTTTCTACGCGGACTTAACTGGCGGCACTCTCGCTTGGAGAAGGTCCCTCAGACCATTCACCATGCTGCTGAGGCAGAAAAACATCCCCTACAAGTGGCTGCTGACACGGGCCCTTTGGATACAGAAAGATGATGTAAAGCATACCGCAAGCACCCTCATAGAAGCAAAGGCGCTATTACCTGCCCTAGGGCTGCCGATGGACTCTCTAAGCCCTGCTGCAACCCAAAGTGCTACAGCCTCGACACACGCATGGAATCCTGACCGGGTGACCCCCTTCGTTCCGCGAGGTCCGACTCGGAAACAGCATAACCCGGCAACAACCTGAACTCGCAGGCGAGAGCACTCACCCTAAGGACTCTTACGTTAACATAAGACTTTTTACTTCATTGTTTTCTCTCTCTCACTATAATTTTTCGATTTTACATGCTACACACTTATTGTTTAACGTTTAAGAAGTTTATCTGCTACTAAAATGATTAACCACACTCTCCACACTCTTGATTAGACGGCCGATGGGCCACGAATCAACACCAGCCCCCACGCCTGATGGAACTAGAGCAGGGAATACGCAATCCAATCCACCTAAGACAGGTGACATACCAAGCAAGGCACTCAGCGACATAACACCCAGTTATAGGGAATATGTCAGTTATACACGACACTCACTATAAAACTTCCCGGCTTATGCCGTGCACGCCATACAGCTCAGGAGCGAGCCTATTTGCCTACACACAGCATATACTGCATACTACACTCAATCCACACTTAGCAAGGATCTGTCGGAGACAACAAGCCCACACTGGACACCAGGGAAGGTACCCCAAGCTATAGGGACCACTTTACATAACACGACTAAAAACTAAAATGTGCATGATAAGACAAGCCATACAATGTTTACAACTGTTTTTGTTTAATATTTTAAGTCGCAAGCTGTCGTGGCAATGTGACTATGTATGTTACTCTATGCACTACCAAAATAAAGAATTAAAAAAAAAAAAAATACAATGTGTGTGTACACAAACCACAGTGCAATAAGTGCTCAATCGGATATAAGCAGAAAAGAACCTCCCTGGACAGGGTAGAACTTCCCCAAAGACTTCCTCTTGTCTTCAATGAAATATGTACAAAAATAGGGGATAATCTGCTAAATTAATGATGAGAAAAGAACATAGCGTATAACTGTGTATATGAATGAACCATAAGTGTAAAATTCACAAGTGGCCAAAAAGATGCAATAAAATTGTAGTGCAGAAGCAATTCTTCCTTCTATATTCAATGTCTCATAGACCAGCTGAGCTGTATGTGCATCTTTTTTCCTGAGCACATACATCTCAGCTGGTCTATGAGACATTGAATATAGAAGGAAGAATTGATTTGGAAAAGGCATCTATGCTGAAAAAAAAGAAATCTATGTTAAAGGCTTTTTAACTTCAGTGAAAGTGTGAGTGGCCACTTGTGAATTTTACACTTATGGTTAATTCATATACACAGTTATACGCTATGTTCTTTTCTCATCATTAATTTAGCAGATTATCCCCTATTTTTGTACATATGGAAATGATGACAGCCTGCCTGCAGGGACGCTCGGATAAATGTGCCCTGACTTGGTTCCCGTGGATGGAATATACAGCAAAAGGAGCTGCAAGAGACATCCCGGCAGGGACTGGGGGCGCGCCCGCACCGGCACAACCACCCCGACAGACTGACGTACAGCTACAGTAACAACCAGTTACAAATTACCTTCCCCCCCACACACACACAACTGACCCATCTGCCCCCCCTTCACAAGACCGTTGACGAACCATGGAGACACGACTCTCAAAGGCGCACTGCAGCGCACGCATCTACATGCAGGACATTAGACACAACAAGCCACACAGGAACAGGACAAGATCACCTCAACAACTAGAGCTAAATACAGCACACCTCTTTGATAATGACTGACACATTACATCACACAAGTGACATTAGCTAAATAACCCACAGCGACCAAGCTAGAAACCTAGACGGAAAGAGGACACACTGTAGATGCCTCGAAACCCACTCGCATAACCTCTCAAAACAAAACACGAGAAAGCTACTCTAAGGGGAAAAATGACATTACCCACGTAACAAAGCTAATCCACAAGGGAGTAACACATGGGACAACACATACCACACACTAGCCCTACCTACCTCATGTCTGCAATTAAAAATACCAAAGTAAAAGTTAAACCAAAAGTCATCAGCAGCAGAATCTGATGAAGCACAGCCTTAGCTGACAAAGGCTTATACACTACCGACATAGCACCAGTAATGCTGACCGCAGCCAAAAACCAACAACTCAATGTTTTAATGTTCAACGAATGTTCAACTAAATATGTTCACAGTTGTAATACACTGAATGACTATTAAAAGAATAAATAAAGATTGTCAAAAAAAAAAAGAATTTATCTATATATTTCGCTAGCTAGATTACCAAGAAATAGACAACACAGATGTTATTAACATACTAGGTTTTAGCTACGATCGCTATTCCAGCCACTTTAAAGGGACACTATAGTCACCAGAACAACAACAACTTAATGTAGTCGGACACAGAGGCCCTAGCCTCCAATAAGATAATCAACCTGTCCACTTTTCAACTATCTACCCATCATATCACCCTGTTAAACAGAGGTCTGTCCTTTGTACCAACACCCTCCTGTAATAACTTTAACTGGTCCAAAGACGTGAACCTGTTCGGTAGAAAGTTAGCTCTCAACATAATGCATGCCAAAAAGAACTCCACAGAAGCCAACGAATTGGGTTTGTCACTAAAAGATTATGAACTCACTAAAACGTTAGAGAGCCTTGCAGAAGAAAATAACCCTGCAAGACCTCTGACAGACTTCAAACCTCAGAGTTACTTCACTCCAAATTTTATTGACACCCCACACGTTGACCTGTTTGTACAAATGTCACTACAAGAATTTGACAATACTAACAACCCACCCCTAGACAAGAATTTGAGTTACTGTGAGTGTAAAGCCCTAAAAGAACTCAAAGGACTAGAGGATGTGATAATTAAACCAGCGGATAAGGGTGGGAACATCGTCCTTATGAACCGCCCAGATTACATCAAAATGTGCATGTCACACCTTGAGGACACCACACATTACAGGACCCTCCCTTCAGATCCCACCACTAAGTTTTTAGGCGAACTAAAAACTTTACTTCAAGACGCCCTTGACGAACAAGTGATCTGTAAGGACGAGTTCAGATTCCTAACACCTCTAAATCCGACAATTGCGACATTCTACTGTCTGCCAAAGGTCCACAAGGGCTCTAGACCTCCCCCAGGCAGACCCATCGTATCCGGCAATAATTGCCTAACTGAATCCCTCAGTAAATTTATAGACAGAATTCTGCATCCTATGGTATGCACACTACCCTCTTACCTACAAGACACCAAGTCAACCTTAATAGCATTGCAAAACATGAGAGTTCCACCTTATACCCAATTGGCAAGTCTGGATGTCGTATCACTATACACTAATATCCCGCACGATATCGGGCTAAAGGCATGTAAATTTTTCTTGGAGAACACCACATATGATAACAAACAGAAAAATTTCATCCTGTCATCCCTGGAATTCATCCTCAAACACAACTATTTCATGTTCGATGGACGTTATTACCTACAAATCTCCGGGACAGCCATGGGGACAGCCTGTGCACCCACCTACGCCAACCTCTTTCTGGGGTGGTGGGAGCAACATGTCGTCATGACACCAGAATATAGCCGCTTTTATGAATATGTTCTGAGCTGGCATCGATACATTGACGACATGTTGCTATTTTGGACAGGCTCTGTCCCCATGTTTGAGGATTTTGTTGAAGCTCTCAACATAAATGATGTTAACCTTAAACTAACACATGTAATAGACGAACACGAATTGGTATTCTTAGATTTAAAAATTCTACTGGAACAAGATGGCTCAATAGAAACAGAACTGTTTAGAAAAACAACAGCGACTAACAGTCTGTTACATTGGAAAAGCCACCACCCGTATAGATTGAAAGCATCTATCCCTTTCAGCCAATACTTGCGAGCCAGACGTAACTGCTCTGTTGAACAAACATTCTATAATGAATGCAAGATTCTGAAGTACCGATTTAAGGAACTTGGCTACCCGAATCGTGTCCTCAAACGCGCTTTTCAGAGGGTCTGCAGTATCGACAGACACACTAGCCTTCATTCCTCCAAACCAAAAGATGACAGCAAGGCCCCACGATGTATTGCCACATTTGATCAAGGCTGGGGTCCGATGTCACAAGTTCTCAAGAAAAACTGGCCGATACTTCTGCACAATACAGAACTTCAACAGATATTACCCAAATACCCATCATTAACAGCACGGTGATCAACCAATCTACAGGACCAACTGGTCCACAGCCATCTGTCATCCTCTACATCACCATCGAATTGGCTATCCAACACAAAAGGGACGTATAAGTGCGGACATTGTAAGGCTTGTCAATACATTCTACCTTCCAAATTCACCACATCAACCCAAACTAAAATCAAAATTGAGACCAACGCTCTTGTTAACTGCAGCTCTACAAGAGTGATCTACCTGATCACCTGCAGGTGTGGTGCACAATATATTGGCAAAACCTTTCAACAGCTTAGACGGAGGATTCTGCAGCATATAACATCTATCAAGAATACCATCACGCCTACTCCGATTGCAAGACATATCCTCAATTTCCATAATGGGAATCCTGATAACTTAAGATTCCAGGTAATTGAGAAACTACTACCGAATCCGCAACTTCAACAAAACCTTACTCAGAAAAGAATCACAATGGATCTTCTCCTTCAAGACGTTGACCCCTCTGGGCTTGAATGAGGAGTTTAACTACACGGCATTCATACATCAATAATATTAACACTAATATTTATTGTGGTACCTAACACTCCAGACAGGTTCCTCTTGAATTCCGTCAGCTGCTCAGTTACCTGACAACAATGGTTTACCTCTTGGCCACATTTCAGCATGTAACATTGTGTATTCTGTTTATGACACTCAAACTTAACTACCAAACTGCCTCAACGATATCCAGTACTCTCACCATTGTTTGGGCACCTCTACCATACTACTGTACCCACCAGGCAGATATCCCTATCTCTAAACCAAGGACATCATTATCCCAGGATATCACGAGCCCCTCAAGTTTGAGTGGAACTTATCTAACTTCACGGATCTTGTATCCACGACCTATGCCACCCAACCGGCATATTAGGCGTCCGTACCATTTCACCAGACAACTTTTAACCGTACAGGTATCTCCATGTACCTGCAACAAGCTACGAATATGTATTATTTTTGACACTTAATACTCCAGACAGGTCCCTGTCGAATTCCGTATGGTTGCCTAGTTACCCTACAAGAATGAATCACTTCCTCGGTGCATCTCAGCATGTAACACTGTGTATTCTGTCTATGACACCAAAATTTAACCACCAAACTGCCTTAACGATATCTTGAACTCTCATTAGTGATTGGGCATCTCCACCAGACTACTGCACCCACCATGCAGATATCCCTATCCCTACACTATGGATATGATCACCCTTGGACATCATGAGCCCCTTCGATTGAGTGGGACTCACCTGACTCTACGGGTCTCGCATCCAGAATTTATGCCATTCAACCGGCGAATTAGGCGTCCGCAACATACCACCGGACAATATCCAACTGTGCATGTACCTCCATTTACCCGCAACAAGCTACCTTTAGCTAGTGATCCGTACACACCAATTCGGACAAATTGAAAACCCTAAGTACACATGCACCTTTACTGGAGTACCGTTAAAACAGTAACCCACTAAGACTATCGTCACCTCTATGACGATTAGTCACCTGAATATCCCCTACATTGGCTAACACACCAATAAACTCGAGTCCACTGATGCTTGGACTTAGGCTGTCCAGCCAGTCCTATATATTCAAGGATTTAGGCTTCTCCTAAACCTTTTTCAGCCATTTCGGCCACCATACTCCCTGCACAAATCGGCAAACCAATCAAATGCAGGGACGGCCCCTTTTTAAACCCCAGCATGACGGGAAATCATTTCCCCCTGATGAGCCTTTGAAGCAAGGCGAAACGCGCGTCGGGGCGCGACAATTGTTTTGTTCCTATCATCATATCCTTCCGACCCTGCCTGCCGTGTCTCTCGTCATCTCCTCTCCCCCCCGACACTTAACTTTACCGCTGTTACTTACTCGCTATGGGGAGACAGCGGACGAACAGTCAGAGACACATATCGACCAAGATACACAACAGGTGTCAGCAAGGAATTCTGTAGCCCAGTACCTTTCCGTAAACTAAGGGGTCAGTTTGTTAGTTCTCTAGCAGTCAAACTTTCTTATCCTCCTTTCCTATACCGGGTACCCTCGAAGGCACCTTTCTCTTACTATCTCTACCTATACATTTGAGATCCTGTCGACCCAGGTCACTAGCCATCACGGTATTATCGCTATAGGCATTTATGGTAGATATTTCTGCTATCGATAAAGCGAACTCCTGACTCCTCATAACGGACTTAGACACATGTATGCGCTGTTGGACACACACTCCTCTGCATACAACCCTGACTACAGACTTACCCGCTGTGATAGGAACAGGTTATACTTTCTCTGTAGTAATATCCCTCCTCAGTCAAATTGTATCACAAGACATTATATTGCATATTGTGTCTCACACTCTGACACAAATACAGTGTATGTGAAGATCTAGATTTGACCTCCGGGGACATGCTACAGTGTATACCACTATTGATACACAAAACCTAATCTGCAGCAGCATCCCCCTCAGTTGAATCACTGACGTTAACACTGTACTGTATCCTAGACCCCGATACATTGACATAAGTACGGTGTACAATATTAACGTTGTTCAACCACCCGGGACATGCGACAGATTATACTCCTGTCAATACACAGGAACCTACCAACTAGATCCAACTAAGAAATTGCGTGGGCTTCTCGCCGTCAGTTGACAAGAATTGCCCAGGCATCCTATCTTTAGTTTTATCCCTCATGATTTGTGAGGGTCTTGTTACTATTTAACCTTCTCTCTCTTTCTTCCTCTGTATTGTACATACCCTTGTACCACTTACTATACTTTTACTATTTGAATTTTTTCTCTTCATGCCCTCTACCGTAGCTGCCACTATTGACTTGTGGTCTAGTAAGACAGCGACGGCCGAGTCTCTTTTTCTATTGGCATCTTTAAACCAATGATTAAAGCCTAGTTCAGTTTTTAAATTGTTCACATTATCCTATTATAGGCAATGAGATCAGACTCTCCTTCTCCCCATTTACCTCTAATTGTCTGTGGGTTACCCCCGTCCTTTACTCTGCTCTCATATGATTAATCAACTTTGACCCTTTTTTGGCCATCTCCTATTAAAATTCTATTTCTCAAGGTTTCAATACCTCCTCTGGCCATCTTATTTGACAACAATTTATTTACTGAAAAAATATTTTTCGACTTGTCATATAGCATCTATCTAATCAATGGCTGACGTCCTCGACAGACTAATAGACCCAAGCCTTGGACAAGAGGAGATCGTTAATGTCTTCTCAATTAACCCACTATCTGTACAAAACGTTACTAGTAGCAACATCAATACAGCCTTTTTCGAGATACAAAAATCATATCAGGACCAAATAAAAAGCTTCTGGGAGCTTACAAGCCTTAAGCAATACCTAGAACAAAAATTAGTCCCTAGAGGACTGCGCCCTGATATTTTACTACCCGACAAAGTCCAAACGGAGGAGCAGCTCAGTGAATGGAACACTATTCTACTGGACTGCTCCTTCAAACTAATGGACTTCCTGGTCAGACTAGAATCAAATAACTTTGAATTGGTGAACACAAAACTTAAAGAGGATATCACTCTGATCAAAAAACACAAAACCGATGACCTATATGTTCGGATGGAAACCAAACTGCAGCAAAATATTAACAATTTCCGACATCTTCTAAAGATAAAAAAACACACCCAATTTCAAAGGGACTTTAAAGACTTTAAGAACGGGAAAATCTTTAGACAAACCAGTAGATACCCAAGACGTAAAAACTCCAATAGAGGCTCGTCCTCGGGTGAGACGGACTGGTCAGATCAGGATCAGCCACTACAAACCAGACGTAGAACTCCCAATAATCGGAACAAAGAACACACTAGGGACCTTAGTTCCCAACCTAACTATAACAGGAGTATCTTGAAGATCCCCGATAAAGCAGTATCATTCTTAGATATACCAATCCCCACTGACATCAATAACTCTCAAACCACCACCTCCAGTATATCGAACTCTTTTTTAGAACAGGACCAGCCACGCCAACAAAGAGGCCGTTTGAGGGACAGGGATCGGTGGGCCTACAAGAACCAGAGTCGGACACAGAGGCCCTAGCCTCCAATAAGATAATCAACCTGTCCACTTTTCAACTATCTACCCATCATATCACCCTGTTAAACAGAGGTCTGTCCTTTGTACCAACACCCTCCTGTAATAACTTTAACTGGTCCAAAGACGTGAACCTGTTCGGTAGAAAGTTAGCTCTCAACATAATGCATGCCAAAAAGAACTCCACAGAAGCCAACGAATTGGGTTTGTCACTAAAAGATTATGAACTCACTAAAACGTTAGAGAGCCTTGCAGAAGAAAATAACCCTGCAAGACCTCTGACAGACTTCAAACCTCAGAGTTACTTCACTCCAAATTTTATTGACACCCCACACGTTGACCTGTTTGTACAAAGGTCACTACAAGAATTTGACAATACTAACAACCCACCCCTAGACAAGAATTTGAGTTACTGTGAGTGTAAAGCCCTAAAAGAACTCAAAGGACTAGAGGATGTGATAATTAAACCAGCGGATAAGGGTGGGAACATCGTCCTTATGAACCGCCCAGATTACATCAAAATGTGCATGTCACACCTTGAGGACACCACACATTACAGGACCCTCCCTTCAGATCCCACCACTAAGTTTTTAGGCGAACTAAAAACTTTACTTCAAGACGCCCTTGACGAACAAGTGATCTGTAAGGACGAGTTCAGATTCCTAACACCTCTAAATCCGACAATTGCGACATTCTACTGTCTGCCAAAGGTCCACAAGGGCTCTAGACCTCCCCCAGGCAGACCCATCGTATCCGGCAATAATTGCCTAACTGAATCCCTCAGTAAATTTATAGACAGAATTCTGCATCCTATGGTATGCACACTACCCTCTTACCTACAAGACACCAAGTCAACCTTAATAGCATTGCAAAACATGAGAGTTCCACCTTATACCCAATTGGCAAGTCTGGATGTCGTATCACTATACACTAATATCCCGCACGATATCGGGCTAAAGGCATGTAAATTTTTCTTGGAGAACACCACATATGATAACAAACAGAAAAATTTCATCCTGTCATCCCTGGAATTCATCCTCAAACACAACTATTTCATGTTCGATGGACGTTATTACCTACAAATCTCCGGGACAGCCATGGGGACAGCCTGTGCACCCACCTACGCCAACCTCTTTCTGGGGTGGTGGGAGCAACATGTCGTCATGACACCAGAATATAGCCGCTTTTATGAATATGTTCTGAGCTGGCATCGATACATTGACGACATGTTGCTATTTTGGACAGGCTCTGTCCCCATGTTTGAGGATTTTGTTGAAGCTCTCAACATAAATGATGTTAACCTTAAACTAACACATGTAATAGACGAACACGAATTGGTATTCTTAGATTTAAAAATTCTACTGGAACAAGATGGCTCAATAGAAACAGAACTGTTTAGAAAAACAACAGCGACTAACAGTCTGTTACATTGGAAAAGCCACCACCCGTATAGATTGAAAGCATCTATCCCTTTCAGCCAATACTTGCGAGCCAGACGTAACTGCTCTGTTGAACAAACATTCTATAATGAATGCAAGATTCTGAAGTACCGATTTAAGGAACTTGGCTACCCGAATCGTGTCCTCAAACGCGCTTTTCAGAGGGTCTGCAGTATCGACAGACACACTAGCCTTCATTCCTCCAAACCAAAAGATGACAGCAAGGCCCCACGATGTATTGCCACATTTGATCAAGGCTGGGGTCCGATGTCACAAGTTCTCAAGAAAAACTGGCCGATACTTCTGCACAATACAGAACTTCAACAGATATTACCCAAATACCCATCATTAACAGCACGGCGATCAACCAATCTACAGGACCAACTGGTCCACAGCCATCTGTCATCCTCTACATCACCATCGAATTGGCTATCCAACACAAAAGGGACGTATAAGTGCGGACATTGTAAGGCTTGTCAATACATTCTACCTTCCAAATTCACCACATCAACCCAAACTAAAATCAAAATTGAGACCAACGCTCTTGTTAACTGCAGCTCTACAAGAGTGATCTACCTGATCACCTGCAGGTGTGGTGCACAATATATTGGCAAAACCTTTCAACAGCTTAGACGGAGGATTCTGCAGCATATAACATCTATCAAGAATACCATCACGCCTACTCCGATTGCAAGACATATCCTCAATTTCCATAATGGGAATCCTGATAACTTAAGATTCCAGGTAATTGAGAAACTACTACCGAATCCGCGAAAGGGCGACTTCAACAAAACCTTACTCAGAAAAGAATCACAATGGATCTTCTCCTTCAAGACGTTGACCCCTCTGGGCTTGAATGAGGAGTTTAACTACACGGCATTCATACATCAATAATATTAACACTAATATTTATTGTGGTACCTAACACTCCAGACAGGTTCCTCTTGAATTCCGTCAGCTGCTCAGTTACCTGACAACAATGGTTTACCTCTTGGCCACATTTCAGCATGTAACATTGTGTATTCTGTTTATGACACTCAAACTTAACTACCAAACTGCCTCAACGATATCCAGTACTCTCACCATTGTTTGGGCACCTCTACCATACTACTGTACCCACCAGGCAGATATCCCTATCTCTAAACCAAGGACATCATTATCCCAGGATATCACGAGCCCCTCAAGTTTGAGCGGAACTTATCTAACTTCACGGATCTTGTATCCACGACCTATGCCACCCAACCGGCATATTAGGCGTCCGTACCATTTCACCAGACAACTTTTAACCGTACAGGTATCTCCATGTACCTGCAACAAGCTACGAATATGTATTATTTTTGACACTTAATACTCCAGACAGGTCCCTGTCGAATTCCGTATGGTTGCCTAGTTACCCTACAAGAATGAATCACTTCCTTGGTGCATCTCAGCATGTAACACTGTGTATTCTGTCTATGACACCAAAATTTAACCACCAAACTGCCTTAACGATATCTTGAACTCTCATTAGTGATTGGGCATCTCCACCAGACTACTGCACCCACCATGCAGATATCCCTATCCCTACACTATGGATATGATCACCCTTGGACATCATGAGCCCCTTCGATTGAGTGGGACTCACCTGACTCTACGGGTCTCGCATCCAGAATTTATGCCATTCAACCGGCGAATTAGGCGTCCGCACCATACCACCGGACAATATCCAACTGTGCATGTACCTCCATTTACCCGCAACAAGCTACCTTTAGCTAGTGATCCGTACACACCAATTCGGACAAATTGAAAACCCTAAGTACACATGCACCTTTACTGGAGTACCGTTAAAACAGTAACCCACTAAGACTATCGTCACCTCTATGACGATTAGTCACCTGAATATCTCCTACATTGGCTAACACACCAATAAACTCGAGTCCACTGATGCTTGGACTTAGGCTGTCCAGCCAGTCCTATATATTCAAGGATTTAGGCTTCTCCTAAACCTTTTTCAGCCATTTCGGCCACCATACTCCCTGCACAAATCGGCAAACCAATCAAATGCAGGGACGGCCCCTTTTTAAACCCCAGCATGACGGGAAATCATTTCCCCCTGATGAGCCTTTGAAGCAAGGCGAAACGCGCGTCGGGGCGCGACGATTGTTTTGTTCCTATCCTCATATCCTTCCGACCCTGCCTGCCGTGTCTCTCGTCATCTCCTCTCCCCCCCGACACTTAACTTTACCGCTGTTACTTACTCGCTATGGGGAGACAGCGGACGAACAGTCAGAGACACATATCGACCAAGATACACAACAGGTGTCAGCAAGGAATTCTGTAGCCCAGTACCTTTCCGTAAACTAAGGGGTCAGTTTGTTAGTTCTCTAGCAGTCAAACTTTCTTATCCTCCTTTCCTATACCGGGTACCCTCGAAGGCACCTTTCTCTTACTATCTCTACCTATACATTTGAGATCCTGTCGACCCAGGTCACTAGCCATCACGGTATTATCGCTATAGGCATTTATGGTAGATATTTCTGCTATCGATAAAGCGAACTCCCGACTCCTCATAACAGACTTAGACACATGTATGCGCTGTTGGACACACACTCCTCTGCATACAACCCTGACTACAGACTTACCCGCTGTGATAGGAACAGGTTATACTTTCTCTGTAGTAATATCCCTCCTCAGTCAAATTGTATCACAAGACATTATATTGCATATTGTGTCTCACACTCTGACACAAATACAGTGTATGTGAAGATCTAGATTTGACCTCCGGGGACATGCTACAGTGTATACCACTATTGATACACAAAACCTAATCTGCAGCAGCATCCCCCTTAGTTGAATCACTGACGTTAACACTGTACTGTATCCTAGACCCCGATACATTGACATAAGTACGGTGTACAATATTAACGTTGTTCAACCACCCGGGACATGCGACAGATTATACTCCTGTCAATACACAGGAACCTACCAACTAGATCCAACTAAGAAATTGCGTGGGCTTCTCGCAGTCAGTTGACGAGAATTGCCCAGGCATCCTATCTTTAGTTTTATCCCTCATGATTTGTGAGGGTCTTGTTACTATTTAACCTTCTCTCTCTTTCTTCCTCTGTATTGTACATACCCTTGTACCACTTACTATACTTTTACTATTTGAATTTTTTCTCTTCATGCCCTCTACCGTAGCTGCCACTATTGACTTGTGGTCTAGTAAGACAGCGACGGACGAGTCTCTTTTTCTATTGGCATCTTTAAACCAATGATTAAAGCCTAGTTCAGTTTTTAAATTGTTCACATTATCCTATTATAGGCAATGAGATCAGACTCTCCTTCTCCCCATTTACCTCTAATTGTCTGTGGGTTACCCCCCGTCCTTTACTCTGCTCTCATATGATTAATCAACTTTGACCCTTTTTTGGCCATCTCCTATTAATGTTCTGGTGAGTATAATCATTCCCTTCATGCATTTTAATGCAAACACTACCTTTTCAGAGAAAAGGCAGTGTTTATATCGCCTCATCTCAGTTGGCCACTGGTGGTGCTTCCTGGGGCAGTGCTGCACAGTAGGCAGCACTGCCGTTCAGCCTGTCCACGCTCTGCATGAAGACGCTGAATTCTCCTTTATAAAGATGTCTATGAGGAGGTGCTGATCATCCAAAACAGCATTTGGCCCTGCCCCCATTCTGCTTCCTTGCCAAATTCAGCCAATCCAATGATTTCTCTATGGGAAATTGGATTGGCTAAAAATCATACATTTTTATAAAGTTACCAAGGTGGCGTGGTGGGGGACAGGGCCGGCGTAGGAGGCCCCGTGCGGCGCTGGAAATAAGGTGCGTTTTAAACCCTTTTAGGGTGGGCAAGCCACCTAAGTGGGGGTTTTAACACTATAGGGTCAGGAATACATGTTTCCTGACCTTATAGTATTTCTTTAAGGATATCATAGAATTTATAATATACGGTGGTGGGCTACAAATTAAAGAATAAAATTGAAGATTTTAGTTATTAGAAATGCCAGATTAACTACATTTTTCTTATCAGAGGTAATATGATATCACAATACAAATATATACAAAGAAAGTAAGCTTGATTGAGCATGGTCGTCAATAACCACTTGATGCTTGTTAATGCTAGTGATAATATCTTGATTGTTTTCGATTATGTCCGCACATTAATAAAGAATATATTGGCAAGACTTAAAGAAAGGCAATTTCACCTACATCAGACGAAAAAAAAGGGTTCTTTACAGCAACAACAATAAAGATTTCTTGGACTCCGTAAATATTTTTTAGAAATGGTCTGGGATTTAACTTTTTTTTTTATTTTATTTCAAAAAAAGAGAATTTGTGAGGATAACAGTAATATGCTTGGCAATGGCTTATTGATCCAAGATGAAATCTGGCATTATGGAGTTTGGAAGTTTGTTTTATCTTCTTGTGCACAACTGGAAATCATTTGAAATCATGTTTTCTTGCCTTCTTTTAGATCTGCATGAACATATTGAGTTCAATATAAATGTCAATTTTTGTTAACAAAGAGGGATTCTTACCAAATCTTGCACTTACGAGTTACATTCTGACCTTTATTTCATAATGGTATGTAATAAATCGGGATTAGATATTGGTTAGACAGTACTAAGTCTTTTATCTATAGACAGGATGTGTAGTGTTTTATGTAGCAGAGAAAATACAAAATACAGTTGTAATCAAATTATGCAATCCCCGTTGAAAATCAGGTTTATTGTCAAAATGTAAAGACTTTTGGCTGTTTGCAATGAACAAAACAAACAAAAGTAATTGAAATAATTTAACACAACAAATGCTCAAGTGGATTCCCCAAATTGAACTGAAAATGTACATACATAAAAATTGTACATACATACACGCAACACACCTGCCCAATGCTTCCCGAGCCAACTGTTATCTAGAATTTCAGAATGTGGAAGGACAGAGGGCAATAAGATTCGGTACTGGAGCACAGACGGTAAGCCAATAATGATTTACATAAATTCACTTTATGCCATTTCCCAAATGCCTAGAGAGAATAGCTGAATTTTAAGCGGAGAAATATACGTCAAATACTTTGCTCACATAACATTACTAGAAATAATTGAAAATAAGAGATTCCTGGTGCAGTGGCAATCGAATAAGCAGAACCGATTAAGTAAAAATAACTCTTACTCTTCTGTCTGAAAGGCACGATTACCAATGGAGTCCGTTTTTTTTTTCCAGCAGGAAAAAAAACTAATTTTAAACCTTGATGCCTGCTTTTTCCACTCGCTTATATCGGTCGTGCTCATAGCTCCTCTGAGCCTCCCAGGATGACTCATTCTGCCATGAGACTAGCACGTTTGTAGAGGCATCCAATTATTACCCTCTCTACTATAAACAGATATCCTTAAAATGCACCTCTCATTGGACTGTAACAGTGCCCACGGCAGGCACACCCTAGGAAGAGGGAAGCTGGGTAAGAAAGTGCAAGTTGGGTCACAGACCTAAACCTAATTAAAAAAAAAAAAACATTTTGTTAACATGGAATAGACTGTGCAAATTATTCAAAGTTAAATGTGGTCAGGACCTACTGCAAGCATCTATTGAATGAATTTCCTTGGCCTCATTAGCCATCATAATGAGAAGAATGAGGGGGGGGGGGGGGGGAGTATCAGTAACCTATCTTAATCCGTCTTAATCCTTCTCTGACCCCATATATTTGTATTACAATTGTTACAACCTCAGACAACCTCCTGAAGCTTCTGGGAGTTATTGTTCAGCAATTGGACAAATTATACTCATTTCTAGGCAACCACTGCATGATGTGACTCACTTCTTTTTATGTGTACTTTGGAAGACTCTAGAAGAAAACACATTAATTTTTTTACAAAAAAAAACAACACCACTCAAGCCCCACGTGCATGGTTGTTTTTGAAAGATCTCTGGCCATTTGCTGATACCGCTTCAGATTACAGAATGCAAGTTGATTTAATCTATTCTTGCTGATTTCCCTAGTGAGGTATGAGCACCTGCCATTGCTAGGCCAAAATCATCTGCGTTCTTAACCATTGGGAGTATTACTGCATTCTGCTGTGTAAAGCCTAAAGCTGTCTGTAAGGATGGAACTGCAAGCTGTCTGCATGTAGAAAGTGAGCTGTTGCGGCCCACAGTGTAAATAATACTCTATACTACAGAAGAAAACAAGGAACAAGGCTAATTCTGACAAAAAAGCAGGAGTTCTGGGGGTTGTACTTTGCTATTACCTGAATCACATATATAATTATAAATGTTGAAAATAGTTATTAAAATGGACAGAGGGAGCACAGAAAATGCATTCTATTCTGTGAGTGTATATACTGTATATAGGAGTAGTCAAAAGTTACAGTACAATATCTTGGTAGCCTCGTGTCTATTGTGGCTTTCATTGTCAGTATGGCTAGCATATATCAGAGGCATTCTAAAGTGGTTAATGAAGGTCTCCCCAACTAGCCCATTGCAACGCCTGCAACAGACTGCTCTCTTTCAATGGAATGCTGTTCTGGCTGTACATTTACTGAACATCAATCTGATCAAATTTTGACCAGTTTTGCGGAGGTCAGGTCAAGTTCATACCAAAAATAGCCCATATCCTCTAGACAAAAGGCTATCAGACAAACCTTTATAGATGCCACAGTTGGATACAGAGAATACACCTCTGGCAGCGTCTTTCGGGGGCATTAGCCTGCCGAGGATAAGAGTTCCTGGCTAGCTAATATAAATTCTGTGCAATGAATGGTGAGGGGATTGCTATCTGGCTTTTGCAAGTCTACAGAAACTGGATGCATGTCACCAGAGATGCAAGTAACCCTGGCACCTGGCAAGACCCAGATAAGAGGAAATACCATTGCAAAATGGGATCAGGGTCCTCCTCACATCATAACTGTGGTGGAATCTCGGTAAAAATAAATTTAGTAGGCCGAGATTACCACGTGGCATGTGTACGTGCATATGCTGACGTATCGATCAGTTGGTTGCACGAGGCAAGATACGATCAGTAGTGTAAGGAGCATGTGCAAGAATACAGGATGTAGTATTCCCCCTCCTCCATTGTGCTGGACAGGCCATGCGGTCAAGCAGGAAGTTAATTCTTATTTGTATTGATTGGTCAAGAGAATGTGCGGGTGGAGCTTAATATGGGAGGAGTTATGTGCCTATATAAGGAGCCTGCACTATTGTCCGGGACTCAGAACTTGTGGTATTTTGGTGACGCTAGTCCCTCTGAGTCCCGATCGGTGATCCAATAAAGAATCTCTTCCTTCCTGAAGAAACCTGTGTCCATCTCTCTGTGCTTTGCTTCCGTCAGTTTCTCCGGTATCATTTGGTGCATTGGCCGGGAAGCTCATCGTTCAACGGTAGCTGAGAGGCAGAGGCGTGAGACGGTCTATCTTTGCCCACGTTCTCTACGGCTGCACCCCTGAACTTCTGCGTGGACCTCCCTTCGTCTCGGCGCCACTGGTCTGTTGTCCAGGAGATCATCGGCCTCTACGTGAGAAGTGCTGGGGTGTCCCCGTCGATGAGTGTGAACTCAGGTTCAGGAACGAGGAGGTAAGACAACTGCTGTTTTAGACGGCAGAACCCACTAGGGGTATACCGATTGTGCGGTAGGCCCAAAGGGGTTTGAATCTGTGTATCTGCCCCCTCTGTTGGAGGGAAGGAGCGAAGGCGCACCGCTCGATCGAACGCTCTTTAGTCAGACCGTTTGATTCTGTTAGTCAGGCGGGGCTCTGGTGTAAATAGCCCTAGCCGGACACCGGTGTCTTGTCTAGACTAGCGTTCTAGGGTGTATATTTTGTTCGCTAGGTCGGAGGGACCGGGAGACTAAGCGGCGTCTGTGTAAATTCGGTTCGCTAGCTCTCAACCTATCTGGGCTAAGTGGGAAGGCGTGTAAATTTGGAACCCACTAGACTTTTGATAGTGCGACTAAGAGGCGTCTGTGTAAATTCGGTCCTCTAGCTCGCTATATATGGTGATTGGGCAGTGTGGCTAACCAAAACGTATGTAGATTGTTTTTAGGTAGTCCATTCAAGGTACTGGCCAATAGTTTAGTTGGGAATTGTAAATGTGATAAAGATTGTTTAGTAAAGTGTATATCTTGTTAGATAGCGCGAGCTCAGCCGTCTAGCGAGAGTGTTAATAGTGTGTTGCTGTATCATAGTGCACGGTACCATAACCCTGTATATTTACTGACACTGTATATAAGTACTAATCATTGTCGTCCATTGCATGTTTAACACCATAACCACTAATAATTGTATTGTGACCTTAACTTGTGCTTTGACCTATGCTAACCGTACTGTAACCGCTATTTGTAAAAGACGATGTTACTGGGGTGTGTTATAGACGGGTAATTCGTATATAGAGAATTATAGCGTGGGTGACTGTATAGTTACGCCAAAGGGCATAATATTGATTATTTAGTGACTGGTGTAACAGCTGTGTGTGTACGGGAATTCCCTGAGTGTTTATTGTTATTGTGTACGTTTCACTTGGTAACCGTACCACGTGGTGCTGTTGCCAGAGGAAACGGGTGTGACTGTTGAATAGTACGTGTGTATAGTATTCGTTGTCGACGACGTTCCATTGTTAAGTATGGGTGCGTCGCAGTCAACGATTCCGGATCCCTTAGGTTGTATGGTGAAGAATTTTAAAAAGGGATTCAAAACTTGTGATTTTGGGGTTAAAATGTCTCCTGTACGTTTGGTCACTTTGTGTACTAGGGAGTGGCCTACTTTGGTTGCGGCATGGCCGCCACGTGGCAGTTTGGATCCAACTCTGGTACAGCGCTTACACGTGGCTGTATCGGGTAGGCCTGAACTTTACGGCCAGTTTCCTTATATTGATTGTTGGAGACAGGCCGTAAATGACTCGCCAAAATGGCTCCAGACATGCCACGAGGAGCAGTGTCGCCTCATGGTAGCTAGGACTTGTTTGTCCACTAGGACTGGTGTTAGGCCCATTTTGGACACGCCCCCTGAGTCCGAGATCCCTTTGCCGCCCCCTTACTTTCCGTTAAGAGGAAGTGACGCAAATGCAGGAAGTCCTGCACCCCTCCCCTCATTGCCCTCATCCACTTCCGCTTCCTCCTCCAGTACAGGATCCACCCCCCCTCGTACTAAATCTCCCCTTCCGGAATCAGAACCAACCCCCATTAAAAACGAATATCCTGATTTGGCGCCACTTCAGACTTCCGGTCAAGCTTCATCTAGCTCGGCTCGAAGTGTTTTATTTACAACCTTTTCCCAAAACCAAGCTCCCACATCCCCATACCCTATTTCTCCCCGACTGGAACCTATGACTGACGCCCCTCCACGTAGCCCCATACAGACCCGACAGTTGACCGGTGCCCAACAATTAAAACACTATCAGATGCCTCTTCGTCTGAATCCTGGGCCAGCCTATATCGATGCCGCAGGCCAAATGGCACATGCTGACCCAGTCTTTGTATATGTCCCATTCACGACAACCGATCTCTTAAATTGGAAGACCCACAATTCCTCGTATACTGAGAAACCACAAGCTATGACTGATCTGTTCACCTCAATAGTACAGACACATAACCCGACATGGGCTGATTGCCAGCAGTTATTAATGACTTTATTCAACAATGAGGAAAGGACAAGAATTAATCAAGCGGCCATTAAAGCACTAGAGGATAAAGCCCGTACTTTAAACCAAGCCAATCCATCAGCATGGGCCGCAACACATTATCCCAACACCGATCCCGATTGGAATGTAAATGGTGCTGATATGGTTCAACTCAGAGCCTATAGAGACGCTATAATTGCTGGCATGAAAGCCGGAGGAAAGAAAGCCATTAACATGTCGAAGACAGTTGAGGTGATTCAGAAAAGTGATGAAGCGCCCAGTGTCTTTTATGACCGATTATTGGAGGCATACCGCTTGTATACCCCCTTTAATCCGGAAGACGCAGACAATTCCCGAATGGTGAACTCCGCCTTTGTCAGCCAAGCTTACGGAGATATTAAGCGCAAGCTACAAAAGTTAGAAGGGTTTGCAGGTATGTCCATCACCCAACTAATGGAGGTAGCGAATAAGGTATACATGAATAGGGAAACAGAAAGTAAGAAAGAGGAAGAGCGCAAGATGCGTAGAAAGGCAGACATGCTAGCGGTAGCGATCGCAGGCGTAGATAGACGGGGCCCAGATAGAGGCGATAGTAGATGGAATGAGGAACCTCTAAGTAGAAATCAGTGTGCATACTGTAGGGAAGAAGGGCATTGGAGAAATGAGTGTCCTCGAAGAGAACAGTGTGAGAAAGACAGACCTAGGATAGGTTATGGAAACTTTAGAGGCAGAGCGAGAGGTAGAGGAGGCCCCGGAGGGAGTAATGGTAATAGAGGGAGTAATGGGAACAGAGGAAGTGTTAGGGAAGACAGGTATTTTCCAGCAGCGCAAAGGTCCCACGATAGAGAAGGTAGGGACTTTGTGGGATTGGCTGACACGGTCATGGAGGACTATTGATACCGACCGGGCTCCATCCCCCTTGGTCGAGCGGAGCCTATGGTCGATGTATCAATAGGGGGAAAAAGGAGTGCGTTCATGATCGACACTGGTGCTGAACATTCAGTGGTGACTAATCTAGTTGCTCCTCCATCTGGAAGGACTATTACTGTGATAGGAGCAACTGGAAGAAGTGCTGAAAAACCGGTTCTTAAAAGTCGACTCTGTACATTGGGAGGCCACGTAGTAAAACATCAATTCCTTTATATGCCTGAATGTCCAGTCCAATTGCTGGGACGTGATATGCTATCAAAATTACAAGCGCAGATTACGTTCCTACCAAATGGAACAACATCCTTAAAGTTTAATGGACCTTCAGGTATCATGACATTATCCGTACCAAAGGAAGAAGAGTGGCGACTTTATACAGCGTTGACTAGCCAAAACCCTAGGAGTGATGAGACATTATTTAACATACCAGGAGTTTGGGCAGAGAACAACCCACCAGGACTGGCCCGCAATATTCCACCTATAAAAATTGAACTAAAACTTGGGGTTTATCCAGTGAGCCTAAGACAATACCACATCCCGCAGAAGGCTAAGAAGAACATCCAATCCTATCTGGATAAGTTCATACGGTATGGTATCCTAAAATTCTGTACTTCCCCCTGGAACACCCCATTGCTGCTTGTTCAAAAGCCCGGTACAGATGAGTATCGACCTGTGCAGGACTTGAGAGCAGTCAATGATGCGGTTGTTAGTATACATCCAGTTGTACCCAATCCATATAACCTGCTTGCTTTAATTCCGGGCGGGGCTACTTACTTTACAGTCTTAGACCTCAAAGATGCCTTCTTTTGCCTCCGAATTGCCGCAGAAAGTCAATGTATTTTCGCTTTCCAATGGGAGAACGCTGTAACGGGCTCAAAACGCCAAATGACTTGGACAAGACTGCCCCAAGGGTTTAAAAATTCACCTACCCTATTTGGTTCAGCCCTAAGTCAAGATCTACTGGATTTCGAGTCCATCCCAGGAGAGTGTGTATTGTTACAATATGTAGATTACTTGTTGATAGCAGCAGTTACAAAAGAAATCTGTCAGCAAGCAACGCACGATCTACTACACATTCTCTGGAAGGCAGGATACAAGGTGTCTAGAAAGAAGGCTCAGTTGTGTTTGCCAACTGTCAAATATCTGGGATTCCATATCTCTGAAGGTCAAAGAATTATGGGGCCAGAGAGAAAAGAAGCTGTCTGCCAAATACCAATACCCAAGAATAGAAGACAAGTGCGAGAATTCTTGGGGGCAGCAGGCTTCTGTAGGATATGGATTCCCAGCTACGCGATACTGGCAAAACCTCTGTATGCAGCTATCAAAGGTACAGAGCACGACCCCTTCTTATGGACTCAAGAACAGCAAACGGCATTTGAAGATGTGAAGAAGGCTTTGATGAGTGCCCCAGCATTAGGTCTACCTGATCACACACGACCATTCTACTTATATGTACACGAGCAAAGAAGAATGGCTGTGGGAGTATTGACACAGTACTTGGGATCATGGCAAAGACCTGTTGCCTACATGTCTAAGCAATTGGATGCAGTGGCCAGCGGACTTCCACCTTGTCTAAGAGCCGTAGCTGCAGCCGCCCTGCTAGTAGCTGAAGCCGATAAACTCACTCTGGGTCAAGAACTTTATGTACGAGTCCCACATGCAGTACAGACGTTGTTGGATTACAAAGGAAATCATTGGTTTAGTAACAGCCGTATGACCAAGTATCAAGCAATGTTGTGTGAAAACCCAAGAGTGCATTTAGAGACTGTAAATACCTTAAATCCAGCTACCCTTTTGCCACAACCTACTGAAAGTCAACATGATTGTTTGGAAGTAATGGATGAAGTATTCTCAAGTAGACCAGATCTTCGTGATTTTCCCATCCAGAACCCCGATGTTCAATATTATACCGACGGCAGTAGTTATGTGAAAGAAGGGATCCGCTATGCAGGATATGCAGTAACAACAATAGACAAGGTGATAGAAGCTCGGCCACTGGCGAAAGGAACATCAGCACAAAAGGCAGAATTGATAGCACTGACACGAGCGTTACAATTGGCTGAAGGTTTAAGAGTGAACATCTACACGGACTCCAAATATGCGTTTTTAACCACTCATGCCCACGGAGCTTTGTATAAAGAAAGAGGACTACTGAATTCAGAAGGCAAAGACATCAAATACGCAGCTGAAATCCTACAACTATTGGAAGCAGTGTGGGAGCCGAAAGAAGTCGGTATCATACATTGTCGAGCGCATCTGAGAGGAGATGGTGATGTAACCAAGGGAAATCGGATGGCAGATAGTGCAGCTAAGCGTGCTGCTGAATCAGGAAGACAGGAGTATGTGGGGCATATAGCTGCTCTTATACCAACTCCACTGTCTCAATGGACTCCAGTTTATACAGCTCAAGAAGAGGAGTGGTTAAAGACTGAACCGGGAAAGTATTTGGAGAACAAGTGGTATCAGCTAGAAGATGGAAGAATAGTCATACCAGCATCACTAGCGGTAGAAATTGTCCAAAATTATCATAACGGGACACATTCTGGAAGAGACAGTACAGAGGAATCTCTCAGGAAACATTTCTACATACCAAGATTGTCCAACTTGACTCAGGCCATTGTACGAAGATGTGTAACGTGTGCTAAAAATAATGCAAGACAAGGACCAGTAAAGCCACCAGGAGTCCAGTTTATGGGGGGACTCCCCATGTCCGATCTACAAATAGACTTTACAGTGATGCCTAAATCGGGTGGACATCGTTACCTGCTGGTAATTGTGTGCACCTATTCAGGCTGGGTAGAAGCATGTCCTACTCGTACAGAGAAAGCAGGAGAAGTTGTGAGATTCCTGCTACGAGAAATAATACCCCGATATGGACTACCCTGTTCTATAGGATCGGACAATGGTCCAGCTTTTGTTCATCAGTGCCTACAACAACTGACTCATATGCTTGGTATAAAGTGGAGGCTTCATACTGCATATAGACCCCAGAGCTCTGGTAAGGTAGAGAGAATGAATAGAACTATTAAGAACCAGTTGGCTAAAATGTGTCAGGAAACCCAACTTAAGTGGAACGTTCTCTTACCCATAGCTCTATTGCGAATCCGCAGTACCCCTACCAGAAGGATGGGCCTCTCTCCTTTTGAAATCATGTATGGACGACCACCTCCCGTACTTGGTAACTTAAGGGGGGATTTGAGTCAGTTGGGAGAAGGAATTACCCGGCAGCAGGTTGTAGAGTTGGGTAAGACTATGGAGGAGGTACAGAAATGGGTACAAGATAGATTACCTGTGAATATTTATCCCCCTGTTCATAGTTATCATCCAGGAGATCAAGTGTGGATTAAAGAGTGGAATAATGTACCGTTAGGGCCCAAGTGGAGAGGTCCTTATGTTGTTCTTTTGTCTACCCCTACAGCGATAAAAGTAGCCGAAGTGACTCCGTGGATACATCACTCCAGGGTTAAACCAGCAGCAGTCGATTCTTGGCAAGTTACAGCAGATCCAGAGAATCCCTGCAAGATCCGGTTAAAACGCACTACTCAGTCGGAGTAACGAGGAACTATTGTGGATTACAAATTTTGTTGTTACAGGGATTTGGTGAAGTGAGTGTTTTTAGACGGCCATAATAAAGCCTGTCCGCTTACCGACATATAGTTTATAAGCCAGGGAAAGTCTCGAAGGGACTCCTGTGAAGACGAGCAGAACTCCATTCCTTGCAGCCCTTACATCCTGGAAGCTGAGGTGCCTTCGCACGGACGAAGACTGAGGATGACGGCGAAAGATGTGTTTTTGATAGTGTTTGATAGTAAAAATAAATATGTGAGTCCTAGATGCCCAAATAAAGACTATAACTTTTGCCCATATTGGTCTTGTGTGGGGTGGGCGACTTGGGGACAGACAGTAGACAAAGACATGATAGTGACTAAGTTGCCTACCAGCCCATATTGTAAGTCTATGGAATGTAATCCCATCCATATACTTATAAATAACCCCGATAAGTTCTTAGACAAATATGGCAATTTATTTGGGTTTCAGATATACGGGACGGGTTTAGATCCTGGGACAGTATTGTTTATAGGGATAGAGACTGATACGGTATCCTCCCAAACTCATCAAGTATACCATTCCTTTTATGAAGAGATGAGTATAGATAATAAGATCCCCCATAATGCTAAAAACCTGTTTATTGATTTAGCCGAAAGTATTGCCGGTAGTCTTAATGTTACCAACTGCTATGTGTGTGGAGGTACTAACATGGGAGACCAATGGCCTTGGGAAGCAAAGGAGGTAATGTCCGGTTCTGAGGCAGTTGACCAATTAATATCTACACAAGCCGATTATCATATGAGTGTTAGAGGTAAATCTGAGTGGAGATTAAAGACCTCCATCATAGGTTATGTTTGCATAGCAAGGAAAGGAATAATGTATAATACTTCTGTAGGAGAATTAACTTGTCTAGGGCAAAAAGCTTATGATGATGATACAAAGAATACAACTTGGTGGTCGGCTTCAAATGTCTCAGAACCATCTAACCCGTTTGCTAGATACGCCAATTTAAAGGATGTGTGGTTTGATTTATCCATCACATCTACCTGGAGAGCCCCAGCAAATTTGTACTGGATCTGTGGTAAGAAAGCCTATTCGGAGTTGCCACAGGACTGGGAAGGGGCATGTGTGTTGGGTATGCTCAAACCATCCTTCTTCTTGTTACCGATTGAAACAGGTGAGACTTTAGGTGTTAAAGTGTATGATGTGAATCATAGGAAGAAAAGGGGACCCATAGAGATAGGCGCCTGGGAAGATGATGAATGGCCTCCCCAGCGTATCATAGATTATTATGGGCCAGCCACGTGGGCTGAGGATGGTACCTTTGGTTACAGAACCCCTATTTATATGCTCAACCGTATTATAAGATTACAGGCGGTGGTTGAGATTATTACTAACGAAACATCACAAGCGCTCAATCTTCTAGCGAAGCATAACACCAGGATGAGGACGGCAGTCTACCAAAATAGATTAGCCTTGGATTACCTTTTGGCAGTAGAGGGAGGTGTATGTGGGAAGTTTAACCTGAGCAATTGCTGTCTTCAAATAGATGACGAAGGGCAAGCAATAGCTGAGCTTACTAGCCATATGGTTAAACTAGCGCATGTGCCTACTCAGGTATGGAAAGGGTATAATCCAAGTAGTTGGTTTGGTAGCTGGTATGAGTGGTTTGGAGGGCTTAAGGCAGTGGTAGGTGGAGTCCTACTGATTTTAATGTTGTGTCTACTCCTGCCGTGTCTTATACCCTTAGTAGTTAGGTCTGTGCAAAGCCTGATAGAAAATATAGCAGAGAGGAAGGCTGCTGCACAGATAATGGCGATTTATAAGTATAAGGCTCTAGATCAGGGAGAACCAATGCAGGAAGATGAGTGTTGAAGATTCACATCATAGATAAGTCTGGTCTGGTTCATGGTAACTTGAGGTGTATGCAAACCCAGGTTAAGTGATGCCTCAAGTAATTGTAAAATATCAAGAGGCATCAAAGGGGGGAATGTGGTGGAATCTCGGTAAAAATAAATTTAGTAGGCCGAGATTACCACGTGGCATGTGTACGTGCATATGCTGACGTATCGATCAGTTGGTTGCACGAGGCAAGATACGATCAGTAGTGTAAGGAGCATGTGCAAGAATACAGGATGTAGTATTCCCCCTCCTCCATTGTGCTGGACAGGCCATGCGGTCAAGCAGGAAGTTAATTCTTATTTGTATTGATTGGTCAAGAGAATGTGCGGGTGGAGCTTAATATGGGAGGAGTTATGTGCCTATATAAGGAGCCTGCACTATTGTCCGGGACTCAGAACTTGTGGTATTTTGGTGACGCTAGTCCCTCTGAGTCCCGATCGGTGATCCAATAAAGAATCTCTTCCTTCCTGAAGAAACCTGTGTCCATCTCTCTGTGCTTTGCTTCCGTCAGTTTCTCCGGTATCATAACCACTAACATAACTGAATGACCATATTTGTTGACAGCCATTAGTTACATCCTTAGTGACAAATATACTCATTGCCATTTGTCACAAACAGTAATGCATACATTTGTCAGAGTACTTGGATGGGCTCCAGGGCTGCCATCAGAAATGTTGGTGCCCCTGACACAGCTCAAGGTCTGGACCCCCAGTCCACCCCCAAGTTCGCACAAGGGCCCACCCACAAGGATGGTGTGTGTGTGTCCTGAATATGGTGTGTGTCATGGGTGCAGTGTGTATAGTAGATGCAGATTGTACTTTTGTGTCATGTATGTAGTGTTTGTGTGCATTAGATGCAGAGTGTGTAATTGTGAAGTGGATACAGTGTGCAGAGTGTGTTTTTATGAGCATGTCTTGTGTGTAAATACGGGCTGAATCTCTGGGGAAAAAGCATTTTAGGGCTGTTTTTTTATTTATTTGCGCATATGTTATGTTATTCACCCCTCTCTGCTTTTTACCTGGCCTGGAATGGGGGAGATTGTATTCCCTGACGGCATGGTGGCGGCCGCAGGGGGGCCCAGCACACTCCGGCGTCTTCATTTTCTGGCTGATCCTCGGTCTCCAACTCTCGTGAGACCTGTCTGTGTGCAGCGTGGAGCATTGCCATGGTAACTGGGGCTCACAAGAGTTAGAGACAGAGGAGCAGGAAAGTGAAGTTGTTGTTGTGTGCTGTGCCCCCCTGCAATATATAGATAGTCAGAGGCCTGCAGTGCACATACATATAGCGATAATCGCTAGATATATGTGCACATTGGGGATTGTAGGATACGAGACTGCCAGAGCAATCCGGGCCCCTAGGACTGCTGGGCCAATGACAACCGTCATGTTTGTCATGCCCTGATGGGATCTATGCATCAAAAAAACTATATTAAGATGTAGTGGTTCTGGTAAACACACAAAAAAAAAGAAAATGTAAAAACATTTAATTCGTACACATAATAAAATAAAATATGGACTCTTCCGGGATAAAGCTGTTAATACGTATTTCTAAATTGCAGTAAAAGCATTTGTTATTGTTACATCAGCCAGTATAGGGTTACTGACAGTGATCGCTGTCCCACTATCACGATCTGCTGACTTCTATCCCTCCCCGTAAGTCTCTGAAATCCCTTTATTTATTTTTTTCTGTGATTGCTTAGACCAGCAAGCATACCACTACAGGATTATGTGAAGGAAATGGATTTAATGGTCCTTTTTGAGACACATATAATTACATAAAACAAATGAGTTCAATAAAGTCATAAGGTGGCAAAAGGATATATATATGCACACATACACACAAATGCACACACTGGCATATACACACAGATACACACTGGCACAAACACACAAATACACACACTGGCACATACACACAGATACACACTGCACTGGCATATACTGCTCACTCCAGCCTCTCCATGCTGCCTGTAGTAGTAGTGGTGGTGGTGGTGGTGGTGCTGCCTCCTCCTCCATCCCATGCAGCTGTCTCTGAAGCTGAGACGAAGTGACAGGGTGTTTACCACTTCCTCTCAGCCAGCAGAAACTGCAAGGGCCTGGTCAGGCTAATAAAGGGCCGGGCACCCGACCGGACACCTACTCAGAAATAACACCCACCGAGCTAGTAATCAGTAGGGGGGTGGGGGACAGTTATTGGGGGCATTTTACCATGTGTAATATCCTGGAAATTAAACACACACAATCTGACACACATCAGATTGTGTGTGATTTCTGGGATATTACACATGGTGTGTGGGTGTCAGGGAGCCTCATTAGATATGCGGGAGTCTCCCAGACCTACCGGGAGACTTACGATGTCTGCCATTAGGAGTTTGCTAACCGGTTCTGTTTAGGCAAGAGCCATGCACTTATGGCCACCCAATGGGCATATGTCTTCAGGGGCCCATTCAGTGATGCACCCCTTTAATAGTGCGACCGGGCCCCTTTAAAAATGTCAACCACAGCCAATCTCACAAGTAGCATTTTGTCTTGTGGAATCCCACTTAAAGGGACACTCCAGTGCCAGGAAAACAAACCGCTTTCCTGGCACTGCAGGTACCCTCTCCCTCCCACCACCCATCCCATGTTGCCGAAGGGGTGAAAACCCCTTCATGACTTACCTGAGACCCCCACCAATGTCCCTTGGCGGTGGTTTCGGGTCCGCACACGCTCCTGTCATGCCCGCGCATTAGACCTCTCCATAGGAAAGCACTGAAAATGCTTTCAATGCTTTCCTATGGGGAATTGAGCAACGCTGGAGGTCCTCACACAGCATGAGGATGTCCAGCGACGCTCTAGCACAGAAAACCTGTGCTAGAAACCAGGAAGTGCCCTCTAGTGGCTGTCTAGTAGACAGCCACTAGAGGAGGAGTTAACCCTGCAATGTAATTATTGCAGTTTATGAAAACTGCAATATTTACAGCTGCAGGGTTAAGGTAGTGGAAGTTGGCACCCAGACTACTCCAATGGGCAGAAGTGGTCTGGGTGCCTGGAGTGTCCCTTTAAGGAGACACCAGAGACAATTCACAAACTGGAAGAGTGCTGAACGAATACGCTCACTTTGGTGGCGGGCATGCTTGCCATATCACAGCACACCCCCTCAACAGGGGCTCTGATTAAAAATATATTGGCCCAATTTTTTTGGTACCAAGCATGTGCGGACTCTGAAATATATATTTAAAATCCCCTTTTCCTACCTCGAAGGTTTCCCTTTTCATTTTCTAGTATCATGTCATTTATACCATCCTGTGTCCCACGAAAACAAGACAGAGAAGGCCATTAGTGTGATCCTGAAACATGCAGAATGCAAACAATGGTAAGCCTCCGGAGTATGTATATCTGTAACAAGGACATCCAGAGAATGTTGGGTTTTCATTCCATTTACAGGCTTCCTCCCTTCTCTAAGCGTTGCTTGTTATTCCTGCTATTATAACTCCCTTGCAGCTACCACTAACCCCCTGCAAAACTGTCAAATAAACATACCTCCAGTATAAAGTTTCCTTAATTAAAGAAACCCTATAGTCACCAAAACAACTCTAGCTTAATGAAGCAGTTTTGGTATAAAGATCATGCCACTGCAGTTTCACTGTTCAGTTCTGTGCCATTTCAGAGTTAAATCACTTTTGTTTCTGTGTATGCAGCCCTAGGCACACCTCCCCTAGCTGTGAGTGACACAGCCTCCAGAGGCTTCACAGGAAGTGTTTAGGAAGGCTGTTTAAGTCACATGCAGGGAGGTGTGACTATGGCTGTATAAACAAAGTGATTTAACCCCTAAATGGCAGATAATTGAGCAGTGAGTCTGCAGGGGCATGTTCTATACACCAAAACTGCTTCATTAAGCTAAAGTTGTTTTGGTGACTATAGTGTCCCTTTAATATGTTATTATTCGCACCTCACTAGGACATACCAGCACTCATATCTACATAATAAAGTCTATGAGCCTGTTCCAAACAGCAGACCACGGCAGGAAGTCCACTATACAATGTGAGGATTCCTAAAGAAGATACCTATGTTTTTATGTAAGCAGAACCTTGCTTATAGACAGTAGACAATGCTTATAGACAGTATTAAGCCAAAAACCACATTGTATAGGTTAAACAAAAATGTAATTATAGAAAGAATATACTTGGCAATATAAACACCATTTCTTTTATATATTACATGCATATTAACTGCTGGTTAATATAAACATTTACATATTAGAATGTCATAATAATGAGCTGCTACAATCATTTGGAATGAAAGGTCTTGTGTGTCGCTGCTCATGACAAGAACAAGGTTTATATTTGGAATTGTATTTCACCGGAAGAATCTCCTTCATGGGTTTATTAGGAAGACGCAGGGTTAGATTACAAACCAGGACTCAGCTCTCGAAGTAGTATTAAATATCAGTTGTCCCCTGTAAGGTACACACTTAAACTAATGCTGAAATTCAGAGATAATTTTCAGGATTTTAACTTATTGAACATTCTGCATTAGTGTAATTCCTCGACTGTGTACCCCTTGCAGACATGTATCTTCATTGCATTTTCTCTCTCATGTCAAATATAATCAGTGTATGAATTTACTTAAAGGAACACTACAAACACCATAACCACTACAGCTCAATGTCGTGGTTATAATGTCAGGAGTGACCACGTGCCCCTACCTTCCATTTTAAATAGTCAAACCCTTTTAAGTTCTACCAGGGACTGCTCCCCGCGTCCACTGCTAGCACCAGAGTTCCTAAGCAGTAGCAGTAATAGTCAAGGTGGGAAGCAGCAACTGTCAAAGCACAGGTTAAAATTCAGACCATTCAATAATGGTTTAACTACTTACAATGCAAGTGGTGGGTGTCATGGTACTGCTGGTACCATAGCCACTACAAGAAGTGGTTATGGTGCTTGGAGTGTTCTTTTTAATCATGTACTGTTCTCGGGCAAGTACTTATATATACTATACTTATAACATAACTGATAATAATAAATAGTAAACATGCCCCTCATGAATATGTATGTGAGTTATGAATGAATGCATGTCTAAATTAATATCTATGAGTTGTGAATGAAGAATGCATGTGTAAATGAAAATGTATGTACATGTATTTAATGTAAATATACCTACATAAAGCCCACACAGTGTTGAGATAGCAAAGTCCCTGCACAAATTCTGTCTATTTTCTAATTCCTCACTCAGTCAGCGCTGTGCCAATAGACATCCCAACACACCTCCTGGAATTTTAAAATGCATGAAGAATGGTGTGAGACTGCAGCCCAGAACCCCAGTATGCAAGGGGTACAAAGAGACACACAGAGGGGCACAAAGAGACACACAGAGGGGTTGGGGGGACAAAGAGACACATAGACAAGCTCTGAGGACATAGTAGCTTCAAGTTTTATGCTTTTAATTTGCTCAACAATTTTAATGTTTTTAAAAGATTTCTATTCTATTTTTTGGGATGGGGGTGCTACGAGCTTGTGTTGCCTAGGACTCAAAATAGTCTAGCACCAACGCTGATCATAGCCTTCTAGTTATTTAAGTATTTCTTGAAATCCTTAACTTTGTCTCTTCCAATTATACTGAGATAACTGCTTAATATATTCCCAATAATTCCCAATAATCTGAAGTGCTATTCTGACTTTCTCTGAAAAACAATTGCTTCACTACTTTTCTCCTACCACCATTGCAATGTTGATTAATGTAATGAGCCAGAAGGAAAATAGGTTTGTATGTCCTTTACACTTCACCCTGCCAGTTCAGGAAAAGAACACCGCGGGAAGCGGCACCCAACAAGCCAACATTATCTCACTGATATCAGTTTACCTATGGTGGAAATCATCAAGCTTTATATAGAGCTTTGTTTCAGAATAGAACACCTGCAGATTCTCACTAAACAGGGCGTTAAGAGGAGTTCATAAATGTTTCAATTAAATGGAGTAGGAAAACATTTCCGATTTTGCTCAGCTGGAGTTAAAGTTTAAATTTTGCTAATCAGATCTCGGAAAACTATGAACTCTAGAAAAAAAAAAAAAAAAGCTCACCGTTTAGTAATATAAGGAAGATACGACAAAATAAGCAAGCTTCTTACTTGCTTTGTACGTGTGAAAGTATGTGGTTTGACTGTCCATTTCTGTGGATCAACTCCTTCCTAACCATCAATAGTTATAAGCTTAACTGACTTTTGTTTAAACTTACCATTTGATGAAGCATCGGTTTTCAGCCTATATACTAATTATTTTTTTGTTTTCTACCCCAATTTATGACATGGGGTTAGTAAAATAGCAATCTATCCCTCAATCCCCCTGTGCAGAAATATGTGCAGGTTAAATGCTCAAATTTCATCTCTAATCATATCTCCCAACATTTGCAATGGCCAGAGAGGTATATTAACATAAAATAGATCATTGTGTGAGCGTTCCAAAATCCTCTCCAGCTACGGAAAAATAATAAAAGATCTCAATCAAAGAAGTTCATTATCTCCAACTCCAAGTATTTTACATAAAACAAGTAAATAAAACAAGCGGGTCTCTACCAGGAAAGCTGGTATGTAAAATTAACCAGAGCTCAATCAGCTGGATTTCTACTGCTGGAAAAAAATGTATATATTTTTTGTGAACCTTAAAATCACAATGGACCGTGACAGAGTGTCTCTACATAGAGAGCTTGAATATACGCTAAGACCCTAAGAGCACATCTCTCATATAAATAGCATATATAATAATGCAGGATGAATAAATTATTTAACTGTAAAAACAGTATAGTAATGCAAAGTTAATAATTTATTTGACTCTAAAAAACATACATACTGTCATCTGATATAAGGTAATAAACATCAAACAAATATATGGTAGTAAAGTAAAGTATCAATTGTAAAGGATACAGTCCAAGGAGATACTAAAAAATCTAAAGAAAAATGTTAGTCTCAATATAACTCCAGTGAGGGGCCACTTTCACTTGAGTAATCTCTAGTGTGAAAAATGAAATAAAAGATCACTGAATCATCACTTCTTCTGTGTAATAAAAGAGACCTTGTAAAGAGGACTTGTTAAGAACCTTACATAAATAACATCGTCCTGGGGGGATTATGGAGCTCTGAAACCTATCTGGCTATAGAGGCACGGCTAAGGGCGCTGAAAGAAAACTCCCAAGTCCGGATTAAACTCTGGGAGTAACCCAGAGCGACTTACCCTGTCCGCCACGCCAACTGCCGGGATAAGGGAGCACGCGGAAAAAAACCCGCCAGAGGATGAATCAATCTATCTGCTTCGGCTGTCGTAATCCACTTTAGGCTGTCGTAATCCACTTTAGGAAAATTTGTGCTGAAGGCAGAGTGTAGAAAATAAGTATGAACAAATAGTCAACGCGTTTCGGCTCCTACAGAGACTTTTTCAAGACTGCTGTTCATCGGGTACATATTCGGTATATGTATATATATATACCGTTCCTCAAGGAAATCCATGCAAAACTAATGATGACATCATACTGAAAGGGTAGTTCTTTGTTAAATGGACAAAGAGGGACATTTTAATTCTAGGGGTGTGATCATGGCAGGGCTGTAATATTCTAGGCAACTTGCTAACACAAAATATACAACTAAAATGTCATTTAGAACAAGAACAATTTCCTTGAAATTAGGGACATTAGGATAGAAAAGACCAGAGGGATTTGGGCCTGCATAAGGACTGCCCCTCCTAAATAGGGACACATGGGAGTTATCCATTATACACTACATGTAGCCCAAAAAAAGAATGGGGTCTCTATACTGATACACTCCAGTGCATTCTTAACTCACATACAGACATTAACCTATTACAACATACACAAACTAATCCCGTGGGATCATGCTATAGCTGAATGACAATTTTAGAATTACAAAGTAAGACTACTCATTACGTAACAAAAAAGGCGGCGGTGGTTAGACTTTCAAGCATTTCAAAATCTGTAAAGGACCATAACCAATACTGCTTCGGTAGCTTACTGTAAGTTCTCTCCACTGCACTGTTGGAGGCTCAACTACTGGTGATTCTAAACATGTTTTTGCAAGTCACTGAATTTCAAACCAAATTCGTAAAGGAAGACATGGACCTATAAAACCATAACCTGCAAAAATCACTTATAATAGTACCCGGTGCGTCAATTTAAATAATTTTAAAAATAGACGTTCATAAAATGTTTGAATTGCCTTCATTTGGAATTGCTTATTGTAAAAGTAGGAAATGTTGCAATATTAATGGATCAATATTGTTCCACTTTCCATTAGAAACATACATATTTAATCAGCCTCTTCATTTAATCTCATCCAATATCAATTACATGAAAATGCTATTGTTAGTAACATCATAAAACTTTATTGCTGTATGTTATTAAAGACATATACACAAAACTTAATAAATGTTTGTTGTGTGGTTAATCTTTCATATAGTATATGTAGTGGTTAAATGTGGAAATACTATATACAAAAAGATGCACACCTTAGTTAATAATCCCAATCTCTTTATCATACAAACATAGTAAATCAAACAGAAATACAAAACAGACACTGTTACAAGACTATAACAGCCAGTGACAGAGGATATAAAACTTGCATAGTACCTCAAAGGGCTGGACACATGTACAGAACAAAACCCCAACGTTTCGGCAAAGCTACTAGTGCCTTTCTCAAGGGATCTCAAGGCACTAGTAGCTGTGCTGAAACATTTGGCGCACTGTGCCAATACCTATACAATTTGCATACCAGACTGATCCCAACCATAAAGGCAGTCCAAAACCGAAATGCCAGCAAGTTCCCTCTGCACGAGAGATACAGCAACCCCAGACAATCGTATCAGCCTTCTTTGGTCCTCGTCAGTGTGGTGTAGCTGATACCTCTCTTGGCACAGTGAGCACAGGGTCTATGTCTGGATGCCCTCTGTAATTTGTCTGTCTATCATGTAATCCAGCCCAAAGCAGAATACATTTCAGCAATTGTTTAAAGCAGACCAATTAACATTAATGTTATCAGTAATAATAGCTGCATGGATCCTTGCAAATGAACATAGTAAGCAAGGCCATTTTTGAATCTCCACCAAGAGGATAAAATTAACTGAAAGGTGACACATCTAAAAGTCAGCTAGAAGAGATAGCCATATTGGGGCTGTGTCATTAAGTAAAAAAGAATGGAGAGCTATGTTTACCAAATGGAGAGATTTATTGTGACAAATCTGTCAGTTCTGAATTAGACTGTAAAGAAGGCATGGTAACAGAAGACTCCTAACACATTCTAGCTCTGCATGTGTACAATGAAACTGATATATGTACATAAATTACCACAATGTAAAAATGTTTTCGAAATTCACCTTTGGCCACAAATTATTCCACAGTCAGATTCCTCGCTGCAGAAATCAGCTTGGGCACCTAGTACAGGAAAATGTTGTCTTCTACTCAAGATCCAACTGATGTTCCACCTCCATATAGAGCAGCAAATGGCAAGCTGCCTATCGAGTGCAATATCCCGAGTCTATCAAGAATAGGGAAAATGTTCCTGTCGATGTGTTTTGGTCTGCATGTTTTGTTACCTAGCATGATCCATGTGTAGTGGCTGAACAAACTACAATCGTAATGACTGGGAGTCATGCCCCTTTGAAAAATTCAAAGGTGAAATCATCTTGGCTGCTCTTTGTGGGAAGCCAAAAGTTGTCCTGACCACCTGTTACATTGCCGGGTGTAGCATGATCAAAGGCTGAAGTTACGGACTCCTGAAAAACTTGCAATAGTATGCCTAGTTTCCTTTCCAGCACATCTCTGCCAGATTGCACACATTATGGATCGAACATTCAGTCCAGGACCTAATCCTAAAAGTATGTGTTCCTAATCCTTCTTCTCCTGATATCGTTCGCTTGTTCCCTTTTGCAATGGTTTATCTGCAGTTTTTTTTTTTTTTTTTACAAATCACTGTAGTCAAAAGCCATCTCCTGCAGGGAGAAAAGATGCACAGTCAGATGTATCCTCCTTGCTGCCCCAAGGCCAAGGCACCACCTATGGAGATTTTATATATATATATATATATATATATATATATATATATATATATATATATATATAAATAAAAGGTGAGTGCAGCCCTCTTCGTTTCATTTATATGTATATATATATATATATATATATATATATATATATATATACACTGTATATATTTAAATTTCTCACCTCTTCTGGGTGGTATATTTAGTCCTCATTCCCGGTTCCTCTGCCAGTGGCCTGGAAGTCTGAGGGTTTGGCGCAGTATCTTAACTGCTCCTGGAATTGCACTCTTCTGGACAGGTAGGCCCGCTGCTCTGTGCTCTCCCCTAAATTTCTCCATAATGTCCCAGCACATAAACCAGGTTACAGAATTAGTTGTAGTGCATGGAGTCCCCTGGTGCTGTCCATCCATTCTATTTTAAACCATTTTGAATGTGAATAAGGGTCCCTGGCCAACCACTGAAGGTATGTCTAGGGCAGAAATTGCACACTTCTGCAGTCATACCAATTCATGCCCTGCAATGGGTGACTGTGTTAGGTTGAAAGTGGTCAACTGACTCTTAACTGTCAACAAATCACAGCAACCCATCACAGTGCTGGGGGCTCTCGTTTACTTATACGTCATTGAAACATTAAACGGAAGGACAAAAGAAGAGTACCCTATTACTAAACCACTGTGAGAAGATGCAGTTTCACTATCTACAATGTCCTTAAACCCCTTAAGGACCAAACTTCTGGAATAAAAGGGAATCATGACATGTCACACGTCATGTGTCCTTAAGGGGTTAAACAAAACACTCCCATCACCTAAAGCACTTTGGCTTGCTGAACACCCTAAAATCTGGTGTATATGAGCATAGGTGCATCCAGCACAATTCATTAGCATTTACACCCCTGCAATGTCTTTATTTCTTTTTATAAAAGTGAAATATTTCATGAAACTCAACCAGCAGCAGATCATTTGTATTCACCAAGCAAGCTAAATAAACAATTCTTAAACTCATCAGCTTTATACATACTAATAATACAAACTTCAAAAATAAAACAAGGGCAAAATATATATAGAATATATGTTTGAGCTGCTATAAAAGATAATTTACTAAAATAAATTATAATCTTCAACCAAGTAATGAGCATATAAATGCAGATTAGGGACCAAAATGAGGGTCACTGGACAATTAAGCCCTGAATTACCGGTAGTTTGTCTGTGGGCACATCTGGCACACCCCTAAGTATCTAAGGATAACAAGCAGGTAGTTCCACAGATGGGTCAATACTCCAAGTCTCTTGAGTTGCTCAGAAAACTGGAGAGTGCCTGCGGGCTGCGGCTCACTGAACAACAAAAGGTGCAATATGATTCTATAACTAATCTAAAGAATGTTTGCCTGTTATTCAATATATCTTAACTCTAGCTGACACATACACAGCACAATAGAACACTGACTGCTGACAATAAGGATAATAATGGTGGATTTGTGATCAATGCTGCTCCCAATAGCAGAATTAATCATACTGTGACCGTAGGCAGCCGCCTAGAGCCCAGGAGTTTGTCAGGGGCCATGGAAGCATGAATTTTCTTGGTCTTATTCACCAATACCTCTACATAAAGAATAAAGGTAAGGTGGGCAATCCAGTATCCTGCCTAGGGCTCTGTGTGATCTTAATCCTTCTTTGTTGGCCTGCCTTTCACGTATCTAGTGACATGTCCTAACTAGTAACATTTACCTCTAGGACCTATTCAGTAAATTACGAGGCCTAGTAAATTAATAACTGGCATGCAAAATATGGAAACCAAATAGCCAAGATGGAAGGATAGTACAAACTGGGATTCTATTTTATCTCTGCTGTTGCTGCCGAACACTGCCTTATTTTATGCAAGGTCATTTTTACCTAATCATATAAAATTTTTAAAATAATTTTATTTTTAAAAGTCTATTTTTCTTTAGACGCCCTTACAGCGTGTTTTAAACAATTGCCCTCCATTAATCCTACATTAGTATCACCTGTTTAGTAGATTGTGGTGATATTCATGTCTGAGTTATAATTACCGTATTTATCGGCGTATAACATGCACTTTTTTTCCCCTGAAAATAGGGGAAAAATCGTGGGTGCGTGTTATACGCCGATATCCCATAATTACTTACCTGTCCTGAAGCGTGGGCCGGCTTCACAGCTTGCACCGCGGTACAGGAACTTTAATTTCATGTTCCGGTTTCCGGCGGGACTGAAAGGAAGTGTGCACAATAGTGCACACTTCCTTTCAGTCCCGCCGGAAACCGGAACATGAAATTAAAGTTCCTGTACCGCGGTGCAAGCTGTGAAGCCGGCCCACGCTTCAGGACAGGTAAGTAATTATGGGAGGGGAAGTACACTATGGGAGGGGAGGGGGGATTGGGAAGTACACTATGGGAGGGGAGGGGGGGAAGTACACTATGGGAGGGGAGGGGGAGGAAGTACACTATGGGAGGGGAGGGGGGGAGAATACTATGGGAGTGGGGGGAGAATGGGAGGGGAGGGGGAGAATACTATGGGAGGGGAGGGGGAAAATACTATGGGAGGGGAGGGGGGAGAATACTATGGGAGGGGAGGGGGGGAGAATACTATGGGAGGGGAGGGGGGGAGAATACTATGGGAGGGGAGGGGAGGGGGGAGAATACTATGGGAGGGGAGGGGGGGAGAATACTATGGGAGGGGGGGGAGAATACTATGGGAGGGGGGGGAGAATACTATGGGAGGGGAGGGGATGGGGGGAGAATACTATGGGAGGGGAGGGGGGAGAATACTATGGGAGGGGAGGGAGAATACTATGGGAGGGGAGGGGGGGAGAATACTATGGGAGGGGATGGGATGGGGGGGAGAATACTATGGGAGGGGATGGGATGGGGGGGAGAATACTATGGGAGGGGAGGGGGGGAGAATACTATGGGAGGGGAGGGGGGGGAGAATACTATGGGAGGGGAGGGGGGGGAGAATACTATGGGAGGGGAGGGGGGGGAGAATACTATGGGAGGGGAGGGGGGGAGAATACTATGGGAGGGGGGGAGAATACTATGGGAGGGGAGGGGGGGAGAATACTATGGGAGGGGAGGGGGGGAGAATACTATGGGAGGGGGGGGGAACACTATGGGATGAGGGGGGAATACTATGGGATGAGGGGGGGGAATACTATGGGGGGGGGGGAATTTCCTGGAATTTCTTTCTAAAATTGAGGTGCGTGTTATACGCCGGTGCGTGTTATACGCCGATCAATACGGTACATTTTGATATTACATTCCATATTTCTCAAGGAAAAACAGAAACTGATCAGAGGTTTCACATATATATGGAGACATTCTATTGTTTTCCGTTGTCATTTCTCGTTATATAGCACTTTGCTCAGAATAGCACTTGATAAATATGACTTTGTGTGTTAACCCCCAGCGATGCTTCAACCTAAAGTATTGGAGTGGCACTCAATACACCCACACATTGGATGAAATATGTAGGTTACAATACAGTTCTTTATGCAGGATTTTGAATTTAACAAAAAGTAGACATGTGCAGTTCATTTCGGTTTAAATTAAAATTTGGATGCATTTCGGCAATTTGGACATTCGGATGCTTCTGAATGTTCGAATTGCTGAATTTACGCAGTGCCGAATTTTGGAAGTGGCGAACCAAACCGAATCGCCGAAGTGCAGAATTTTGGAAGTGTCGAAGTGCTTTGGATTTCTGAAAAGTGGCAAAACAGGATAGGGAGGGAAAATTAAGGGAATGATAACAGGAATCTAACCCCAACCCTACCCCTACTCCCAACATAACCCCAACCCTACCCCTAGTAGGGTTAGTTTAGGGGTAGGGTTAGGGGTGTCGGGTAGGGTTAGGAGTAGGGGTAGGGTTAGAAGTAGGGTTTGGGGTATGGGAATTGCCGAAGTTCACAATTAGCAAAGTCAACACGAAATCCCTAAGTGGCGAATTCCCGAATTGCCAAAGACCCAAATTTCGGAAATGCCAAACCGAATTGCCGAATTTTAGAAGTGGTGAAAAAAAAAGGAAGTGCCGAAGTCCCGAATTGCCGAATTTCGGAAGTGCCGAATCGGACCAAATTTTTGGCCCATGCACATCCCTAACAAAAAGTAATAATTAGATTTGCTCCATAAGCACACCTTTTCTGTCCCACCCTCAAAACATTTTTGCATCGAAAATACTGCAGTGCATGTTATGACCTAAATTTAGCAGGAACTTTAGTACTGCTGTTACAGTTTAGCTGTGGCAAACTACAACTCCCAGAAACCATTGCTGTGACAATTAAAGGAGTACTTCAATGTCACTTCAATGACAAGCTCAGTGTATTCTTAATTTTAGAGTATTATACTAACCAGTTCGATTTATGGCCCCTCAGAAGTAATAAAACACTTTTACAGTCTCCCCGGCACATTGGTCTATCTCTAACAGCTGCTCCTCTCCTAGTTAAGATTATCATTACTGATCCAATCCAATGCTCCCTAGCACCGATCACCACAGTGTGCCAGTCAGCATCTCCTCATAGAGGCATTGGTAGTGTTACTCATATTCATGCTAATAGTGAAGACCTTGAACGTAGGGACTGCTAAGATTGTAGGGCCACGCCAAGAAGTCCTCCTAGTGGCTATGTGAATTACAGCCACTAGTGGTAGATTTAGGAAGAAATGTAAATATTGACTTTTCTCAGAAAAGGCAGTGTTTGTATTGCTGAGCCTGAAGGGAGAGGGTCTATGCACCAGAACCACTACATTGGGCTGTAGTGATTCTGGTGCACAGAGTGACCCTTTAAGCATTGCTTAGTTGGTCATTCAGACAGCCTAGTTCACTGCTGCACAATGTGGAGCACTGGCATTTAGCATCTCCACGCTCTGCATGTTGGCGCTGAACATTCCCCCCCCGGAGATGCAAAGATGTAATCCATCACTATGAAGAGATGCTGATTGGCTCAGTGTGGTGTTTTGATGCAAATGTTCAATAGCCTCCCAATACTTGCCTATGGGAATGCATTGGATTGGCTGATATCATCAAGATTGATGATCTCAGCCATGGTGGAAGACCCAGATGGGGACCACAGTGTGGGGGGAAAAAGGTTTGTTTAAATACCTTTCCTATGCGATCTGAGAGGGGCTGGTGAGCTAAATAGTTGAACACTATAGTGGCAGGAATACGTTTGTATTGCTGACACTATAGTGTTCGTTTAACATTGTTTTGCAAGTTTAGCCATTGCATATAATTCAAGTTGATTAGTTTTGTTTTTTGTTTACATAGAAATATGAGGCTGCTCAAACAATCCCAATGTTTTATACTACATCTGTGGCATATGCACTTTGCCAAAACAAAAGAAAAATATCACATAAGACAAGCATATATCTCTGGCTTATTTTACAGGAAAACATGGACACTAATATAGGACTTTGGCTCCCCATAATGTTTGCAACCTTTGTAAAGTGCCTACAATAGTGGAAGACTGGACAAAGGAAAAGTTGAAACTTTTTTTAAAAGGGCAGGTGGGATAGATACATGATGGCAGAGTACTGCTGGGGCCTCCAACATGATTGTCCTAATGACCCACATTAAAGAAAAGCGTACAGATGTTTTTCTATGCATTAAGTGTGACTATCTGAATCAGCTTACTTTGTTTTTATGTTATTATACTGAATACAACAGTATGATTTGAGACAGTTATGATTTGTGGGTAGGGTACTGCGGATCATTCATTTTTTTTTAATATTCTTTATGTTTTTTCCAGTGGAGAAATCCAGTTTTTAGAAAAAATAGAGTCAATCTAGAAAAGCCTACGGCGTATTTTGAATCATTCACACAAAAAAGTTACCCTAAAATCGATCGAATATCAATGCCAATAAAATCAGTGTTACATGTTTACTCTCCTCCAATCTTTTGCTATTGGTGTAGAACAACATTATATCCAAGAGACACTCCGGATGCATATACAGACATTCGACTGGCACTTATTGGTTTTGTGGTGATATTAAAAGTGTGAGTGGGACATATCACAAAATATTTCTTGAACTGCAAAACAATTGGTGCAGCAATTTAATTTATTTTGTGAATGTTTTTTTTAATTGTCTACAAGCATGCATAGATTTAAAAAATGTACGTTCCATCCTGATATTCATATCTGTGAGGAAAGCAAGACAATATGAATTACAGAGAAGTCTGGCATGTATTGTTTTGGCTGTGAACTGACACCATATTGCATACCCCATGTCTATTTCGATGACACAATACATCAACAACTATCCTTTATCCACGGACAATGATGTGACAGTAAATAAAGAGACAGTCTCCTGGGACAAAACCTTTTCTTTTTGAAATTAGAGCTTGTGACAAACTCTAAAGAAGTAGTACGGTGTTAATTGAAATTACATTTGTTTTGCACTTGTTTCATGATGACATATTTGCTGAGCTGAAACCCCCTATTGTAGATTAAGATTAGCATCCCCCAGGATCACAATCCATTCTTTGATAGCTGTTTGTAGGAAGGAGTTTGTTCAGTTCCAGTTCTGTGTATTTAAATGGACTATTGTTTAATTCTGAATTAAAACCAAATACTCTACAATACTCCAAGATAAACTATTTACTTGCTATTTCACAGATAAGGAGAGATAAAAGCATGATGCAAATCAACTTAAAACACCTAAAAGACACTTGTTTGAAACAATACAATTGTTTAAGCTTTTTCAACAAAATAAATACTACCAACATAAGGAAAAAAAGGATCAGAAAATGACCTTCATTCTCCCTTAAGGACCAAACTTCTGGAATAAAAGGGAATCATGACATGTCACACATGTCATGTGTCCTTAAGGGGTTAAAGAATAGCATTAGGGCATAAAGAAAGTTAATTATTGTAATTGGAGACATAAAAGCTCCACCCTCCCTTTGTGAAACTGCAGCAATAAAAACAATGCTCTGCTGGAAAAAAGCAGTTTTTGTGACTTGTCCCTTTACTTATGGACATACCTATTTGAGCACAAGAATGCCAATAAAAATAAATGAACCATTGATTGACAGACTAAAAAAAAATAGAAAAAAATATACAGCCCTCATTTCAATTTAAGTATGCAGGGATTTATTATCCAAACACCAAATGGCAAAATTTAGACTACAATAAAAAATTAAAAATACGAGGAAAAATTCTCCAAATGAGTTCTAGGCTGACGTTAGCCATGTAGATTTAAATTTGACACAATTCAGAGTTTAGTGAATAATAGGCAAAACAAGTGTGGTTCGTCCAAATTGATGGTTCGTCCAAATCAGTGACTTGGATTTTGTCCATGTGGCATTTTGGGCCCAAAATTCAGACACATTGTGATTCATTTGAAACCGAACGTACACGTCTACACACAATAACTGCTTATTTAACCCCTTTACCGACCTGTTTCATACCCAGTCCCTTGCCCTGTTTCAGGTGCAACAAACAGAAACACAAGACAAATGAAATGTGTCTATTGGACTTTTGTGATACGTCCATACGGTCTTTCGTAGTTCAGGATGACGAGCGAATAAACAATCGCCCCAAATTCCGAATTGTAGTAAACATGAAATCCAAACGATACAATTCAGTTTCGAATATAACAGCTCTTATTACAGATGAATTGGAGAATTTTTGCAAATGCAGAGTTGATGCTTAAAATTTTTATTTGATTTTCAACCCACATAGTTGTGATAGATAAATATTTGTATGGGGTTAATTACTAAAGTCCCTGATTAGCACAATTCTGTGAAAATCACAAGTTTTCCCCAATTTGTAATTCAGATATATAAGGCAAGTCAGAGGTGTCTCTGGTGGTTTTCATCAAATGAACACATCGGATTCATAATAATGTGTTGCCTTCATAGGAGTGAAGCACCTGTTTATCAATTCTAAACATGTATTGGATTCTCTTTGATCTTCTCTAGTAGGTCAAATGTATTTTGCACATTCGCAAAAGCATTTGCCTGCTGAAGGTACAGAAATCCTCAAAATACACCCACCGGCATCACAAGCATTCAGCAGCCAAATAGTTAATAAATAAATTGATACAAATCGGGGTCCTTGAATAACCCTAGCAAACAGGACACAGGAGGGAACCATAGATCCAGTCTCCTTTAATCCCTCATGCCACAAACAGCAGTGTGAGGGTTAATAAAGAGTAGGTTGCTGGCACTTTAAGTGTTTTTTTTTTGTAGATACCTTTTTATTTGACATTTTTTAGTATAAAAAAATGATACAGCAAGGAATTTGCAGGCCCCAACGTTGCATAACTGAAATATGAAAAGCAGACAGGCAGGTCTCATATCAACATGATCATGGTTCTGGCAGGTGCACAAGATATTATATCTGGACAGGTGACGTAAAAATACAGACACATGGGTCTCACCATATTAAGCATGTGACTTATAATAAGCAAACTTTAAAGATAGGCAAATAAAAAAAATAATAAGATACAAACATACTTTGTTCCATCTAAGCGTCTCCGTCACCCTTTAGCTGAGCCTGGAAGTCCTCCTTGGAGGTGGTCAGTATCCAGTGTAACCAGATTTCTGAATCAACGGTCATTGCAATACTTGCCTCAAAGGACCACTATAGGCAACCAGACCACTTCATCTCAATGAATCTAGGGTTAACCCTAATAATCTAGGGTTAACCCTGCAGCTGTAAACAGAGCAGTTAATCCAGCCTCTAGTGGCTGTCTCATTGACAGCCGCTAGAGGCGATTCCGCGCTTCTCACTGTGAAAACCACAGTGAGAAGACATTGGACGTCCATAGGAAAGCATTGAGAAAAGCATTCAGCGCTGACATCAGAAGAGGGAGGAGATTTCCCCGGTGATTAACCCCTTCCTCCCCCTTCAGCCCGGCGGGAGTGGCACCCTGAAGGTGGGGGGGGGAGGACCTAAAGACCCTATAGTGCCAGGAAAATACGTTTGTTTTCCTGGCACTATAGTGGTCCTTTAAAGTGAAGCTTTTCCGTCATGCGGAGATCCTCAATCTGTGTGAACCACACTGTCAGCAGAGGGCTTACAAATTGCCTCCAAAACTGAGGAATGACTTGCTTGGCCATGTTTAAGATGCTTATCGTTATTGATTTATTGTATCATGCTCATGGAGTTGTAGAATGGTGCAGTAACATTAAAGCTGTTCTAGAGGTGCATCTGAGAACATCCCTAACATGTTATGTATCCTTGTCCAGTATGTCAGAATCATCGGGCATTCCCACCATAAATAGAACGGTGTCCTTAACCCTATTCCCTCATCTTTGGCCTGTGTGAGTAGGGTCAATAATCAGCATGTATCGAGGTGCATGGTACCAGTATGTTAACAGTTTGTATGCTGTCTCCTGTGCCCTGTTTGATACTGAGCAGTGATGTGTCAGATAGCATATCTTGTCTCATTCCTATCGATAAATTTCTCTCCGGTCAAAGTCTCCCACTTACCCATGAATAATGGTGATTCTGAAGGGGTTTGCGTTTTAAACATTGTGTACAAACAGGCACGCCATGTGCTACGGCAGGGCTAGGAAACCTTCAGCACTCCAGATGTTGTGTACTACATCATCTCTCCCCAGTAAATAAAGGATTAAAAACCCTTTATTTACTTACCTGATCCCAGTACAGATGTCCCTTGGTGCTGGGTCAAAGCTCCTTCTCCAACCCACAACAAGCGGGCTCTAATGCCACACCTCCCCATAGGAAGGCATCCTATGGGGAAAAATATGACACTGGAGGTCCTCATGCAGAGCGTGAGGATGTCCAGTGTCAGATACCGGACCAAAGATCTATTTCGATTCAGGAAGTCCTCTAGTGGCTGTCTGGTAGACAGCCCCTAGATGTTCTCTTAATGCTGCAAAGTAAACATTGCAGTTTCTCTGCGTCTGATACGCCGTCTGATACGCCGTCATGAAGTATCAATCCCCCCAGCCGTCACCAGTGACTACAGCAGGGAATTGGCGTTGTGTAAGCAGGATCCTGCCAAGGGCAGACTGACCACTCGGCCACATCGGCCATGGACCAAGGACCCAACGCAGTCATGGGCCCGGCTGAACAAACATGCTTGATGGCAACATTCCACAAAAATATTCCAGCGATAGGTTTCAGGGCCCTGCAAGTGACACACACCTCCCCACACACGTTCTGAGTGAGATCTGGTCGCGATCCTGCTCTCTCAGTGCCAGGTCTCCTCCATGATCTCCTCTGCGGTGCGCTGGGTGAGAAGAGGTGGGGTGTGGGATGGGAAGTGACATCACATCCTGTGCTCTCCTCTCCTGCAGAGTGCACAAGAGGAGATACGTGTACCCACCACAGTCCCTATATTCAATTTGCACCTATCACAGCAACAATGCCCCACTGCATCCACTACAGAATTTATGCACCCCTATCTCCCCTGTCCCCACTACAGCACCCTATCACTCCGTGCACCAAAAACAGCACCCAACCCTCCCCTGCACCCATTACAGCTCATATGCCGCCTGCACCCACTACAGCTCAAATGCACCATGCTCCCACCCCAGCCTCTCCTGCTTCCACGCCGACCTATGCTCCCCATGACCTGCCAGACCCTATGCCCCACCCTGAACCACTCTAGCACCCATCCCTCCCCTGCACCCACTACTGCCCCTATCCCTCCCTGCTCCCACTACAGTCAAGAAGTACAGAGGGTTTTATTCACTTCACCAAGGACTGCAGAGAATTGACAGGGATCTGCTATTTTACCCAAAAATAGATGATTTGGATTTTTTATTTCTAAACCTTTTTCTTTTTCCTCCCCAGTGAATTTGGCCTCAAATGTGCTACTCCCTTATTAATTCACAGCAGTACATGGTTTGATGATCAAACACCAGTCTGTTCCACCACTGAAGGAGTTAAAATGTTTACACATGAATACTGTGGAAAAGATGGATTTCTATGAGAAATCTGATACAGTAGGCATATATGTTTTCCACGCTATGGGAATTCACTCAGATGACGGTTATGTACAAAAATAAAACTTGGTGTTAGGTTCAGTGTAACGATTAAAGCATCACTGTAGGAGCTGCGCACACACACACACAAGTCTCGTTTTTCACCGTCGTATCATATGAACTCATTTACTGTCCTTTTATGCAACTAACCAGAACAATCTGTATTTTTATCACAGCTGCAAGAAAACAAACCCCTTGCCTAGCAATAAACTGGATAAATGAACCACCTAGGGCACTGGAATAGATGCCTTTGAACCACGCTGAATGTGTTTTGACCTTGTACACGTGGTTAATGATAAATCTTTTACTCCTCCCCTCTCTCCTCCAACTGCTGTACTGTAGGGACCATTGCTAAGGGTCCTGTGAAAGGAAGCGTAGAGAATGTTGAAGGGTAAACCTGTTCGGATGAGGGATACAATTATACTGGAATCTCAGATACAGCATGTTTTATAATGCTCACAGCCATCATAAATTGTAAGGGTCTTGGTAATATGCCCTAGCCTAGACAGTACACTTACCGTACTTGAATGCTGGTTTTGTTATAAGTCTAATGTGATCTTATATTAGCTTTGACTCTGAGGCCTATTATCCTTGTATAACCTTTGGCAGGATTCATTCAATCACCAACTCCAGAGCTGTCAGAAAAGCATAAATCCAATTAATCAGTGCCAGTCTATTTTTTCCCGGCCAAGTTTCATGGAAGTTACTGAGATAAGAGGTTATTCAAATGTACATGTCTACTTGATAATCCTACCAAGGGGCAGTTTTAGCATTTTTAGAGGCTCAAGGCAAAAACAATTTGGGGAAGAGCTGATTTCCGCGTGTATGTACTGCAAAAAAATGTAGTATTCATTTAATTGTTTTAAAATAACATTATGGTATGTAGTGCTGTAAGAATGTGATAAACCTGTGTTTTTTTTTGGCTATTCCCCGCCTCAAATCAATCCTCAAATGGGAGTCCTGTTTTACTTGGTTTTATTGCAACATATCGAATGAGTCTAGTGCATGAAGCAGGTTCTACACCAGTTTAAGAGTTAATAAAAAAAAGAATTATCTGTGCATAAACGATGCTAAAGATTGACAGGGCTCTGTATTTTATAAACACCTTCCCAGTCCTCTCCCATGTGAAAAAGCGGTCAGACATTGACCAGAGCAGCCAGTTCCTGTAGATTAACCCACACTGAGCACTGTATTAAAGATTCCAAGCCACTATCTGAGTAAGCACTGTCACTCTCTGACACTATTTAAATCAAAGGAAAAGCAATAAGCAGGTAGGGGCGGTTCTCTATATTAAAGTTAAAATCCAGTTCATTCTCCTAGGGTCACATGATCCATGCCAGGGAGGAGAAATGCTTGGGAAAAAAAAAACTTCTTGAAGGACAAAAAGGTTAAGAAACCAACCTGGTACCAGTCCCAGCTTGCAATGGATGCACAGCGGTTTGTGTAGTGAAATGTGACCCAGCAATCTGAAATTATTATCATTTTTTTTTCTTTTTGGTAATTAAGCACCTTGCCCTTTTCTTTTACCCTTTCCAAACCATACACCTGCCAGGGATTATGTTTAGTGTGATGAAATATGCAGCTTGCACATTGTTTGCCTCAGGCAAACTCCTTGCTATAGTGGTTATTATGGGTGTAGTCTCATGGAAATGTACCTGTCTGTACTCTGCTGTCTGCATTTGTACAGTGAGTAGGTGATCAGTATGTACAAGCAGTTTGCAAGGGGAGACACACAGTGTATGGATACTGGTATTTGTCTTTACGGGACAAACAGAGAGGAGTGCATCAGGTCATCCTCTGGGTACACATGGAGCCACCTTTAGCTAGGAATCAATATCTGAACAAGCAGGAAGACACAGATTGCTGGGAGCATGATGTAAACTCCTACATTAACTGCCACAGGGAATAGGAAGATGAGATGCTTGTGTGAAAAAAAATAAAAATCCCCCAAGGCACATAAGGACTTACACTAGACACAGGTCAATTTACTTTCCAGACACAAAGGTCTGCGGTCTTGCAGCCCACCTATAACTCTGAAATGAACCAATCTTTATTATTCTACAATGCATTCGGTACTGCAGTGTGTGGATTGCAATGTCTGCCATGTGAAATATATGGATGAGGGAGACTTGAAAACAGACGCCTTCAGAAAACAAAATAGATGTTGCCTGAGCTTGAAGGCTGGGCCCCAGATAATCAGTGACATTTTGTCTTTGTCAGCGGATACACTTGTAACAAGTGATCAGGAATAGTGTACCTTGGAACTGAGAGAAGGCCAAGGTGTCCCTTCAAATGAGCTGTTCTGCACCAGTGCTTTTATTACACAATGTACACTGGAATACCTCCCCCCCCCCCCCCCCCTCTACCACCCCCATTTGTACTTTGCACCACCCTTCTGCTTTAGAGGAGGTATCATCCCAGCGGAGGTAGTTACTAAGCCCCCAGCAGCAAGCCACCTCGTCCTTGGGACTCTCCGTCCTTGCTCCGCCTTGCCTCCCACCCCATGCGTCCCCAGCCATTGGTGCTGATCTTGGAAGGGGAGAGGCCCAGCCTGGTAGGAAGGTGTATAAATTCACAGCCTGGGCGAGTAGTTGGTCCTCGCCGGGTCCAAATTTCTCCCGTGATCTCACCGGCAGCGATTGCCATTGAATTCTCCCCACATACACCGCTGCTCTTCTGTTTTTTATTTGATCAATTCCATTACTGTACTGTCTTTTCCTGGGACCCTCCTCCTCCTCTACTACAAAAAAAAGGCAGATCAACCCACTCCAAGCCTCGAAACAGCACAAACTACGCTTAGAACAAAGGGAGGAAGCAGAATTTTTACACATTTTTTTTTCTTCTACTCTCCCACAGTATTCTAGTGATCGATTCCCCTTTTTGTACAAAAGAGACATTTTTAGAACGCCCAGTGCAGCCAAACAGTAAGAGAAACGGTGATCTACAGCTAGAAGCATTGCTTCCTGAAAGCCAGCTATAATATATAGAGAAAACAACACACAACGAAGACTTAAAAACCCCAATCAGATTTTTTTTTTAAAGAAGAAAAACAATGGCAAGAGAGAAAACAAAAGAAACTGATGGAGGCTGGAAGAAATTCGTGTGGAATTCCGAGAAGAAGGAGTTTTTAGGAAGAACAGGTGGCAGCTGGTGTAAGTATCTGACATGTTTCTGTCTCTGTCTCAGTCTGGTTATTTAAAACATGAACCCCCAAAGGCAGCAGTGACACAAAGAGGGGGTAATACGTGTTGACCTGTAGTTGCTGATTCAGATCTTATTACAATGTCTTATTTTAATGCCTGATACGTTCTACTTGCTAGTGTTACATGTGGGCTGTTACAAACATCCATTTGTATTTTTTTTTAATTTGGGGGGGGGGGTCTCATGTGTTTAACTGTTTGAGAGCAAGGTGAATCTCATGGTTGTATTGCTGAAATGGTTAATACGCTGCAGCCTGTTTAAGTAAATTATGATTTGCTGGGTATTGGGTTACAGGCACTCATTGTCACTGCAAATTTTTTTTCTAACCTTCCCCCATCACCCCCTCCCCTTCTTTCCCTTTTTGCATAATGTCAGTGTGTGTTTTCTCTGTGTCTTTGTGTGTCACATCATCCTTTCACGTCTGCCTTTTTGGGGGCTCTTTTTTGGAAAAGGTCATTTTGAAGGACGCCATGTAGCCAATCTATATGAGCTGAGACTAGAGGGAGGGAAAAACCCTGTCTCTGTCATCATCACCCACTACACATGTAACAAGAGGGGGCGGCTCATTGCAGTTGTTGCCTTGCAATGTAAAATACGCAGAATCAGGCTAGTGTTTTACAGTGTGAGGGAATACAGGGGGTGGGTGAACAGGGATCATTTATTACAGGCTTTAAAATATCTGTCTGGGTAACTGGGTGTCATGCCTGGCAAGGCTGGCAGGCTTTGTGTGGCTGGGGTTGGCAGAGCAAGTGGCTAAAGAGTTAATAATGCATCACTTCTCAAGGTTAGTCAAGGTGACAGGTTATGGCCATGGCTGCCTCTGTGACTTGGGCACTTGTATGTTACACTGTACACCCACATTAACAGGAAACATGCGTGCTGGTAGAATTCGATGCTGTTTTACAGTTTAATGTGGCTGGAGTACTATAGCTGGAGGGGGAAAGAATAGTCAGGAATGAGCAGGTCCTTGTAAAGGTCGTATCCTAGCAACGGTTTGTAATTTGAGTAGGCCTCAAAGGTGCTCGGTAGATCAGCCATTTCATCAAAGTGCAAGAGAAAACTCAATCCCATTTGCTTTTTAGAATACAATTATGCATGTTATAGGAACATTATTTAAATTACGTATTAGGTCTTTTTTAATATTTTTTTTTAGAATTGAACAATCACATTCCAAGTGATTTGTGATGATAAATAAACATATATTTGCTATATCAATATACATTGTTTTTTCTTCATGGGATATGTTTTACTTTTCAAATAGCACTTGTCTGCTTAGCTATGTGGTTTTGTTCATTTCTGCAAAATTGTGTTTATTTGGGCATACTTTGGTCATCATAAAATATAATTTGTCTGCAGCATTTTTTTACAGATTATGTACATAATCAGCATTTTCTGTATCTCCTGACTGACAATGATACATTTATATTTTTTGGTTGACAAACAACATATTAAGACTTCTTCCACTCTAGAACTCTCTTAATTACATTTGAAAGCAGGTTTTGCTCTGCACATCTCACTTTTTTCATTCTGTATGTAGACATGATGTCCCTTTTAATATTAATACCTTTACTAAAATACTGGTCACTGTGTAATTTGCATAGTATTATTTTTGTACCCAAGTTAAATTTGCATAGTCAATAAGCTGGCTTGATCGCATTTTTACCATGATTAACCTTTCATTTGCCAAACAGTAATATGTTCTGTCGAAACTCTCTTTCAAAAGGCTAACCTTTTAAGTGTTAGAGTGGTGTTCAGCATTTAATGCGTGTTGGTGGCTTTAATGCAAATATAATTATAATACTGTCCTTCTGTTTAAACTGGAGGGGCGCTATACCAGCAAAAGCTACAATTGCAGGTATTGTAACGGACAAAGAATACAAATGGGCCCATTGTGCCAGGACTACCTGTGAATACTGCCTTGTTGTCAAAAGGAAGATAATCTAACAATTAACAAATGTTACTCTGTATCGACTTACATGTTTGGGTAAATGTGTACGTTCGATATTGAATAAGAAGGCTTGTTAATAAATACACAACACAGAATGCATTCTATATAAAGTGCAGGGCTCGCCCATAATGCAATGTGTGTTGGTTGGTTGTACAGTAAGTTCTTAATGTCTGGCACAAGTTAGAGGCGACACGTTTGCTTAACACCAGTGCTGATTTTTTTTTTTCTCTCCTATGGTCGGCTGTGGAAAAAATTTCCAAATCTCTCTTGACGTCACCTGACACTTGCTCATTGCTGCCTAGATACCAACTTTAACTGTAAACATGCCTCTTCCCTGCAGTAATGAATGCAGTGTTAGTAGGCCGCAGTTTGTGTTAGCTTTACATTACTCTCTGATCTTTTAATTAACAAGCTATTAGGGGTGTTCAGCATCCAAACTCAAACTGTAATTGGAGCGCACTGTTTTTCCACTTAATACGTATGAGATGGGCTGACTAATGTAAAAATTGTCCTTGTTATCACGAGCCTGTGACCCTGTCACCAGTAACAGTTTGTTATGCAGTAGTTTTCTGTATAGGGTATATGAGATCACTGGGCGTTTATTAGTACATTTGTTTAAAGAATACTTGATGGCTATACAAAGTGTTAACATTTTAGACGTTGTTTGTAACACATTTTCTGTAATGTTTATCTTTTTGCAGTCAAAATCCTTTTGTTCTATCTGGTCTTCTATGGCTGCCTTGCTGGTATATTTATTGGGACCATTCAAGTACTACTTCTAACCATCAGTGACTATGAACCAACGTATCAAGACCGTGTAGCACCACCAGGTATAAAGAATTAACGTTTAAATTACATATAGAATAGATATTTGTTGAAGTGCCTTTTATTTATGTTATTTTGTGTGTGTGTGTATGTAATCTGTGTATACACACCTTAATTCTGTATGCTACAGAACCTTATCAAGCCCTGCGTAATATGTTTAGCTGTAATAATTGTCCTCATAGTATTAATATAATTATGCCATTCATAAATCCTCTCCTTAAGGAAACAAAACATCAAAACTGAAACCTCGATTTAATGAAATGTAAATTGACTATTGATTTATGTCCATTATGTTCAGGGTGTGTTTCTGAAAGGAGCACACTATACTACTTAACTCTGCCTTCTGTCCATGGTACAGTACCTTACCCTTTCGAACAGGATCGTCTGTGTTGCGAAATGAGATTAGTCATTAGTGCCACTTCCTGAAGGACACCAGTTGTTCTGCCAGTGTTTATGTGACTAGCATGGCTCAGACTGCAGCACACACTGCTGGAGAAAATTCGGATTTGTTTCATTGATCCTAGGAGAAAAATGGACTTGACTGACACTTTAATAACTCCCGAAACTAAACCCCCTTGATCAAATTTAACTTCTGTGAAATTCCTCTCCTCTAATACACTAGTGGGTGGCAACTTGGAATTCTGTGATATGAGCCTTCTATGGGGAAAAGTAATAAACCTAAATTACTATAGTAGCTCTTCATTGGGCATCATAACATTTCTAAAACTGACCTGACACCTACCACTACCCATTCCCCCACAGCAATAATGAGTTATTCTGTTGCGTTGACAAATCAAAATCTTGTGTTGACTCTTTTTCAGAATATTGAACAAGACGTTTTATTAAGTTGTTTTAACATGCCTACATTATTCTCTACATATTCAAAAGACCTAGGGCCAGATTAAGTGTGTGCTGAAAAAAACTAGCGTTAACACAATTTTTCCTGTCAACTGACATTTTATACTTGGGAATCAATTGCATAATTTGCATGTCCAGTGCTGAGGTCGCAAATGTATAGAAAAAGTCGTTGCGAAGAATTAGACTTTATCCCAGTTCTGTTATGTGCAAAAAAAACCAAAAAACTGTACAAAACAAAATAACTAAGAGATAAAAGTAGCAAGCTTTGACAGAAATTTTCCCACATGCAGAAAGTCATATTAGTTATGCCCCCATCCGTCATAATACTAAAAGACATTGCAACTGGTTTACTCTTTAAAAATACAAAACCATCCACAAATGCACAGAATCGGTGGGAAACACACTGATATCACATAATACAGAGGTTCTATATAGCTTTGTTAGTATGTTACTGACTAGAGACTAAATCATAATGTAGGAAAAGCCTGCTGGAAGCCACAGGGTCATACAAATACCCTAGCCTCTCTCTTTATTTGAATTAAAATAAAGCCAATTTACTGAGTACTGAGGAACACAACTGTTTGTATGTAGTGGTTTCTCAATGTACCCTGGCACTATCTCACTCTAAGATGTCAAACCGTTTTACCAGAAATTAATAACTTACACTTTCCTGCTATCGAGCAGCCCCACAACATATGTAGGAGAATATAGATGTCTCTGTAGAGCAAATTAGTGGAACTGTGCTCAATGGCGTTCTGTTGATGTTCTGTTGACGCTTTTAACCAATGGGCATGGTCCTGTTCTGCAGAGCCATCCAGCTTTAGAGTACCAGATGCAATGTTAGTGGAACTCAAGTAAGTTGTTAAACCGTGCTTAAATGTTTTTACATCTTACCCTGTGGGAGGGTGCCAGGGGACTGTAGTGGTTATGGTGCTTGAAGTATTCCTTTATGTGATGTTCTAGTGACTTTAGTGCAGATATAGGATAGCTATTGTTTTACAGTGTATTTTGTATCTTGTAGCAATCTGCATAATACTTTTCAATTTTTTTTTTATATTTTTACAGTTAAATTTTATTTGTTTGACCTAATATAATTGTAGACAGGTTCTTATAATAAAGCTATGCCCATGTACGCAAATACCTATAATATGCCTTGTGTGCTTTTTCAAATTATGGTATCGAGTCCTAGTTTTGTTACCACTGACTGAACTATTTATTATTTTGAACATTGAACCAGTTATGTCTCTGTAGGAACATCATTCCTAATTGGGGCAAAGAGCCAGAAAACCATCCATGGTTAAATCTAGTATCAGTGACCCATTCTTAGTCTATGTTGTAAGATATAACTGAATTAATCTTGTTAAACACCTGCACTTTTCTAGTGTCAGAAAGGGTTCTAGATTACACCCGAAAATGCAGTGTTGCTACAATAAAACATATATTGTGGCAATCGTCTGGGGCCTGATGAATATGATGTCCCTGTTACAAATGTCACATACTGAAATATCATGAAGACCTAATTTTTCCCACCAACCAGGGATTAAGAACCACCCATCTATGGCGTCAACAAACAATATACTCCACAATGTCTTCTGTTGTAGTCTATTGGCACAAACACAAGAAGGCAGGGGGAGCATAACTTGTTGTGCCGATGTTCCTAATTCATACTTGAAAATCTGTTCAGTGTAGAAACAATAGGAGAGAAATAATTGTAAATTCCCGTGGCATCTGTGTACTCTGCTTTCTCTAAAAGCTTTACCACTTGTCATTACTAGCCATGGATATTAACTGCTGAGTTTCTGAATGGTCTGGCAAAGGAATGGAGACATTCATAGATCTTTAATACTTCTGTTTTTTCATCCCTCATGTTTATAATAACTGTGTGTATTTTAATGATGATGCAGTGCATGCTAGCTCAAACCCCAGTGTATGTGTGTGTTTGTAAAATAATCACCAGTATGATTGTGTAACTCCTATGATAGTACTGCACATATCACATTACAAACAAGTTCTGCAGTGAATATAACACAAGCTTCAAGGGACACTATAGTCACCTGAACAACTTTAGCTTAATGAAGCAGTTTTGGTGTATAGAACATGCCCCTGCAGCCTCACTGCTCAATCCTCTGCCATTTAGGAGTTAAATCCCTTTGTTTATGAACCCTAGTCACACCTCCCTGCATGTGACTTGCACAGCCTTCCATAAACACTTCCTGTAGAGAGCCCTATTTAGGCTTCCTTTATTGCAAGTTCTGTTTAATTAAGATTTTCTTATCCCCTGCTATGTTAATAGCTTGCTAGACCCTGCAAGAGCCTAATGTATGTGATTAAAGTTCAATTTAGAGATTGAGATACAATTATTTAAGGTAAATTACATCTGTTTGAAAGTGAAACCAGTTTTTTTTTTTTCATGCAGGCTCTGTCAATCATAGCCAGGGGAGGTGTGGCTAGGGCTGCATAAACAGAAACAAAGTGATTTAACTCCTAAATGACAGTAAATTGAGCAGTGAAATTGCAGGGGAATGATCTATACACTAAAACTGCTTTATTTAGCTAAAGTAATTTAGGTGACTATAGTGTTCCTTTAAATGAGCGCTATATTGTTAGGAATTCAAGCAATTCAATGTATTCCTACTGTGCTGGAGTGCCTGTTTTTGTGTCTGGCCCCCTCCCTGTGGCGTTTAAAACTGAGTTTACTTACCTCGCCGTGCCGGTCTTATAGTGGCTGGTCCAGCCTACACGACTGAGATCATCAGTTTTGATGATCTCAGCCAATCCAATGCTTTTCTATTGGCGCTGTGTCAATCAGTATCTCCTAATACAGATGCATTGAATCAATGAATCTCTATGGGAAGGATTTAGCGTCTCCATACAGAGCGTAGAGATGCTGAACGTAGTTGCTGCACACAGAGCAACACTGAACTAGGAAGCTCCTCTAGTGGCCGTCTGAGTGACTGCACCTAGAGATGTTACTAGGCAGCATTTACATTAAATTGCCTGCAAGGACAAATTGAGACACCAGAACCACTCCATTACGTTGCAGTGGTTCTGGTGATTATAGTGTCCTTTTAAAGGATATAACATAAATGTTTATCACAAATGCTCCTGCAATTAGTTACTACAGTTTTCTTTACATTTTTGTGTGTTAGATTTACACAAGGCTTTCTTTTATTTGATGTTATTGCATTGTTGTGAGGTTTTATATTTTCCTTAAAGCATCTTAATAACTTAGTCCTTATCTAAACCGAGGGCCCACAAACTAATGTAAATCACACTTTGCTGAAAGAAAGGGAAGTTGGTTTTTGCATTCAATGCATGTTCACTATACCAACGGATGTTCAACCGAAGTATTGAGGCCTGCTTCTTCCCCCTACAACTCAAATGACCTTGAATAACTCACATGGTTAATGAATGATTCACTCTTAAGGGGAATTTTTTTTTTTTTTGTCTTATCGCAGTTCCTTAAAAAAAAAAAGTGTGTTCAGTGAAAAATCACTCCAGTGCATTAGTATGTCTGTTAATTGGTTTAACAGTATCTAATAAAGGTAAACCAATTACTATGTAATCCTCTGTTAAAAAGCTACTCCTACAGGTCTGATTTGCAGTTGTTAGTGAATTTCTATAGTAAACATCCATAGTAAATTTTAAGAAATAAAATATAAAAAATGTGTGTCTACATATCTGAATTTCGTAACAAAATACAAAAATGAGCATTTTATGGTACAAAAGGGATAAAGTGAACAGCCATCTTCCTTTACAATTAGAACGTAAGACATGCTTCTAGAATCAGAGACTATTGTAGGTACAGTAATATTGATTGCCTTATTTATAACTTACTTTCCTTCCAGTAAACATTCAATATTTCACAGATGGATTTATTGCACAGTGTGCCTCCAGCCACACTGCGCTGATCTAAATCACTTGCTCCAACTTCTTTTTCTTCTCTTTTGTATTTTATATCCCCTATGATTCCACATTGTAATTAAAAAAAAAATGTATGTCGCACTTGCATACTCTTCAAGAGGAATGTAGCGGCATTCTGCATAACTAATGTTTGGTGGAGGAGGCCACTTTCATATATAGCATTCAGTTGCACAGTCCGCAATGAGTCAGAGTAATTGCTTGTCACGATTATACCTGCTGCTTAGTATCTTCATGTAGTGATGTAATTAAAAGGTAGGATGGAAAGCAGACAACCATTTCTGGTACAATGTGTTTATGGTTTGCAGCTTGCCTAAGTCAGCCACTGAGTAATCATGGGTCATTAGGTAGGAGAAAATGTCACTGCCTGCCCCCCCCCAAAAAAACGACCAAAACAATTTGGCAACTCAAAAGAGCTGTCAGTTTTGGTGCATTTTTGAAAAGAGGGGGTAAAGGGAGGATTACCTGGTTTGGTAGACTGTTAACAAGATTTTGGAGTGGAACCACAGCTCATGTATCTTAAGAAGACCCAAAGAAATATAACGGATGCATATTAAGTTAATTATCTGCTTACCTTGCCATTTTTGCTGCAAGGCTATTTTAGATGCCTATTCAGATTGTATTTTTTACTTATTGTTTCTGACGCTTATGTTTAAAGCCTCGTGGCTTAGGTAGACATTTTTAAATTTGATAGTGAAAGCTATTAATGCAGATATTGATTTGTTTTGTCTTTTTTTTTTTTAAAGGACTAACACAGGTACCAAAGGCATTAAAAACCGAGATCTCCTACTCATTGAAAGATGCTTCAACCTATGATGATTACGTGAAAAGTATCGACTCATTTCTAGGAGCATACAATGAAAGTCTGCAAAAAAACGCAGAATATTTTGAAGATTGCTCAAGTAAGTGCAAGCGTTTCCTTTCATGTACTCTAACTAAACACATTTACAAGTTTTAAATGATGACAACTAAAACACCATATTTGTTTCCAAACTTTTCGTTCAATTCACAATTCACTTCATTTAGAAGTGTAGGTTGAAATTGCCATCGTATTTCCTACACATTTAAAATACAAACATATAAAAAAAAAACCAATAAATTGCACTTTAAAATAGGTCTTGGCCTGAATTGTACAATATAAATAATTATCCACCACTTACCACCCACAATTCCTAACTATACACTGTTATTCTCTGGATGATCTAATTTGAACAAAAAGTGGATTTAAATATATATTTTCATAGTGTTGAGTTTTTCCCCATTTTTATCTAAGATGGTTTCTTATTTTATTCGGACTATTTTAGACTGCTGGCAGAGAGCGATCATATTTTGTGCTTGAATTTTACAGGGTTGTATGTGCAATTAAGTTTACACACCGCTCTGCTTAGGGGGTTTGTGACAAATGTGAAAAACAAAGCACATGACTATAATATGCAAATTGTGGCTAATTGAGAGTTTTATAAACCTATTTTCTTCCTCTAATTTTAGCGAAACCTGCTGACTATTATGACAGAGGAACTCTGAAATCACATGAACAGAGAAAATCTTGTACATTCTTCCGTGAGTGGCTTGGGGATTGCTCTGGCCTGACTGATCCTACCTACGGTTTCAAAGACGGAAAGCCCTGTGTAATTGTTAAACTTAACAGGGTTGTGGGCTTTAAACCAAAGGTAAGACACTGCACAACACAGTGGAGACATATTGAAAAAAAAAAAACATTGGGTTTAAGAAATCAGACACAAATTCTGAACTATTATTACTTCATACTGTATGTGAGGCAGGCAAGATATTTGAAGAAAAAGCACAGTACCTCTCAAACCAACGATCAGGAACTTATGGCATCCTTAATTCTGTTCAGATGTGGCTATCAATAAATGGTGGTCATTGACATCATGTATTCAGTGCTGCAAAATATGTGCCCTGTTGTTCATTTGCACACAACTAATAACATACTTTTTTTTGTTTAGCCGCTTACTGATAACGCCAGTCTACCAGCTGATATGGCCTCTTCTTACAGTCCATACATCCTTCCAATTCACTGCCAGGGCAAGGTAAGCTTTATCATTAAGTTATTTAGTGGTGTAGATTAAAGATAATGTTCTAGGATTAATATACTAAATTCAATAAATGTAAAAACATCTGATTTATTAGAAAACTGGTGTATTTTTATGTATGGCCTGGTCCAGGTACAGCTGGGTCTTCCAACTCCTAGTCATTGTTGATACATTAACAATTTCAAAGACAGGATCTCTCTCAAACATTTTGAAGACATTTATGTGACACACAGAAATACATAATCATAATTTAGGAAAATGTTCAGCACAATGTAAGTGAATTCTGTACATAACAACTACCCATCCTGCTGATCTCCAATCTCCTGCTGCTTTAATTTTATGGAGGTTAAGTAATAACCTCCATAAAATGTATAGAGTCACTCATGGAATAGATGAGGTTCCAGGCTCTGGTACTGGCAGAGGTAAGACCCAAAAAAGGTTGGAATAATTGCCCATCAATACCCAGTTAACTTTTTGATTGGTTCCGTCTCATTTCAAAGAGATGAACACTAGTTTATAGCAATATTTTCAGTCTCGTCCCCCAATCCCCCTCCCCACAAAAACCCCGAGCATTGAGTATTCAACAAAAATTAAACCGTTAAGCAAAACATGATGGGAGGAGGTTGAGAAAAAGATGGGTCTCCATGACACCATATGTAAATATTTTGGGGACAAATACCCACCTCTTCTTCTTTATCCACTGTTTTTGTAGGGGTTTACAGCAGGTGATATGAGTGGCCTTCCCCACCACATTGGTAGGATTTTATATGGACTAATAGAATTTGACAGGAGGGACCCTGATATAGCTTGACCAACACTATATGACCCAAAAGGGAATGTCTAGTTCTCCCCTGTAAAATTAAAACTATTTCATATACATGCCTTGACAAAGGATTACATTCTAGAATCCTAATTTCTTTCCCCAAAAATAAAACATTATGACCATGACAAAAACCTAATAAATAGCCTGCATAGAAAATATGTTTGTATTCTGGAGGTTTGAAATGGAAGAAACCATTTTAATGAAAGAGAGAGGCCATATAAGTGTTTAAATCACCTGCTCCCCTGCAGTGTGATTGGTTGGGTTTGGTTCCAGCCAGTCACTGACCTGCAAGAGCCCCGTGATAGATTATAAAAGTTATATGAAATATTTTGCAGAGTACAATGTGAAAACTCTCTGTACTGTGAGCGAGATGCTGCATCAGCTGAATTGCACCACAACTGATTCCACAGACATTTGTAGAGTGTAGCTTTCATAAGGATTCGGGATCAAAACCTATGAATTTGTCATGCATCACAACTCTCTTTTTAATGAAAAACAAGGTTTGCCAACTTACAGTTTAGCAGTTAAACATCTAAATTTAACATACATTTTGCATATGTGGAACAAATCTGACTTGCTAACACAGTGGTTTAGAACGTTTCTGACTGGTACTTAAATGACATTCATTGGGTGTTGACCCAGTTGTACAATTTGCTTAGTGATCATTCTTTATAATATATTTCGAAAAAGACCTTTGTTAGACCCTTTACGTATCCTCACAGAACAATAGATTTGAGGGAAGGACAAATATTATGTACTGGTTCCAAACACAAGGGAATCCAAATGTGAACTACTGTGCTCATGACCATTATAGGGGATTAAGAATCCACTGTGCCGTTTAGCAGTATTAACATTTGTTTTTGCATTGCAGAAAGGGGAGGATATTCCTGCAATTCACTCAATAACGTATTTTGGAATGGACGGAAAACCAGGATTCCCTTTAAATTATTATCCTTACTATGGAAAGCTGCTGCAACCATATTATCGCCAGCCTCTTGTTGCTGTACAGTTTACCAATATTTCCAAGGACATGGATGTTCGCATTGAGTGCAAGGCATACGGTGAAAATATACAATACAGTGATAAAGACCGTTTCCAGGGACGTTTCGATGTAAAGTTTCATATAAAAAGTAGCTGATCATAAGCACATCTTGTGTAAACCGCCCATTAAAACATTAAAGAGAAAAAAAAAAACTTCTAGTCTTGAACAAACTGTCATGTATGGGACCTACACTAAATATATACGCTTTACACTAGCTTTCTGCATTTACTAGGTTAGAATGTAAATTAAGTGTAGCAATAGCAACAAATATTTATTCTACTGTAAATGATAAAAAAAGAATGACTTGAACCTTGGGACATGCCCATTCTGCTGTAAATTTATGATTCCATAATCAAAATGTAGTTAAGCAACGTGTCTAGCCCCAAACTATTGCTACTTTCTTGTATTTTTTTTTTTTTTGTTCATGTAGTTTGTTAAAGTAGCATATGTACAACTTTTTAGCTATTTCTGCCAAGCCATGTTTTGTTATGTTTCTACTTTGTGACCAGCATTGCAGTTCAAGGTGTAAATACTCTGTAACGGGAATAAAACTGGCTCAGTAATATATATACATATATATATATTTTTTGTTTTGCTTTGGTGAAAGAAGGAAAAAACAGCCAACCAACCCAAATATATAACACTTTTGTGTTCCATACGGAAACCCAATTCCACACCCAATGGTGCACCAAGGTGTTAATAGCACTCCACAAGGCCCTATTTCATGTGTTTTTTGTTTTTTTTGCTTGGGGTTTTGGTAATTCTGTTTGGTTGAAGGGGAGACATTTGTTAGGGTGTTTTTTTTTTATATTCCTTAAAAACATTGGTGATGGGTTTTGCTGTGCTTTTTATTTAATGTTTAATAAACAAAAAAAAAAATTCTTCCCTCCCCTATAAACCTTAAGTATGTTATAGAGGTGTGTAAGGCTTGGGGTCAAACTGTCACTTTTGCAGAGAATAGGGCTATTGTTTTTCGTTATATATATAGAGAGAGTTATATATATTTTTTTGTTCAGGAAGCATCACAGTTTGGTGCTGTGTCTTTTCAAATGTTTTAGCCATTTTCATGGTGGAAGAATTTTATATTTATGCAGTTGTACAATTTTTATTTTTCTTCGAGAAAAAAGTAATGTATGAAATAAACCAAAGTCACGTGTTGAAAAATAAATCTTTATTTTAAACAACTTTTGAAAAAAGGCAATGCAGTATCCCATAGGATGTATTAAATGTCTACTGTGCGCACATTGTTCAAACATCTGTTATATTTGCCAGGAGTACGGTGCTCTTGTTGTCGAGTTGAAACATCAGACAATAAAAAGAATAAACCGATACCTGTCTGTTTTATTTCTTCCTAAAAAAGTTAGCTGTCCAGAATTTTGAAAAAATATTGCACCTGAGATTGGGAAGGGAGAAATAAAGAAATGTAACAGTTACATTAGACATATGCAAGTTACAGGACTAAGGTCTAAAAAGGAAAATGATATACCTTCATTTATATACTATCCTAAAGAGGAACTGTCACTTTTTGAAATTACACCACTGAATAAAACATTACAACTTACTTAGAACTTTTTTTTTATTATTAAGAAGGTAAACACATTTTTCCTCTTCTCTATGCTTTCTTTATGCTGACTGTCAGGTGCAAAGAAGAGTTTATAACAATGTCTCAGGGAGCTGAGATCGAGGCGCACAGGTAGCATAAAGAGGTGTGGATTTCTAAATGGTATTTTATTTTTCACAGCTCACAAATACATATTTGTTAAACATAGGAAAGTAAGCCTAATAAACACTCTAGGAAGGGACGTTTTTTTCCACTTATAGGTTTCAGAGTACTCTACAGTATAGCATAACAATGTTTTAATATGCCAATATTTCAATCTTATTAAAGATGTGGGTGTTACACGGCATAGGGAGATGTATAGGATACATTTCACAGAAAGCAAAATAATCTACCTGTTTCACAAGTATATATTCAACATCAATTGTTTGATATTAAACCAGGGCGATGATGCCATGGTCTTCCAGGCAACATAACCACTACAGAGTGCTTAGTATGCCCCATTTTTTAAACTTATATCAAAGTCAACTAAATATTTAGGTGGCTTTTTTTTTCACTACAAAAAATGTGGTTATGTGGGTGTTGCAGTACAACTCCAACACAGCATTCTTATTAAAAAGATAACATCGAAAACAGGAGGACTGGGTTGTATTCTTGCATAGTTATTCATAATAGCAGTGGTGTGTTATAGCTTGGGGACAAAAGGCAGACCTGCTATGTCATTTCACTTAATCCTTATATCTTCTTCAGATTGCTATTTATTTCTGTGTTCCTTTAAATTCCGCTGGATTCTACCCACCTTTTACATGTTGACATGACTGTCAAATTGATTTTTGGGGGTCCTTGATTATCAGACTCAGTAATCTGTACCACTAAATGATCCTTTCTAAGATAGGAAATATAAACAAAACAGTCCCTATGTATGTATATTGCATTTTAGGGAATGGAATGTGGGGGGATGAGGGGCTGGCTGAAGGGGTGTATAGATGTAATGGATAATTGTGAGGGTAAGGGACGTTGTTTTAGGAGTGGATGGATGGGAGTGATATGTAATGGAGTGGCAGAAGGATGAGATGGATGCATCTGTGCATGTACAACTGAGCATGTCTGGGATTGTGTGAGATAAAGTTCTGCCCACACAATCTGAAATGACTAAGTTGAGTTTGACAGAGTAGCTATTCTTCCTGCATTCCAACTTTTCAGTGGGTGCTTATTTCCTGTCCTCCTATGCTCTAACAGAAAAGCCAAAATGGACAGGTAATTTATAATGGTGGGCCAGGCATTCACAAGTCCAATGGGCCACATGCTAAAGAACAGAGGGATGACCAACTCTTCCCCCCTAGGCCCTATATACCATTTGGCTAGGATGCCACATTATGTCTTGTATATCAACACCAAATGTTTTCCCATAAACAATATGTGAAAAAATAAAATATATACAGGATTCTAAAAGTCTAAGCTTTCATCAAAGGGAATACAAATATTCAAGGTTAAGTTATTGTTATTAAACATATATAAAGATAATGTTTTGGTACTTCGGCGGCTAAATTATCTTTGTACAAATTAGGCACATTTCATATTCAAGAAATAAAGAAATCAACCAGTAATACATGTATAAAAAGTATAGAGAAATATTACCTCTAAAGCTGCATCTTCTGGAAGGTCTGTACAGTGAACAGCATTTTTCATTTTGGTTTTCCCAAATTTAGCTCTGAGGGTCTTGGGTCGTAAGTGACGTGCTATTTCCTAAAACATTGAGAGAAATGCTTTAGAAGGCTACAAGCAATTCTGCTGTCCAGAGGCTCCATTTAACCTCATTTAGTCAACCCCTGATCAAATGAGAAGCATTGCCTGTTAAACACCATAAACCTATTGACACATGGATTTGGTAGCCAACATTTCCATTCATATCCAGTTTCACTACTGTGTTGATTAAATGCTTCATTCAACACTTCATCAATAAAGAGTATTTCATCATTTATTGTAGTCTGTGCATTGCTCTGAAACAGATTAAGAAAACAATTTGCAAGACATTTAGCAGTCAATGTTAAAGGGACTCTATAGTCACCATATAAAAGCAAGAAAGACAGGTTCCCCAGCCTTCCTTCTTGCTTTTATATGAACTTTCATTGATTAAAAAAAAAAATGTCGGTGTTTTTATATTAAAAACTTACCTCCGTTCCAGCGCCGAGCTCCCCGCTAGGCCGCGCCCCCTTTTTCGTCAAAATGACGAAATCGCGGGGCCCAATGGGACGGCTTCACGCTGGACCAATCGCGTTCTTCATAGAGCGGCATTGAATGCCGCCCTATGAAGAACCTGAGCGCTTTACCGCGCATGTGCGCGGAATGCGCGTTCGCGAGCTGAGCTGTCTGACTGACAGCTCAGCTCGCTTTCTAAAATTGTCAATAAGGGGGGGGACCTACTGTCCCCCCCCGGCCCCCACCCCTGTGCGGCGGGTGGGGGCCCTAAAATTATCGATAAGGGGGGGGGGGGCTACTGTCCCCCCCCCGGCCCCCACCCCTGAGCGGCGGGTGGGGGCCCTACAATTATCAATAAGGGGGGGACCTACTGTCCCCCCCCCGGCCCCCACCCCTGAGCGGCGGGTGGGGGCCCTACAATTATCAATAAGGGGGGGACCTACTGTCCCCCCCCCCGGCCCCCACCCCTGTGCGGCGGGTGGGGGCCCTAAAATTATCAATGAGGGGGGGACCTACTGTCCCCCCCCGGCCCCCACCCCTGAGCGGTGGGTGGGGGCCCTAAAATTATCGTTAAGGGGGGGACCTACTGCCCCCCCCGGCCCCCACCCCTGAGCGGCGGGTGGGGGCCCTAAAATTATCAATGAGGGGGGGACCTACTGTCCCCCCCCCGGCCCCCACCCCTGAGCGGTGGGTGGGGGCCCTAAAATTATCGATAAGGGGGGGACCTACTGTCCCCCCCGGCCCCCACCCCTGTGCGGCGGGTGGGGGCCCTAAAATTATCAATAAGGGGGGGACCTACTGTCCCCCCCCGGCCCCCACCCCTGTGCGGCGGGTGGGGGCCCTAAAATGATCAATAAGGGGGGGACCTATTGTCCCCCCCCCGGCCCCCACCCCTGAGCGGTGGGTGGGGGCCCTAAAATTATCAATAAGGGGGGACCTACTGTCCCCCCCGGCCCCCACCCCTGAGCGGTGGGTGGGGGCCCTAAATACAAAGGGGGGGGGGACCCTAGTTAACCCTCCCCCCCCCCCAAAAAAAAATTATCTCCCTACCTACCCCCCTCACCCTAAAAATAATGAGGGGGGACCATTAACTAAAAACCTGTAAAAAAGAAAAAATGAGATAAAATCAACTTACCAACTTATTCGATGTTTTCTTTCTTCAAGCCATCCAATCACAGTGCTCTGTGTCATTTTACAAGCGTGGGAAAATTCCAAAGAACTTTCCCACGCTTGTAAAATGACACAGAGCACTGTGATTGGATGGCTTGAAATCCATCCAATCACAGTGCTCTGTGTCATTTTACAAGCGTGGGAAAATTCCAAAGAACTTTCCCACGCTTGTAAAATGACAAAGAGCACTCTGATTGGTTTAAACCCACCAATCAGAGTGTTCTTAGCCTAATTGCAGGGCGGGGCAAGGCTTTATAAGCCTTCCCCACCCTGCGGAGCTCAGTCTGCGCGGAGCCCTCCATGGGTGAAGATGGATTATTTTTTTCGGCGCTCGGTTTTTTTTTGTTTTTTTTTTTAATTGCGTCGGTTATTATGGATTTTTATTTGGCCTTTTTTGGGCTGAAGAAAGAAGATTTTAGAAGAAAGAAAACATCGAATGGTAAGTTGATTTTATCTCATTTTTTCTTTTTTACAGGTTTTTAGTTAATGTTCCCCCCTCATTATTTTTAGGGTGAGGGGGGTAGGTAGGGAGATAATTTTTTTTTTTGGGGGGGGGGGAGGGTTAACTAGGGTCCCCCCCCCCTTTGTATTTAGGGCCCCCATCCACCGCTCAGGGGTGGGGGCCGGGGGGGACAGTAGGTCCCCCCTTATTGATAATTTTAGGGCCCTCACCCACCGCTCAGGGGTGGGGGCCGGGGGGGGACAATAGGTCCCCCCCCTTATTGATCATTTTAGGGCCCCCACCCGCCGCACAGGGGTGGGGGCCGGGGGGGGGACAGTAGGTCCCCCCCTTATTGATAATTTTAGGGCCCCCACCCGCCGCACAGGGGTGGGGGCCGGGGGGGGACAGTAGGTCCCCCCCTTATTGATAATTTTAGGGCCCCCACCCGCCGCACAGGGGTGGGGGCCGGGGGGGACAGTAGGTCCCCCCCCCCTTTGTATTTAGGGCCCCCACCCGCCGCACAGGGGTGGGGGCCGGGGGGGGACAGTAGGTCCCCCACCTTATCGATAATTTTAGGGCCTCCACCCGCCGCACAGGGGTGGGGGCCGGGGGGGGGACAGTAGGTCCCCCCCCTTATCGATAATTTTAGGGCCCCCACCCACCGCTCAGGGGTGGGGGCCGGGGGGGGACAATAGGTCCCCCCCTTATTGATAATTTTAGGGCCCCCACCCGCCGCACAGGGGTGGGGGCCGGGGGGGGACAGTAGGTCCCCCCCCTTATTGATAATTTTAGGGGCCCCACCCGCCGCACAGCGGTGGGGGCCGGGGGGGGGGGAGGAGAGTAGGTCTCCCCCCCCCCCCTTCAACCACTATTGTGGACCGTAAGCGTCCCTGTGGGTTCGGGCTTCAGCTGTCAGCTGAAGCTGAAGCTGTCAGCTGAAGCCACGCCCACAGCAGTGCTGACAGGCTATCAGCACACAAAGCGCGTTCACAGTGCTTTGTGTGCTGATAGCCCGTCTGATGCATTCACCCAGAATGCATCGGACGAGAGGCCTTTTTAGGGCCTCTGAACTCGGAAGTCCCTCTGGTGGCCGTCTGATTGACTGCAACAAGAGGTGTTCCAAGCTTCCAATGTAAACACTGCATTTTCTCAGAAAATACAGTGCTTACAAGAAAAAGGCTCCGGGTAGCTGTAGCACTCTCCTGAACAACCTCATTAAGCTGAAGTTGTTCAGGTGACTATAGTGTCCCTTTAACACTACACATCATTTCAGATGCCAGCTGTTCAACAGCAAAGCATTACATCTATCGAAAATCAGCAAGGTAGGTCAATGTCTCATTTCTGTTGTTTTAAAAACTAAAAACAACAACCAAACAAACAATGTACAAATAAGGGTGGAAAATGCCATTGTTTTGCCATCTATATGTAAACAGAGTTCAAAAACGAAAAGGAAGCCCAAACTCGACCATGAAATCTAAACAGTGCGATTTGAGCAGAAATCATCAACGCACATAAAAAACATGTATACTGTTACAAGCATTCTATATAAACTCCAGTAATTATAGCTGGGAGATAGAGATTGACTATATTCAACCTCATTAGTACAACCATGTATGCTACTTAAGTGTATTTATTCTTTTTCTTTATAAACATAAACAAAAAAAAAAAGATATAAAAAATAGCAGATACAGGGGATATCAAAGTCCTCACTGGCGTATTGTCATGGCCAGCCCGACCTAACCTCAAGCTACCTGGTGATATGGAAGGCTAAGGTCTAGCAATCAACATGGCCATCCCGCTAAGGCCAACAGTCATGGATACCCTACCAAGCTCGCTTCCACGTGTGGAACAGTTCCTCCTGGCATTCAACCGCCATTACGAGCTGTTTTGGGTAAAGCTTCAGAAACAGAGATCTACCTCCACTCCAGCTGGCAAAGTTGCAAATCCCCAGAACCACGCTACTGTCGCAGACTTCCCCACTGCTTCCAGCATCTCCTCAGGGGAACATTATGGAAAAGACAACACAGAATGCAAGCATGGAAGTTGTCCTACCTCCAAGGCGGTAGCCCGAACGTTCCACACGACCTGTGCCCACTGAGGAGAAACAAGTCTCTCCACTCTCAGCACAGCCTGCCTGAACCACACATGTGCACAACTCACCACAGGATATTCATTGCCGATGTGCAGCGGCACCAAACCTCAAATACTGCCCCGGATCAAAGCACACCGGACTCTCTGATGCCCTGGCTTGGTTGGTGCCTCTTTGTATCAGCAGATAACATTGATATTCAGGCCTCACCATCTCTGAGGGGCCGACGCACATAACCTGTAGCCCAGTAGCTCTAGTATTGTTTTTCTTTTTATTAATGCTAGTTGTAATCCAGTTTTGATCTGCCATAAGTGCATTACCATTTCAGCTACACTACGCTGCTACTCTACCTACCAAGTGGTACTTTTATGTGAATATATTCCATAGCTCTGTTCTATAATGCATGTTATCTACTAGTTCTATCCCCTCATAGAAAAAAAAGAAATAAAAAGTGCAGTCTTTCTTTGATGTTTCATGTGAAGCCTTCAATAATATGTATTGTTTTTTGAATATTTTGGTGCAATGTCTAAATAAGCTTGTTTGATACACTATGCAATGCAAAAATAAAGAACTATAACAACAACAAAAAAATAGCAGATGTGTGTTTTTTCTCTTTTTATTAATACTAAAAAAATACTAATCTAAAAACATTTGATTTTTACAGCTATGCTATTTAACTAGTCACACTATTCGTGACATTTGTAATGTTTTTACTACTGCTTGATGCCTACCGATTAATGTTTTCTTCAACATTTAGAAACAGATAAACAACAAATAAATAAGGGGGGGGGGAGGGCGTTAATTTTTGCTTCAAATCTGCAACCTCTGCAGGAAAAAGTTATTGCAGGGTTCCTCAAACTGTGGCCTTCCAGATGTTGCTGAACTACAACTCCCATGATTCTTTGCATTACATAGACAGCCAGAGAATCATGGGAGTTGTAGTTCAGCAACATCTGGAAGGCCACAGTTTGAGGACCCCTGATTTATTGGCTTTGAATTCCCAACAATCCTGGCTCTCTCACTGCTGTCAATTGCTGTGTTGTATCATGGAAACTGCTCATCAAAGACTTTATGGGATATAAAAGTAGTGGTGTCAAATAGTTTGAATTGTGAAAACATACGAACCTGGAAATTTAACAGCCACAGTAGAGTTCGAATCATAGTACCTTCCACAGCACTCACATTACCACACAATAGGTTTATTACAGAGCTCCACATTGGTCAAATAAATACCATGGAATGCGTTGTATGCAGGGGTGTATTTCCCGCGAGGCTGACAAGGCATTTGCCTTGGGCGGCACTTTCTGTGGGGCGGAAAGAAAAAAAAGCCGCCCCCCAATCGCCCTGGCAAAGGCCACCTCAGGGCCCCCCAAGCTAGCAGCGGTGGCACTTTCGGGGCGGGCGGTGAGGGAGCACTGATCCTCCTGTTCAGCTCCCTCGTACGCACTGCAGTGATGCCGGAGCCGGAATATTATGTCACTCCGGTGCCGGCATTACTACGCGGTGCACGAGGGAGCTGAACAGGAGAATCAGTGCTCCCTCGCCGACTGCAGTGACCGATCGGCTGCCCAGCAGCCCCACTGGACCCCAGGGAAAGGGAGAATCCACCCCAGCACTTCCAAAGGTAGGGAGGCTGGGGGGATTGAATTTTTTTTTTAATGTGAGTGTGTTTGTGTGTGTGTGTGTGTCTGTTAGTGAGTGTGAGTGTGTGTCTGTTAGTGAGTGTGTGTCACTATGTGTGTGTCTGTTAGTGAGTGTGTCTATTAGAGTGTGTCTTAGTGTGTGTGTATGCATGTCTGTTAGTGAGTGTGTATGCGTGTCTGTTAGTGAGTGTGTGTGTATGAGTGTTTGTCAGTGAGTATGTATGTCTGTTAGCTAGTGTATATGTGTCTGTCAGTGAGTGTGTATGTGTTTTTAGAAGGCAGGGAGGGGTGTCTGAGTTTTGGGCAGCCAAGGGCAGCACAAAACCAGGATACATCACTGGTTGTATGCACGACTGTATAAGCTTCATCAATAAAAGTCAGCAATGCGGTGTGTGTTTGAGAATATTACAGAGCTCCATATCAATACAACTCAATAAACTGTGGTTTAAGTGTATCACAAAGCTCCATATCAAGAAAGCTCAGTAATGTGTGGTTTGTTTGAAAATATCACATTGCTCCATATCAATAAAACTCAAAGCAATGTATGGGTACAGCATTCATGTGCTACAGTAAGTTTTCAAATGGAAAAGGAGAAAGAAAAAGTAAAATAAATAATTCCCATTTATCTATAACTATAAAGGCTATAGATCCCAAGAAGCAACAAGTCCAGATGGAAGGATCAACTTTGACTGGCCACACTAATGATCATAATGGAGTCCAGTGATACCCAACGCAGTACCTGTCACACCAACTGTCCAGGTTTTGTCAGTATCCCAAGTCCATAGGAACAGAAGAGAGAAATTGTTACATTTTCAACTGTTAGTGTGCCTCGAGAACTGGGCTGGAATCCACTGATAAACACATTTGTGATATCTGCACATTTTCATTATACAGGGCAAGTAAGTATTTAATATAATGTTAAACACATTTTGCTTCCTTGGCTAGGTTCAAAATCCTTCCCAACCTTCTCTGGCACCGAACGTTTGTCTATGTGTCCTTGAATGATCCTGCTTTCCACATGCCCATTCTACAACCAACAACTGGATAAACTGAGTAAAACAATATTTTGAAATGTTTTACTTAAATAATAAAAGTAAGACACAAACCTATTAATGCGTTATTTAAAAAAAAGAAATCAGCAAAAAGAAAGAAAATAGATTAACAAAAATAAGTCCCCTTCAATTACCAATATCAACAGTTTGCTGCAAAGTGCACTGTGCAAACGGCATAAACCCCTGAAACATAGGTACAGTTAAAATAGGAAAAATGGGATCAGAAAATGGACACTCCTTGCACCAAGAAATATGCAAGAAACAAGAGCTACAGAGACAAAATGCAATTACAGATATCAAAATGATTATTATACACATAAAATCAGTGTATCAATGATATCAATATAAAAACCCAAAACATTTAAAACACCATGGGCAATCCACAATTAGCTGTATAGTAGGGAAGTGGCCATAACTCTGTACTGACACTGTGACCTGCACATTTTGGCAGTGCATGTTCCATTCAACACATTCCTTCAAGTTAATATCCAATTCATTAACTTGAGTTGAAGTTGAACTGACGTACACTCTAATCCACATGTATTCAGCTATGAGAAGCAGGTTAAGGCAAAAACTACGTTCATTCTCACACTCCCATCAGTAGTTTAGAGATATTTGCTCAAAAGAGAAAATATATATGGAAAAATAAGGTGCAATTCCAGAGTATAGTAAAAAAGATTTAATAACTTACATGTATGTTTAAAACAATCAGCATATCACCACTGGGCGTCCTACGCGTTTCGTCCTAAGATAGGACTTCCTCAGGGACTTGGTGCATCAATGACAGCAAAAAGACAAATATTTGTCTTTTTGCTGTCATTGATGCACCAAGTCCCTGAGGAAGTCCTATCTTAGGACGAAACGCGTAGGACGCCCAGTGGTGATATGCTGATTGTTTTAAACATACATGTAAGTTATTAAATCTTTTTTTACTATACTCTGGAATTGCACCTTATTTTTCCATATATATTTTCTCTTTTGAGCAAATATCTCTAAACTACTGATGGGAGTGTGAGGATGAACATAGAAAACTTGGAAGAAAAAGATTACACTCAAGGCTTTTTTACATCTGAAAATTTGTGAGTGGCCAATTGTTAACTATATATCCTCATTTACTCTCACACAGTTAAACGCTATGTTTTTCCTTTTGATCCGTGTTTAGAAGATAATCCCCTACTCTATTTTGTATGTATGCTGAAGACAAGAGGAAGTATTTGGGGATCTTTTCCGGATACTTCACCTTATACAGGGAAGCTCCATTTTTTGTATACTATCACTGTTTTCACTGGGGTTGTGTTCACATATTTTGTTTGTTTGCATATATTTAAGGCAAAAACTATCCTGTGTATGAAATTGTATTGCAAAATATGTTCTATTTATGGTAGAGATTCTTGTTCTCAGGTCCTATTTAAATGACATAGATCATGACATAGATCAGATACAAGTAACTTTTCAACAAGAGATATTCCTGACATTACATTTACAAACTTGAAAAGTGCAGAGAACCTTGGAATTAGAATCCAAGGTTCCTTCTCTGCTGGTAAATAAGTAAAAGGAGGTGGAGAAAATATTAAAAATATATATATAATTTGCAGTTCCCAAAAGAAAACAGATGGGAAATGCTACCTGGTATAGAAAGTAGAACAGAAAGTAACCTTATAATGCTTAACTAGTACCTAGTAAAATACATGGTGAGTGAAAAACTGGAATTACTGATCTGTCTAGTGATCAAAGTGTTTACCAATTAACCCCTGCTATTTTATTATCATTATTAATATCATGTACTGGTTAGCAGAAAGAAGTGAGTCAGCAAAAGGGAGATAGCATATACATGTATGCTGACTCACTTATATATGCTAACCAGTATATAATAATAATAAAAATAACATAGGCGGGTCTGGTTGGCAAACACTTTAATATACCCTTTTTCTATTCCTCTTATTTGCTTAATATCTGGGAGTGATCACTAGGTAGCATTGCCCACCTGTTTTTGGGAACTGCAAATTATTTCTATAGTTGACTTAAGGGTTAAGTCCTGGACGAATACACCTGGTAGGTCCAACTGGTGTATTCCTTTTTATTTATTTTTTTGCCTACCATTCCACCTCCAGTAGTTGTGAAATCACCTTTATTTTGCTAGAGAGGCTGTATGTGGACAATATATCTATGCTCACCAGTGCACCCTTCACACAGTTTTACACAGGAATAACGGGAAGCCTTGTGTGCTTAAAGGGTTACTCTTAACACCACATCCTCTCTACAAGTACTGAAACAACTGCCACCATCACACCAAATTCATCCTTTATCTAAAGGGAAGGTGTGACGGTCTTCTTCTATCTTCCTTCTGGAAACCTAAACCCAATGTCCCTTCTCTTCTCTTCTCATCATTTGAATCCATCTACTCTTCCTTCTTCTTCCCACTCCTGATGACAATCATTGTTATATAGCAGGGGTAGGCAACCTTCGGCACTGCAGATGTTGTGGACTACATTTACCACAATGCTCTTACAGCCATAATGTTGGCAAAGCATCATGGGAGGTGTAGTCCAAAACATCTGCAGTGCTGAAGGTTGCCTATCGCTGTTATATAGCATCCCTAGCTGAAAAATTTAATTTTAGATGTCTCCTGTCTTTTCATACCACAACTACCACCTTATAAGAGCCGTATTAGGACAAATCTTAGACCCGGGCAATTTACAATCAGTATGGGCCAGTGAGGGGGCATGTTGTGTCATTTTTCATGAGAAGTACACACTCCCCGAAATGAGATAATTTCAGAACATCCCATGTGTAGTGTAGAGCTCTCATAATGGAAAAAGCCATGTGTTTGTTTTGTGCAGTGCAAGTTCATTTAATGACAAACTTGCTCTGCATTTACTGGTGACTTATCTCTGGTGTCTCCATAAGTGGGATACTAGAGGAAAAAATGGCTGCTTGTGTAATTGTGTGTATGTGGACGATGCGGTTTGTGGTGTGCAATTAGATCTGTTTCTGTTGTTATGTGTGAATAGGTCTGTTTCTGGCTAGAGACTGTTGAGTGTGTATTGGAGCTGTAGTATATAGGAGTGTATAGCAGGACGTAGGTGGGCAAGGTAAAACAATGTGGGCCAGTGACGTAAATCATGTAGCTCACATCGCCCAAAGGGGTGGACCTGCTTGGAGAGGGGAGCAGGTTTGCCCTAAGAATTGGAAGGTCAGGCCAGCTAACAAAGGGCAGACTATGCAGCACAGGCGTGCGCAGCCTATTGCATTAGGGTGTGCACCCTAAAGCACAAACACATGCCGCGTGTATATGTATGTATGTATGTATATATATAAAGATTCAGAGTATCCTTGCACTCACGCTTTGTAGCTGATATTGGCCGGGTGCTTGAAATCCAGGGAAAAACATATTTGTAGATAATGATCAGCACTCTCGGACTTTGAAAATAAAACTTACAGTTTATTAAATATCCATTAAAAGATAAACGTTTCAGTTCCATCTGGAACTTTCATCAGGATCAGGCATCAACTGAAACGTTGATCTTTTAATGGATATTTAATAAACTGTAAGTTTTATTTTCAAAGTCCGAGAGTGCTGATTATTATCTACAAATATATATATATATATATATATATATACACACACACATACACTGCTGTGTGAGTGTGCTGTGTGAAGGTGCTGTGTGTGTGTAAGGGTGCTGTGTGTGAGAGTGCTGTTAGTGTGGTGTGTGTGTGAGGGTGCTGGTAGTGTGCTATGTGGGTGAGGGTGTTTGTGTATGTGTGTTTGTGAGGGTGCTGTTAGTGTGCTGTGTGTGAGGGTGCTGTTTGTGTGTGAGGGTGCTGGTAGTGTGCTGTGTGTGAGTTAGGGCCCTGTTAGTGTGCTGTGTGTGAGGGTGCTGTGTGTGTTTGTGTGGGTGCTGTTAGTGTGCTGTGTGTGAGGGTGCTGTTTGTTTGTAAGGGTGCTGTGTGTGTACTGTGTGTGTGAGGGTGCTGTTAGTGTACTGTGTGTGTGAGGGTGCTGTTTGTGTGCTGTATGTGTGTGAGGGTGCTGTATGTGTGTGTGTGCTGTATGTTTGGAGGGATTGTGGGGGTGGAGGTGAGGGCAGATTAGTAAATATCCCCCCTTCTTACCTTATTTAGGGAGGGGGATCCTTGCTGCTATGTGCCATCCCTGGTGGTCCAGTGGAGAGTGAACTCTATCCTGCGGGGCTAGAGTTCACTCTCGCGAGAAGAACCCGGCGGAGCTGCTGGCTAGAGCTCCCTGGGTCCTCTCCTGTCTCTCTCCCTGTCTGTGTGCCTGTGAGGTAGATCTTTGATCTCCCCACTGGCCCATGGAGGCTTAGAGCAGAGCCCGCACTCGGATAGCGCCGGCTCTGCATGAGCTGACGCCGGTCTCAATTCATAGGCGTGCCGCGGGGATTAGGGTGTGCCCAGGCACACCCGGCACACGCCTATGCTATGCATAGTTCAACCCCCTGAGATCAGCGTGAACACTTCTAGGGATGTGCATGCTCTATGCGTTCTATGCAAGTGGCCAGTAGAGGCATCCCTAGGCTGTGATGTAAACATTGCATTTTCTCTGAAAAGACTGTGTTTACTGCAAAAATCCTGAAGGGAATGATTACACTTAATAGAACAAATACAATAAGCTGTAGTTGTTTCTAGTGAATATAGTGTTCCTTTAACTAATGTATGGTCAGTCAGTCCACACATGTTTTGTTCCTAAGTTCCCATACTTAAAGCGGCACTGTCATGGGCGAATCCCGTTTTTTTTTAACCCCCCCTCCCGCCTCCACTACATCTAACGGACCCCCTAGTCACCCCCAAATGCCCCTAAGCCCCCCATATTACCTATTTTTTAATCTTTATTTCCTGCCCCGATCTATATTCAGGGTGTCACCATCTTTGTGTGGGTAGAGGAAGTCCCTGTGGGACACGTCATCTGCCCACACTGGATAGCCTGTGAGATTCCCGCACATGCCCAGTGAAACACTTGGACATGCGAACGGGAATTTCATCTATTCATTCATTTGTCAGAAAGCCTAATGAATGAATAGAAAAATCAGACAAACAAACAAACACCGAATATCAGTGTTAGTTTGTTCGTTCAGTTTATTACAAGGAGGGAGCTACCGGCGCACAGCTCCCTCCATATAATATGTAAAGATAGAAGCGGCAGGGAGCAGTGCTCCCCACCACTTCATAAGCCCCCCATGTCCTCCCTCACTCTATGTGGGTCAATATGACCCCCATAATAACATAAGGGAGATTAAAATCTCCCCAATGCCCACACTCGCTATACCGCGAGTAGGGGCATGTCCACTAAACAGTGAGCAACCTGTGGCGGCGGGTCGGGGCCATAAAGATAATGAGGAGGGAGGACCTACTGTCCTCGCCCCCGGCCCCCACCACTGCGCGGTGGGTGGGGGCCATAAATTACAATGGGGAGGGGGGGGGACAACCTGTCCTCCCCCTTGCCCCCACCCCTGCGCGGTAGGTGGGGGCCATAAATTAGAAGGGGGGGTCTACTGTCCTCCCCCCCATGGCCCCCACCCTTGAGTGGTGGGTGGGGGCCATAAAGATGAGAGGGGAGGACCTACTGTCCTCCCCCGGCCCCCACCCCTGCGCGGTGGGTGGGTGCCATAAATCACAATGGGGGGGGAACCTACTCTCCTCCCCCCCCCAGCCCCCACCCGTGAGCATTGGGCGGGGGCCCTAAAAATAATGAGGGGGGGACCTACTGTCCTCCCCCCCGGCCCCCACCCCTGTGCGGTGGGTGGGGGCCATAAATCACAATGGGGGGGACCTACTGTCCTCCCCCCGGCCCCCACCCATGAGCGTTGGGTGGGGGCCATAAAAATAATGAGGGGACGACCTAGTGTCCTCCCCCCCGACCCCCACCCCCACCCCTGCGCGTTGGGTGGGGGCCATAAAAATAATGAGGGGGGGGAACCTACTGTTCTCCTCCCAGGCCTCCACCCCTGGGCGCCGGGTGGGGGCCCTAAAACAACCCCCCCCAATCAAAGGTGACTAGGGGGTCCCCAAGCCCCTAGTCACCCACCCCCCACCCCCAAAAAAGGTACCCCCTACCTACCCCCCTGACCCTAAAAAATAGTGAGGGGGGAATAAAATAACTAACCTGTAAAGAAAAATTAAACTTACCATTTGACGTCATTTTTCAGCCCCAAAAAAGGCCAAATAAAAAGCCATCATACCCGTCGAATTTAAAATAAAATAAAAAACCCGAGCGCAAAAAGAAATCCTGCCGAAAAAGAAAAAACCCGACGCTAAAAAAATTAATCCATCTTCACCCATGGACCTTGTTTTTTAGGGCCCCCAGACACCGCGCAGGGTTGGGGGCAGGGGGGAGGACAGTAGGTCCCCCCCCTTATTGTTTTTTTAGGGCCCCCACCCATCGCGCAGGGGTGGGGGCAGGGGGGAGGACAGTAGGTCCCCCCCTTATTGTTTTTTTAGGGCCCCCACCCACCGCTCAGGGGTGGGGGCTGGGGGAGGAGGATAGTAGGTCCCCCCCTTATTGTTTTTTTAGGGCCCCCACCCACCGCTCAGGGGTGGGGGCCGGGGGGAGGACAGTAGGTCCCCCCCCTTATTGTTTTTTAGGGCCCCCACCCACCGCTCAGGGGTGGGGGCAGGGGGGGAGGACGATAGGCCACCCTTATCTTTATTTAGGGCCCCCACTCACCGCGCAGGGGTGGGGGCAGGGGGAGGCCACTAGGTCCCCCCCCAATTGTTATTTAGGGGGCCCCCACCAGCAGCACGGGGGGGGGGTTATTAGGGTTTTTTTTTTGTTTTGTTTTTAACAGTGAGCAGCCACAAGCTGTAAAGTAATCTTTACTTAGTATTAGTAAATGTGGCTGAAAGACCAGTTTAGGTCTTTCAGCCTTTTAGTAGATAGCTCCCTGATACCCTGGGAATTAGGGAGTTATCTACTAAGCGGCTGCAAGATGCAGCCACAGCACAAATAGGATCGGAGTTTCATTCATTAGAATTGAATTCCGATCCGAACAAAGTGCCAAATTGCGTTCTAAAAGAAACGAACATACTGTTCATACTGACAGGAAGCATCGTGGGAACACAGAGGAAAGGTAAGCATTATGGGAAAATTGCTCTGACCAGCGGAAGCACACTTTGCTCCTCTGCTGGTCAGAGCTGGTCAAGCGGAGGAATCCTCCATAAGGCAAAGAGTCCCTACTTTGTCTTATGATTTTAAAGAAAACTAGAGCAGACAGGAAGAAACGGAGAACAGATCCTGAGAGAGGGGGGGAAGAGGAAGAGATTGAGGAAAGGTAAGTTCGGCATGACAGTGTCGCTTTAATTCCCTTTGCACAAAGCAAGAGCAAGTGAAAAGTAGTTTTAAAAAAACAACAAAAAACCTTAGCAATTAGCCTATTGCCCATGGCAAGGGCTTGGAGCTTCAGCTCAATTAGCCCCTATGCTGATTCAACATCTATGAAAAAAGCAGTATATTGGAGAAAATGCTAATAAGATCATAATTATTACAAACAGAAGAGAAAAAGACATATATAAATTATGAATTAGAGAAGCAACCAAAGCCCTTTCCCTTTAACATATATAGAGTTTTCAAATGACCTAAAAGCTGTCTCCTATTACTGTCAGGAATGTATTTCTTACAAGATTTAAGAGCTAATTTCAGGTAATTGGACAGTGTTTAAGCAATAGTACCACAAATTGGATAACTGAGCAGATATCAAGGCAATATCTGGAAGAAAACCAATATTCTTTATTTACTACAGAGAATCCTTGTGAATATGACACTCATTCAATACTTATATGTATGTAACATAGTGAAGTAAAGGTCAACTCTGAATTATGAATGAAAAGCAAATCACATGTTGGGGTAATGGTGTCAAGTTACTGACGGTCAGAGCTCCAACTTAATTATACCCTTTACTGATGTCCAAAATGTAATTCACATGCTTGCAGCTTGTAGTGGCTGTCCCTTTTTTTTTTTTTTTTTTTTTATAAAAGTAGAGATTTTAAGAGAAATTGTCCCTTTTAAAAGGCAATGCTTATCATAGAAAAGCACTAGGTTTAATGCTTCTCTGCGACAATCATGCTATTGGAGCAGATTACTTCATGGAAAGCACTTGGATCGGCATGTGAGATCTTCATTACAAGCATATCCTGGGAGGGATCTGCCGATGTTACGACACAGTGGGGGGAGCTCCAAACCTTAATCATCACTTCAACACTGCAGCATGAGAAATAAATTAATTTATTTTTAACACTGGAGTGGTCCTTCGAGTTGCTTAAAAAATAATCAATGGCGCGCATTTATTGTCCACATGTAAAAAAACAAAAAACATAGAAATTAAAAAACCTGGACTCACTCAAGGAACAATAACATAAGCAATATAAATATATAGGACAAGTCCAACGGGAACCAGGCAGTATTTCAAGCCACTACTAATTTAGAAAAAAACACTTGGGTACAGAAGAGAAATTAATCTTGTACTCCCATCCCTTAGAGCAATGGAACATACTCACAAGTAGGCTTAAAAGCAGCTTTTAAATCCATTTTCTTTACAACCAGTAGTCATGACTAAGTCTTTTCAGAAAGACTTTGGCGGTTCTAGCTTGCAATTTGTGTGAATTATTTTCTACTGTATTTAAAGAAAATGAAATAAAAGACTAATTTTAGGCCTACCAGGACAGGGAGATAGGTATACATTTATTTTCTGTTTCAAACTTATAAGAATGCACTTAATAATCAGTTTAAATTTATTAACGTGTAAACTAATCAACATTTAAATTGCTGTATGTGATCCATAATAATCTGGGAGGCGCACATGAAAGGCTGGATCAAACCCATGTCCTATAATTAGAGGTAACAAGAGAGCCAGATTAAGACCGTTGAGGTCTGTAGACAGGATGGTGGCCCACTTATAGAGCCCAGGGTTGTTTTCTGTGATTAATCTATAGGCATGTGCACGGGAAAAAATTTCGGTTCGGCATTCTGAAATTCGGGACTTTGGCACTTCAGCAAATTCAGCACTTCGACACTTCGGAATTTCGGAACTTCTCTTGCAGCCGCTTAGTAGATAACTCCCTAATTCCCACGGTAAAGATGACTTAGTATTAGTAAATTATGCCCCTACTCGCTATAGCGCGAGTAGGGGCATGTCTAGTAAATGTTTTTTTTTAGAAAAAAGGGTCCCCTCTCCCAAGCCCCCACCCGCTTTTAAACTAAAGGGGGGGCCTATTGCCCCCCCCCCACGGCCTTGTCCCCTTGGCGGCGGGTGGGGGCCCTAAAGTAAAATAATGGGGGGGGGGGGACCTAATGTCCTCCCACCCGGCCCCCACCCCTGACCGGTGGGTGGGGGCCCTAAATTATAAAGTTTTGCCCTGCCCTGCAATTAGGCTCAGAGCACTCTGATTGGTGGGTTTAGGCCATTCAATCAGAGTGCTCTGACAGGTAAGTGAAGAGACTGACAGGTAAGTCTCTACATTTACCTGTCACAGGACTCTGATGGGTTGGCTTGAAATCCACCAATCAGAGTGCTCTGAGCATATTATTAAGTAACCAATCAGAGTGTTAGGAGTCAAATTACACAGCGTGGGAAAATTTCAAAGAACTTTCCCTCGCTGTGTAAAATGACACAGAGCACTCTGATTGGTGGATTTCAAGCCAACCAATCAGAGTGCTGTGACAGGTAAATGTAGAGACTATTTTTAAATTTTTATTTTTTAAAGTGCGTCGGTTATTAAGGCTTTTTATTTGGCCTTTTTTTGGGGCTGAAAAAAGATTTTAGAAGAAAGAAAACATCAAATGGTAGGTTTTATTTTATTTTTTTACAGGTACTTAGCTAATGGTCCCCCCTCATTATTTTTAGGGTGAGGGGGTAGGTAGGGGTTAATTTTTGGGGGAAGGGAGGTGACTAGGGGTTTGGGGACCCCTAGTCACCTGGGGAGGGGGGGTTAATTTTTTATTTAGGGACCCCACCTGCCACTCAGGGGTGGGGGCCAGGGAGGACATTTCCCCCCCTAATTCGTTTTTCGGGCCCCCACCCACCGCTCAGGGGTGGGGGCCGCGGTGGAGGACAATAGGGCCCCCACCCACCGCTCATGGGTGGGGGCCGGGGGGAGGACAATAGGTCCCCCCCTTAATTTACATTAGGGCCCCCACCCGCCATTCAAGGGTGGAGGCCGGAGGGGGAGGGCAGTAGGTCCCCCCTTCAGGTTAGAATCCCCCATTTGCGCGGCATGGGTGGGGGCTTGGGAGGGGAGGACGTTTTTTTTTTTTTTTACAGTGAGCATCCACAGGCTGTTCACTGTTTAATAGACATGCCCCTACTCACAGTATAGCGAGTAGGGGCATAATTTACTAATACCAAGTAATTTTTACTTAGTATTAGTAAATTTGTCTGAAAGACCAATTTAGGTCTTTCAGTCTTTTAGTAGATAGCTCCCTAATACCGTGGGAATTAGGGAGTTATCTACTTATTCATTCCTGTCATTACATTGACAGGCTAAGTAACTTACATTTTATATGAATGTATGTTACTTGATTGTTGTAAGTGTTGCAAATGCTTACAGCTGAATCCTGGCTATGTTTGTATACATTTTATTTAAACTTGTATACAGTGTAACATTCTTCATTCTTCCACTGGGTATATTAGTACTTAGGCTATACTGTGCTTCGGAACTTCGGCACTTCAGAAATTCAGTAATTTCGGAACTTCGGGACCTCGGCACTTCGGACATTCGGAAGTACCCGAATGTCCAAATTGCCCGAAAATTCGTCCAAATTCATATTCGGACCGAAACGAATTGCTCACGTCTAGTAATCTATGTGTGTTGTGGGGGAGACTAATGCCTTGTTTTCACTGAGCAGTACGGTTCGGTCTGGTACGCTATTTTGAGTGTTTCCATTATGAAAGTGGCCCATACAACCGAACCAAACCGCACCATTCCTGGGCCCCCTTCAGATGTAGGGCCATAGGAAATGGTATGGTACAGTTAGGGCGGAACTACTGACGTCACACTATACAATCAATTGTTTGGCGGACAGAAAAATGTCAATGCTCATGACAAATGACCACCAGGGGTCTAAACCCTGCATGCCCCCTGGTGGTCCAATTTGCAGTGGAAACGCTCACCTGAATAGGATGGACCATTCTAACCCTTCCGATCTGTACCAACCCAAACTATACCGCTCAGTGGAAACGAGGCATTAGTATTGTGTTTTAGAGTGTGCGTGAAGTGGCTAACTGTTGTTTGTGTGGAAAAGGCTGAGAGCTGTATGGCATGCCTCCCAATAGTGACGATATTGGTGGAACAGTCCAAATTTTTAGGTCCTGTGCCGCCATCCCACTTTAGTTCCCTGGTGTACTGCTTTTAAGGACACCAGGGAACTGTCCCCGAAAAAATTATATCGCAAGCACATCATAAGACGCACTTGTGCTACGTTCCTGGCATAAGGATCTTGAAGGGATCACTGAAACAGTCACGTCACTGGCCTGTCCACTTTACCTACCTCCCACCAGGGGTGTGATTCTTGCACTGCCAATGTTGGGAGGTATGTGTATGTAAAGTGACCCCTGCTGAAGGCGGTCAACTCCAGGTTTGCCAGAAGGCAACTGCTTACAGTTTGCCTACCTTCTAGGCTGATACTCCCATTTGTTTTTCTTCTTATTGGCATTTTTATAGCACAAACATATTCTGTAGCTCTTTTTTCACAATTTTAATGTTGGGTTATAACCGCAAATCAGAAACACTCTATGATATATGTTAAAAGGACAGAAGATTGCTCAAACAAGCAAACAATCTAGAGGAGGCAACGCATAAAAACACAAGAGGAAGACGAACATGAGGGATGAGATCAGGTGAGTGTATGGGAAAGTAGGATGCTTGGAAGTGGAAATAGAGATGTCAACTTCTTAAAGGATTGAAGTCTAAGGGAATGTGTGATGGGAAGAACACATAGGAATGGAGCTCCAAAGAAATGAAGCTGCCCTTGAAAAATTCAGCTGGCAACAATTATCAGCATTGGCATGACGAGGGGACAGAAGATAGGAGAAGGTCGCTGGTGAAGTAGTGTGAGCGAGGAGTGTACCTATAAATTATAAAATAAATGTATGAGGAGGAGAGTCTTAAAGGCTCTTCACAACTGAATCATAAAGGAAACACAATTTCAATGTGTAAACAGGGACAAGAGCAGCAATGACAAGAAACAGTACAGTCTGTGGGTGGGTGGCTAGGGACCCTGCTTGAAATTGGTTTAACACTGAATGCTGGGACAGTGCCAGAGGACTCCAGAAAATATAACTAATTCAATAAGATGAAATGATTATAGTGTCTACAGTGTACCTTTAATAATTATTACTTTAAACTTGTTTAGAGTATTAAAGCTTTAATTGAAACATAGACACACACTGATTACAAAGAAAACTTACTGCACTATATTCCAAACGTCAAAGATTTTAAAACACTGCATAATTATTTAATCTAGTAAAACATTTCATCCGTAGAGTGTTTCATGGTTCATTAGAACTTGGAAAAGCTCTCTAGAATGAATCAGAAATTGCTATTTTCATCCAGCTTGGCATTTCAGATAGACATTCAGAAGATTGAGTGTATGTCTCAAGCACAGCTCATGATTACCTGAAGTCACGACTATCTGCATACTATCTGGAGGAGAGTTGCTCATCACCGAGAAAATAGACAATTTAGCATGCAGATGACAACAGGAATTCAGAACGATATACGACTGTCATGTGATTTTGTACATTTCCACCTCGACTTCCCCTACACAACAGATTCTATAGCATGGCATGATATATGTTCCTTTACTACAAAATGATCTTGTAAGCTTTCTGATCCTACTCTTCTAAAGATCATATGAAAGCACTTTGCGTGAGGTGCAGACATAAATGGCAGTGGTGGAACTAATGAACAAAGGTCCCTGGAGGAAGGCTTTTTAGCCCCCCTCATAGAGCAGTGGTGGACAAAGGTCCACAGCTGTTGTACACCACCAACAATGCTCTGCCAGCTGGAGATCTACCATTACACATCCTTACATGTAGTGTATGGAGTATGTGTGTAAATACAGGGGTGTCGTTTATGAAGAGTCACTGTGAGTGATGGGATGCATATTAATGAAGTGTCAAGGTGTTTGAATGCATGCATTTATTTCTGCAAGTGCCTGAGCAGTGTGTGAATGCTTGGGTGTTTTCATGGCATATCAATGCATTTAAATGCATTGTTTTATGTGCCCACTTGTGTCGCTCCTTTGTCCTGTGTCTTCATGTGTCTCTCTCTCCTGTGTCCATTTGTGTCTCTCACACCTTCCTAAACCCATTTGTGTTTCCCCCTCTGTCTGATGCTTACCTGTGACTCAACCTCTAACCTACCCACAACTTGTGTTTCTCCATTAATTTCACTAATTGACTGCTTCTATTCTCTCCATGTCAAAATTAACTAGTCCCCATATGACTGGTTCTGTGTTTGGAGGGAGTAGAGGTATAATAATAATAATAATAACAATTGAACTAAAAAAACCTTATTCCAGCCTGTATTCATAAACACACTACACTAGATCCAATTTCTTATCATGCATTTGATGGTTTCACCATCAACATACACAAAATGAATCTATACCGATCTGTATGTATCATCAACACAATCTGTTGGGATTAGTCACTAAAGTCCCAATGTGGTAAAACTATCTGGCTAAATAAGGGGCCATTTGGACTGCAGAATCCTCTACAGGTCGCTCACTCACCACTTCGGAGCTCCATCCCAGGGATCCGACAGTACCCAGCCACAGCAATCTCCACTGAGCTAAGCTTCAGGGTTGGCTCATTGGCAGAAAGCATCAGACGAGCACTCTCAGCCAAGGAGTGCCTCCCTACTCTGCCAGACTTAGCTCAGTGAAAGAGCTTCCAGCAGCAGATGAGACGGTAGCAGAGGCCTAGCAGACCATAGATCACTGAATGGATCCAAATATTACAAACATGCAAATATACAGCTAAATCTCACTATACAAAGCACCTTAAAAAACAATACTAAACACAGTTTAGCTGAATTCAAGCTGTTTCATGTTATGGAGTATACAAAATTGTATCATTGTTTCTTTATTGTTACAGAGCAGGGTACAGCATATGTCAATTCATCCACAGATAATGTAAAAATCCCACCCTATGATCATTTTTTTTTTTAATTCTTTATTTTTGGTATGACATTATTATATACCGGTGTGTTAAAGCAAATGGTACATGGTATATTCATCAGTCGACATTGGTTTGTAAACAGATCATATTTCAGTTTGCATCTGACTATACCGCGTCTTCGGATTGCATGTAGTTACTCAGGTTGCATACATTTGCTATTTGGTGTCATTATTTATACATTTCGTAAAAATAACATAGTGGGAACATAGTAAAACATATTAACAACATACTAAGTGAGTCATGTCTGGTGGCTAAAATCTTACTCCGGAGTCAGATTACTGAATTAGGAAACTTCGAACGTTGCGGAGTGGCCCAACGTGTAAGGACCATGACCTCTCGTGGTTGTGGATGGATGGATATGGTCTGTCCTCCAGCAACGGTGTTAGGGTGTGTCAGGGGGAAGTGGTAGGATAGAGGGGGCGGGGGTCCTCATGGTGGAGTCCGGAGCACCGTGGTGGGAGGTTCTCTTGGTGTCAGCTTGGGGTATTGGGTCTGCGGGGTAGCCCTAATGTGTTCTCCTGTTAGCTCCCCGGTGGGAACGCTCTGTTTCTCAATAGGGGCATCATTGGAGAGGGTGACGTGGTTAGTTTATGTTTTAGGGCCACTGCGTCGCATACCCGGAGGGAGTTTAGGATGGCTGGACAATCGGTGCGTAAGATGGCCCTGTGTTCCCTGGGTAGCCAGATGTAGAATTGGGGTAGGTCGGCTCCCGTTATGACAGATTCTAGGTCCGCCCATCTGCGGTCGCCCGGTGTCGAGTGCCACATGGCCACTTGTGCCAATTGGGCCGCTAGATAGTAGTTATAAAGGTGGGGTAAACCTAGCCCTCCTCCGACTTTGGGTCTATACAATATGTTGCTTGCCACTCTGTGTCATTTGTGTTGCCATATAAAGTCCCCAATTGTCCTCTGTAAGGGGGCCAGATCCGTTTTAGTGATGGGGATGGGGAGGGCTTGGAAGAGGAAGAGAAGTCTGGGGAGAATGTTCATTTTTATCGTGTGGATCCTACCTATCCAAGATATAGGTTTGTTTGCCCATCTGTCGAGGTCGGCGCCAAGGGTCCTAAGAAGGGGGGTGTAGTTCGCCCCGTATAGCTTTTTGGGGTCTGCGGTCATTTGTATCCCTAGATATTTAATGGCATTTTGTGCTATAGGTATGTGGTGTTGGTTTCTTATGTGTATTGTGTCATGGCTATGGGGAGAGCAGCGGATTTGGAGAGATTGGCCTTGTAACCTGAGAGGTCTCCATATTCTGTTAATTCTCTGTCTAAGGCCATCATTGAGTTCTCTGGGTTTGTAAGGGTGAGAAGGACGTCGTCCGCGTAACCCGATACTTTATATGTTTGGTCACCCACTGTAATTCCCTCTATAGCTCGGTTCGATCTGATTGCTTGCAGTAGCGGGTCTAATGTGAGTACGAACAGGAGGGGTGACAGTGGGCAGCCCTGACATGTGCCGTTGTGTAGGGTGATGGGGGTTGTCGTAGCGCCCGGGATCCGTATGTGTGCCTTGACATCTGTGTACATGGCTTGGATCGTTTTGATGTATGGCTCGGGGAATCGGAGATATCGTAAGAGTTCGAACAGGTATGTCCACTTAACTCTGTCGAACGCCTTTTTAGCGTCGAGGGAGAGGATGAGCGTTGGGGTTTGTGAGGTTGTCTGTGTCCATATTAAGTCTATGTTGCGTCTAGTGTTTTCAAATAGCTGACGTTCGGGGATGAATCCCACTTGATCAGCGTGGACTAGGTTAGTTAAGTGTGGAGATAGTCTGTCCGCTAATATCTTGGCCAGTAGTTTTACATCATGGTTGATCAACGATATGGGTCTGTAATGTTCTGGGTAAGTAGTGTCTTTTCCCGGTTTTGGTATTAATACTATGTGGGCCGTGGACATGTCTGGGTCAGGATGTCCGCCCTGCATCAGGTGGTTGAACCACTTTAATAGGTGGGGTGTCAGTTCTTCTCTATATGTTTTATAATAGCTGCCCTCGTATCCGTCTGAACCCGGGGATTTTCGGCCCTTAAGGTGTGATATGGCTGTCTATTTCGTCCTCCGTTAATTCTGCCCCTATGGTTGCTGAGGGGGTCAATTTTGGGAGGTCAATTTTGCTAAAGTATTGTCCAATCTCGTCCCGCATGTGTGGTGCTTTGTCGGCGTCTGTGGGAGTGTGATTGTATAGGGTTTTATAGAACTCGTGAATATTTGAGCTATGTCTGCTGGTGCTGTCTTAATCTGACCTGTGCGGTCCCTGATTGTCGTGATGTATGTTTGTTTCAGTCTCGGGCGGAGTGTGCGTGCCAGCAACGTGTGCATTTTGTTGGCCTGTTCATAAAATGTTCTCTTGGACCATGTCATTGCCTTTGCTACATCATCTAGTAGGGTCTCTTTGATGTGGCGTTGGGTAGATTGTAGGGCTATGAGCCCATCGGGGGTGGGATTGGATTTGTGTCTCTGTTCTTGAGTGTGTAGATCCCGTAGAAGGGATTTTAAGTGTTGTGTTTTTAGTTTATTTTTTCTGGTAGCTTCCCTAATGAGGGCACCTCTGATGACCGATTTGTGAGCAGCCCATATGGTGGTGGGTGTCAGGTCCTGCGTGGTGTTTAGTTGGAAGTATTCTATTATCTCTTTGCGTATAGTCTCTTTAATATCTGGGTCCTGTAGTAGGGAGGTGTTTAATTTCCAGTTCCACTGGGTCTCGGTGCAAAGGTTGCCTAGTTCTATGCTTATGTCTGTGTGGTCGGACCATGTAATAGATCCTACCGAGGACTTTGTGGTCTTCTGGATGGCTTGGTCGTTAACTAAGAAATAGTCTATACGGGAGTATGAGTCGTGGGGTGCGGAATAGAATGTGTAGTTTACCTCTCCTGGGTGGTGGGCTCTCCACACATCTATTAGTCCTGTTGTGCTAATGAAGTTGTGTACCAATCTATCTTGTCTCCCCCTGCCGTGTGAGCGTGGTAAGCCTCTTATGGTCCCCCTGTCTGTGGCTGGGCATGGAGCGGCGTTGAAGTCGCCTCCCATTATAATCATGCCGTGTTGTAGAGTCTTCAGTTTGTCTGCCATTTGATCCCAAAAATCTCTGGATGGTTCATTAGGTGCGTATATATTTATAAGGTGTATGGTGTGTGCGAATAGCATCCCGGAGACTATAAGGTATCTTCCGTCTTTGTCTGGGTTGACCCGTGTGACCCGTAGTGGGCAGCGTTTGTGTATTAGTATCGCTACCCCGTTGCGTTTGGAGTGTGCTCTAGCCTCGTATCCCGTGCTGTATATGTGGTCTCTGAGGGATATTCCCAGGGACTTGGGTAGGTGGGTTTCTTGCAGAAAGGCTATGTCTGGGCCTAGTCTTTTAAGTTCTCTGTATAAGAGCCTACGCTTTTTAGGGGCTTTTTTGTCTTTGGGGTATGCCTGATCTCTGTTGCTGTGGTCGCCAAGTTTGGGTCGCTCCGGCCACCATGAGGAGGAAAGGGGGGAGGGAAAGAGAAAGATTGTTAATCGTAACATATTCATATTTACATAAACAAAAACAGATAAAACTGCTAAGGAAAATACACCGTCTGGTCTTATCTCTTGCCAGACTTGTGTGGGGGGCCTGCATCAGTGCTGCTGGCCCAACAACTTTGGGTTTAGCGCACGGATACACGGTCCCGAGCTCGTACCCACAAGTCCTTAGGCCCTATGGTTTATGCGTGAGCATGCCTGCTAGATTGTCCCTGTGCCCTGGCCAATGTGTCTCCTAGGAGGCTTTGACTTTGTCAATCTGACAGGTTCTTAGGGACTGTTCTATCAGGCTTCCCTGTACCCAGGAGTCGCCCGAAGTCGGATGGTGCGCAATTAGCCTCGCTGCCCCTTTATGCAAATGTCCTGATTCGGTACCTTCACATTTGATAGGTCTGGACAGTTCGTGGATCTGCCCCCTCGTGTCTCTGGGGCTCTTCCCGGTCCCCCCACCCAGGGGCGGACTGACCGGTCGGGCACTTCGGACATGGTCTGAGGGCCCGGCCGGGAGGGGGGCCCGCCATCAGGGGGCTCGGCGGCACACTTTGAGGGGGCTAGCCGCCCTTTTAAATGCTGCAGCCGCCTGAGCGCTCTCTTAAGAGCCTTAGGCGGCTGCAGCTTCTCACCTCACCTCCCCTCCCCTGTAGCGTGGCCGAGCTGCTCTCCGGTCCGCGGTGCCGGCCGGAGTGATAGGAAAGTGCACACTGAGTGGGAGGGGGTAAGAACAAAGAGGGAGGGGGGTGAGGGGGTAAGAACAAAGAGGGAGGGGGGAGGGGGTAAGAACAAAGAGGGAGGGGGGGGGGAGGGGGTAAGAACAAAGAGGGAGGGGGGTAAGAACAAAGAGGGAGGGGGTAAGAACAAAGAGGGAGGGGGGGTAAGAACAAAGAGGGAGGGGGGTAAGAACAAAGAGGGGGGTAAGAACAAAGAGGGAGGGGGGTAAGAAGAGAAAGGGAGGGTGGGGGTAAGAAGAGAAAGGGAGGGGGTAAGAAGAGAAAGGGAGGGTGGGGGTAAGAAGAGAAAGGGAGGGGGTAAGAAGAGAAAGGGATGGGGGGTAAGAAGAGAAAGGGGGGTAAGGAGAGAGGGAGGGGGGTAAGAAGAGAGAGGGAGGGGGGTAAGAAGAAAGAAGGGGGTTAAGAAGAGAAAGGGAGGGGGGTAAGAAGAGAAAGGGAGGGGGGTAAGAAGAGAGAGGGAGGGGGTAAGAAGAGAGAGGGAGGGGGTAAGAAGAGAGAGGGGGTAAGAAGAGAGAGGGAGGGGGAAAGAAGAGAGAGGGAGGGGGGTAAGAAGAGAGAGGGAGGGGGTAAGAAGAGAGAGGGAGGGGGTAAGCAGAGAGGGGGGTAAGAAGAGAGAGGGAGGGGGGTAAGAAGAGAGAGGGAGGGGGGTAAGAAGAGAGAGGGAGGGGGCGGTAAGAAGAGAGAGGGAGGGGGCGGTAAGAAGAGAGAGGGAGGGGGGTAAGAAGAGGGAGGGAGGGGGGGTAAGAAGAGAGGTAGGGGGGTAAGAAGAGAGGGAGGGGAGGTAAGAAGAGAGAGGAAGGGTGGGTAAGAAGAGAGAGGGAGGGGGAGTAAGAAGAGAGAGAGGGGGTAAGAAGAGAGGAGGGGGAGTAAGAAGAGAGGGGGGAGTAAGAAGGGGGTAAGAAAAGGGGGAGGGGGAGTAAGAAGGGAGGGAGGGGGGTAAGAAGAGGGGGAGGGGGGAGTAAAAAGAGGAAGGGGGGAGTAAGAAGAGGGGGGAGTAAGAAGATGGGGTAGGGGGGAGTAAGAAGAGGGGGTAGGGGGGAGTAAGAAGAGGGGGTAGGGGGGAGTAAGAAGAGGGAGGAGTAAGAAGAGGTGGGAGTAAGAAGAGGGGGAGGGGGGAGTAAGAAGAGGGAGGAGTAAGAAGAGGTGGGAGTAAGAAGAGGGGGAGAGTAAGAAGGGGGGTAAGAAGAGAGTGAGGGGGGAGTAAGAAGAGGGGGAGAGGGGAGTAAGAGGAGGGCAATTGCCCCCTCCCCTGTCCGCAGGCACCGTGCGGGCAGCCGGCAGGGGAGGGAGGAAGAGAGGACCCGGGAGCTCAGCCTTCAGCTCCTCTGGGTCCTTCTTGCGCGAGCACAGATCGTTGCCGCGGTTACCACGGCAACGTTACGGCTCTTGCGAGAGTAAACTCTAGCCCTGGAGCTACGGGCTAGAGTTCACTCTCAACACTGTGACCACCAGGGATTCCTGGTGGTCGCAGTGGTGAGAGTGAACTCTAGCCCCATAAACACACTGCCCCCACACACCATACACATTTACACACTGCCCCCCATACAGACACACTGCCCCCACACACACCATACACATTTACACACATTGCCTCACACACACACACACACATACACTGCCCACCCATACACACACAGCCACCCATACTAACATTGCCACACACATACGCAGCCCCCTCATACACACATTGCCCCACACACCCTACACATTCACACACTACACCCCCTCACACACACTGAACCTTTCACACACACTGCACCCCTTACACATTGCACCACTGCTCCTATACCCTACTACAGCCTCATATCCCATCAGACCCCAGGTAAGTTGTCAAACTGTTCTTAAACGGTTTGACTACTTACTCTGAAAGGGGGGCCCGGCCCTCCTGGCACCATAACGACTACACAGAGCAGTAGTGGTTATTGTGCATGGATTATTTCTTTAAATAATCTACAAGTGCCCCAGTAGCCAGCAAGCCAGCCCACAGGCCGGCCAGCCAGCCAGCCAGCCAGCCCACAGGCCGGCCAGCCAGCCCACAGGCTGGCCAGTAGCCAGCCAGCCAGCCCACAGGCCACCAGTTAGGCTTACAGCCAGCAAGCCCACAGCCTGCCAACCACAGCCAGCAAGCCACAGCCTGCCAGCCAGCAAGCCACAGCCAGCAAGCCACAGCCAGCAAGCCACAGCCTGCCAGCCGCAGCCAGCAAGCCAACAGCCTGCCAGCCGCAGCCAGCAAGCCCACAGCCTGCCGGCAGTAGCCAGCAAGCCCACAGCCTGCCGGCAGTAGCCAGCAAGCCCACAGCCTGCCAGCCGCAGCCAGTAAAGCCCACAACAGTCCAGCAAGCCCACAGACTGCCACCCAGCAACAGTAATTAAGGTAAGAGGAGCCAACTTGGCCTAGGTATCAGCGAGCTATGTTGTGTTGCTATATTGTGAATAGAAACCAGAGTGTTGGAGAGACCCCCCTCCAGGCCCCATTAGACTCCATTGTAGTCTCTAATGGGACCTGGAGGAAATTCTTTCTAACACACTCTCTAAAGGACACTGAGATAGCCTCTGCTAGAATGCTCCCCCCCTCCATGGCCCATTAGCCCTCAATTGTAGTCTCTACTGGGGCCTGGAGGCGACTGTTTCCAGCAGGGACACTGAGATGGCCTCTGTTAGAAAGACCCCCTTCCAAGCCTATTAGACTCCATTGTAGTCTCTAATAGGGCCTGGAGGGGATTCTTTCTAGCACACTCTCTAAAGGACACTGAGATAGCCTCTGCTAGAAAGACCCCCCTCCATGGCCCATTAGCCCTCAATTGTAGTCTCTACTGGGGCCTCAAAGGGATTATTGCACTTTTGTTCCTTGTGTCTAAAGATTGTGTAGGGTGTGGCTGGAGGCGGTGCATGGAGGCGGGACATGGGTGGCGCTTGCTGCGGAGTATGGGTGGGGCCTGTCAGGGGGCCCTTGATTTATTTTGCCCGGGGGCCCTGAGGGTTCTCAGTCCGCCCCTGCCCCCACCCAAAGCTATCTGGAATCTAGTGCCCTAGTGGCATTTTGACTCATCAGGTTGGAAACGTAGCGTTGTTGCCCCCTGGTTAAGCTTTCCTCCCCCCCCCCCTTTTTTTTCTTTTATTCTTATTTTTTTTTATTGTTGGTATTATACAAGTTTTTTTTTTGTTGGTAAACCCGTGCTTCTTACGTGTTGCATCTAGGGGGGGGAGGGGAGGGCTGAGGGGGATTTATACTTGCCCATAGCGACCCCATATATCTCTCCCTTTCGGGTTTGTCTGTCCATGCGAGGTGGTTAATCGAAAACTGTGTGTCTGCACTGCGGTTTGTGTCTTTACTCTCCCGCTGTGTACCACTCCCTGGGTAGCAGCTGCAGGTCCGCTGGATGCGGGGCCTGGATGTCTAGCACCTGAAGAAAGGCCGCTGCATCCCCCTCGGGTGATAGTATCTTCGGTCTGCCGTCTTTAAACGCCATGAGCTTGAAGGGGTGTCCCCAGGCATATTTTATATTGTGATTCCTGAGGATGTCTGTGATCGGTCGCCATTCCCTGCGGCTCTGGAGTGTCGCTGGGGCCAGGTCTTGAAACAGGAGGATAGTCGCCCCTTTGTAGGTGATGGGGCCTTCCCTGCTACGCTTCATTATGGTTTCTTTTGTCTGGAAGTGTTGGAAGCGCATGATGATGTCCCTCGGCTGTTTGGCATCCGCTTTCCTCTTGCCCAGGGCTCTATGAACCCGGTCAAGGTGCCACTGGTTGTCTGGGATGCCTGGTGCGAGGGGCTTCAGGATCGCCATTACTGTGTCGGACAGGCTTCCCTCACCCTCCTTTTCTGGTAGGCCTCTCAGCCTGATAGTTTCTGCGGGAGCGGTTGGCTAAATCTTCCAGCGCTGTTTCTGCTGCTCTCAGCCGCGTGGTGAGGTTGTTCACGTGGCTGGTTACCTCGTTGTGTGCTATAACGGTTGTCTCCTGCCTTTGTTCCAGGGTGGTAGTGCGGTGCCCCAGTGCCGCGATCTCAACTTTAACCTCCGCTGTGGATCTGTTGATCTCCCCTGCCAGGTAAGTTTTCACCTCCATCAGCTTGGTGAGGATCTGGGAGGTATCCCCTTTTGGTGAGTTGGGGCCCTGGGGAGACTCCGGATGCGCTGGCGTCAAGGAGGTTTTGGGGCTGTGACGGCCGCCATCTTGCTGGTCTGGCTGGGCCGCGTGGGATACCGCGAACATGTCTGCCACCGATTTGCCCGCTTCTGACGGTTTCTTGTGGGGTTTTTGCTGGATCCTTTTGTCCATGCTGCTGCACGGGGTGCTTTTTGGGGTGATTTCTGCTCTTTTGTTAGCTGTTAGTGTGCTGTATGGCCTAAATTCGGCGGGAGCTCAGCTTACTTGCGTCCGCCACGCCCCCCCTGTGATCATTTTAAAAACTACTGTACTATGATTTCCTTTTCCAACATTGAATCTTATCTATCTAAATTAATCCTTTGGCATGTAAGCTCAAAGGAAAATACTCTATAGGTCCTCTACGATAAAGAGTTGCTATAAGAGTGTCACCATGCTAGATTGTAAATTCACAGGCAAGGTCCTCTTCTATCACTATATCGGTATCTTCCTTCAATAGGAGTCTCGTTTGAGCAGGACCCTCACCACCTAATGTTCATGTAAGTCAATACTGTCCAGCTGAATTCACTTTTGGTATGTAATCACCGCCAATACTACAGTGCTAGAGAATATCTTGGTGTATTATAAATAATAATAATAATAATATACATTTACAGAATATGTTGCGCTGAATAATCTGGAAAAATTATAGTTACATAGCTGAAAAGAGACTTGCGTCCATCAAGTTCAGCCTTCCTCACAGTGGTAACTATTATGTTCCAAGTCCAAGAGACAAGACATCAAAGTGCTATCAAAGTGCCAGCGTATTAATAAAATGTCCTAGAAACCGCAGAACATTTAAAAATAAACATTAAACAGCGTACAACATACATCCCACTAATTTGTATTTCAGAGTCCCCGTGTAATTCTTGTTCATACAGAAGTATGAGTTGATAGACACAAAACCCAACAAAGGACAAAGCTGTATAACCTCTGACCTTCATTACATGCTTCAACCTTCCTCAACAAGACCCAATGTCAGCATGGAATGTCCTGTTTATTTAGTATCAGATGCTTTGCACAGACCCTATGACCCTAAATAAGTATCAGCTGCTCTACTGAGATCTTCTGACCCTATATACATAGAATAATTAAAACTAGCATTGAATCTTTCAATTCAAAGTGTCTAATGATAGCACCGCTAGTCAAAGAGTTAAAGTAAGTAATAAATGTTTCACTATCATTCTTTATTATACCAAAGTCCAGAGAGTGAATGAACTAACTTTACTATATGACTTATGAAGCAATAAAGTTACTTTATATCACTTGGTTATAACTTTCAGGTGTAAAAATGAACTGCATTTGCCACATTATGGTGGTATATAAAATCTCAGGAAGACTGCACATTTCTATAAGTCTGATCACAACTATGACCAGCAATATGTCTTGTAGACATTATTTAGGCAGAGTGCGGGCTGCTTGGCTGCTAAGGAAGAAGTAGGGTCAAAATGGTTGTAGGAACAATTTAAGAATGGATAACCTTTATACGTTTATAATCCTCTATATCTTTCAACAGGATAGCAGTACAGTCCAGGAGACTCAGCAACAAGCTTCAACTTCTATGCCTCCCAATATTGGGAACTATGTTCCTATAGAACGTAAGCTTGATTGAGCAGGGTCCTCTTCAACCTATTGTTCCCGTAAGTTTATTTGTAATTGTCCTATTTAGTTAAATCCCCTCTCATAATATTGTAAAGCGCTACGGAATCTGTTGGCGCTATATAAATGGCAATAATAATAATAATAATATGAGATCAAGATGGGTAGGCGGACCTGAGAGGGGACGTCGCCAGTGACATGACTCATGTCACTAGCGATGCCCATAATGTCTTCCAAAAAAGTGGCATGCCAGCCCCTCTTGAAGATAGAGCTGCTGAAGGGACGCAGGGTCTCTGCAGGGTCCTAGTGCATAATGTGACCATATCTAATAATATAGTAGCTGTGCTGCCCGTGGATAGTTCCCTGATATCCCTGGATGTGGAACATCAGAAAACTAAATCGGGACGGCGGAACAGTACCCTGAAATCGTGACTGATCCACCGAAATCGGGGCTGTTGAGGGAATGAACTTCTTCTGCAAAAAAACTGAACAGATCAAAGCTCCTTTCATAAGCAACACACACCTGTGGTAGATAATTCTAGAAAGGCTAGAATCTGACCAAAGACATAGTTAGAGAGTTTTTAAATTGTCACCTACACTTTTAGAAATATTTGGAACAAGTCATTAAATTTGTCACTTTTTTTCCCATCTGTTGCTTCTTTTGTGTCCTAACCATCATTTCTGACTTAATGGATTTATCAATCTTTCTGACAGAAATTTTTTCTGTTCCACTTCTCTTTTTTTCCACCACTTTAAAATTGTCAGTCTTCTAAAATAGATTTCCCCCCCAAAACTGGTTGAATTTTTCAACAGTTTCGCGCTACACCAATCACATTCTTCATAGAGCGGCATTGAATACTGCCCTATGAAGAAACTCAGCACTCAACCGCGCATGTGCGCGGAATGCGCGTTCGCGATCTGAGCTGTCTGACTGACAGCACAGCTTGCTTTCTATACCCGCCCCCTCCTCAGCCAAACTGTGTTTGCATAGAAACACTATATATAGAGATCTCTCTATATATAGTGTTTCTATGCAAACACACAAGTAGTAAAAAATTAGACATACACACACACTCTTTCTCCATCCATATCCATCCATCCCCATCATCCATATCCATCCATCCCCATCATCCATCCATTCCCATCATCCATATCCATCCCCATCATCCATATCCATCCAGTCACCCACCCACACTCACTAAATACGTTTAAAGTTTGAATCCTCCCCTCCTCCTCGGTCTCCGGTCTTCAGCTTATCCGCTCAAGCCATTCCCACGCAGACAGGACAGAGCTGCCCTCTGTCTGCTGACAGCAGATCTGAGTGGATTGAGGCGTTTTATGCCTCAATCAACTCGGAAGTCCCTCTGGTGGCAGTCTGAGTGACTGCAACTGGAGGTGTCCCTAGCTTTGAATGTAAACACTGTATTTTCTCAAGATCTTTTTTTTTTAGCCAAGATTTTACTTGCATGCCTCATAAATAACGTTAGGGTAAATAAAAAGCTGCATCATGGGAAAATGAAGCAGCACATAATGAATTATTTCACACATAAATGATTATACAGATACTGTGTAATTTCATGCTTTGTACTTCAATGCTTCTTTTTCTGAAATTAACGTCAGAGATTAAACAAATCTTTAAAAATCTCAAGGGATACATGTTCAGCTACTTGAAAAACAACTGCTGGTGCCTAAACATTATAACAAAACGTAAAATATACAGTAACAACAAAAGGCCTGAACACAAAATGTAAATACATATGTTTTAACACTGCAGATATGTATATATTGAGCGTCATAAAAGAAACATGATTTTAAAAGAGAAATGGACACCTTAAGCCAAAATAATTATATTTTGACTATAACCTGAAGTGTTCTTTTACTGGTAAAACTTTCTTTATATACCTGTAGAGGCTGCCATTTTGTTAGCTACCTCACTGGGGTCAATGCAAACCTACACAATGCCAAAATGGTAGTTGCCAATTTAACAGTAATCAAAGAGATTGCCATCTTTGGGCAAACATGATACGTAATGAAACAGGATTGCAGTTTAAAATTAGGTTGAGCAGTTGGTGTCAGGGCAAGGTATTATGACTAGGTAGGTGAACAGAACATTTTTGGGTTAATGGTTGAGGTTAGGCATCAGTGAAAGATACAGTTAGCACTGAGGGATGAGTTTTGGGCAATAGGGAGAAGAGTTATAGAATTGAATAATGCGTAATATTACTTACTCACCAATGCATCAGATTGAACAAGGCCCAACATTCAATCCACTAATGGCTCACAACCTCAACATGTCCTCAGAACCTCAACATGTGTAATTTTATTTAAGGATAAAGTGGGATCATTTTATCATGTTCAATGAATAAATTCAAATAATACAAAAGAGGGATTCAAAAAGACAAATGGCAGTGGTCAAAACCAAACATTCCAAACATTATCTATGCAACCATATGCTGTTGTGAAAGAGTTATTCCAATCACAGAGTGAAAAAAAACCCAAATAGATGCCAAATGTTAAATATACATGAATAAAGGGCAGTGATAACTGGGTGAGGGCAGGCCTGGACTGGGCATCGGGCAAGTGCCTGGTGGGCAGCGATTGCCATCGGCCAAGGCAGACAGGGGAGATCAAGGGATCTCCCCGACTGGCCCCTTAAGGGCTGGTGCTGCCTGTCCTCCGGCCTATAAAGGGAGCTCTGTGGGGTGAAGAGATCAAAAATCTCTCTCACAAGCATGAACACTGATGCACAGTGCAGGCGGTGTGCACATGGTCTACACCTGTCAAGGGGTGTAGACCAGACACTTCTTCCATGGGACCACCACGGAAAATAATTCTTCCCCAGCATCCTCTCCTGCCAAGGATCAAGGTAAGGAAGAGGGATGGGGGAGTAAACCGTGCAGTTTAAAAAAAAAAAAAAAGAATTAGAAATGGAAGGGTTTTTTTTGCCCCATGTCCCCCTCTCACCCAGTAGCCCCTACACCCCCCCCCAACCCAGCAGCCCCTGTCCCTCCCTCTCACACCCTGTAGCCCCTGTCCCTCCCTCTCACACCCAGCAGCCCCATGCCCCCCTCCCACCCAGCAGCCCGATGCCCCCATCTCAACCAGCAGCCCTATAACTCCCCCATCTCACTCAGCAGGCCCATGCCCCCCATCTCACCCAGCAGCCCCATCTCACTCAGCAGCCCTATAACCCCCCCTATCTCACTCAGCAGGCTCATGCCCCCCTTACCCAGCAGCCCCATCTCACTCAGCAGGCCCATGCCCCCCATCTCACCCAGCAGCCCTATAATCCCCCATCTCACCCAGCAGCCCCATGCCCCCATCTCACTCAGCAGGCCCATGCCCCCCATCTCACCCAGCAGCCCATGCCACCCCCTTACAAAGCAGCCCCATTTCACTCAGCAGCCCCATGCCGCCATCTCACCCAGCAGCCCCATGCCCCCCTTACACAGCAGCCCCATTTCACTCAGCTGCCCCATGCCCCCCATCTCACTCAGCAGCCCCATACCCCCATATCACCCAGCAGCCCCCATATCACCCAGCAGCCCCATGTCCCCCATCTCACCCAGCAGCCCCCTTCTCACACAGCAGCCCCATGCCCCCCTCACCCAGCAGTCCCATGCCCCCTCTCACCCAGCAGCTCCATGTGCCCTCTCTCACCCAGCAGCCCCATGTGCTCCTTCTCACCCAGCAGCTCCATGTCCCCCAGCTCACCCAGCAGCCCCATGCCCCCTCTCACCCAGCAGCCCCATGTGCTCCTTCTCACACAGCAGCTCCATGTCCCCATCTTACCCAGCAGCCCTATGCCCCCCTTCTCACACTGCAGGCCCTGCCTCCATTCTCACACAACAGCCCCCTCCAGGGCCTGAATAGCCCACTGGGATACCAGAAAATTTACCGGTGGGCAGGCGCGCGGTCATCTAATGGGTCATAATTACAGGGTAATCGGCAGGAGGGGATGCGCTCCCCTCCTGCCAGTCACTGAATGTAGCGTGGCCAAGCAGGCAGACCGCAGGTAGAGTAGCACAAGCTCTGTCTATAACTCAGTTCTTCAGCACAGGAGTGTCCCCCCTCTCACCCAGCAGCCCCTTATCCCCTCTCATACAGAATACAAATTTCACACAGAATAAAAAAAAATAAATCTTTGTTTGGGGTTGCTTCATGGTAAAAACCCAGTGTGGACAAACACAAAAAGATAAGCCCTGTTTACACACTCCCATTACTCTTGGGCAGCAGCAATGGCTATAGTATTCATCAGCCCAAATACATTTTCTTCAAGACATGTCAATGACATGTAAACACTTTTTCCCCAGGAGGGATTGCCCTTTCGAGTAGAAAATCAATTGACACACGTGTTTTTTTGTTTTTGTTATCTCAAGTTAATAAATAATGTAACAGGTAGGTCATTAGGTACAGTATACATTCTATCTATAATCACTGCTTCATGAGGCTACACAGAGTAGCAAACTCCTTAAAGCAACAAAGACATGTAAATCAAATGAAAGATTTATTGGGTTTCTAAAAAAAAAAAAAAAAAAAACTTAGAATGTTCCACTCTGATCATTTGCATTGAAGTGGTGTATGTTGTCACAATTTAGGAATAACACACATTGCCAACCAGTTGAGGTATTTCACCATAATGCTTGGCAAACACACTAGGCCTTAAATTCTCACTATGCATATGCAAACTACCCATTCAGCAAATAACGGTATATTGGGACAAAATGTTTTAGGGAAAATGATATAGAGACAGAGAGATGATATACAGTAGTCAGCCCTGAAGTGAAGACAACGTAAGGCGATGAAAGATGAGGTCACTGCACTGTGCGCAGGCTGAAGCAAAGCAAATCATAGACACCTAACAGTTGGATGACCGATTAAGGTGACCAAAGGAGGAGAAATAGTCAAGTGGAAGTGGGGAAATTGTATGGTAAGCAAGGGATTTATAATAAAAAAAAAAATGTAAAAAAATATATTTATAAGTTACTACATGGTAAAGGAACACTCCAGCGTACATTTATGTCTAACAACTGGAGTGTTGTACTCCTAACTTAGATTATTACGCTCCTCTTTCTCCTTAAATTAAGCCTGCAGGAAAATCATCAGTACTGATGATTTCCCAACCAACTGAAAGTTTCTTATATAGAAACATTGCTAGGTCGGGTGCATGCACAGCAATTACTACTCTGTGCTGGTAATGCTAACCTTAAGGAAGCATTGACTTGTATTTTGTATTGGGGAACAAAGAGATCAAAAGTAGAACCTCCTCTGCTTTCTGATTGACAGTCTTGAAATTGGCACTTTTATAAAGTGGCAAAGAGCGAACATTCCATTAACCTCTAAGGACCTCAACAAGCTGAATTGCTTTAGGCATGCAGCGTGTTTCTTTAATACAGCATTTAAATATTCAAAACCTTTGTTAAAAATATGACAGCTGTCCTTTAAATATACAAGAATATGTGTGGCAGCCACTCCCGTGGAATGCAGGCAAGCTGCCTAAATACCAAAACACGGCATAACAGTGTAACCCGGGGATGTCAAGTGAGAGTTGTAGAGACCGAAGCAATTATGGGTGGAATTGGAGCTGCTGGTGGTAAATGTTTACTGATTTTGCCTGCCATATAAATTCTGAAGAGAGTATTTGAGTGTTAGAAATACAAATGTGTTGCCTTACATTGTAGTGTTCAAGTCCCTAGACTTTTTCAGTTCCCCCCACACCCCTGCATAGGAAAGCATTAAAGCAATACATTCCTATAGGGCTTCTACAGTAATAGGGTTCAATACAGGAGCACTTATATCAGAGCTACCTGCATTGAGCATAGAGCATGCTAGACGTAGTCTAATGCAAAGTGTGAGGATGTTGAACGTCAAATAGTAGAGTTTCACTTGGTTAGTAACCAGGAAGCCTGGTGGTATTAGCCCTGAAAAATCACGTCTTTTTCTTAGAAACTGCAGTGTTTTTCTTCCCAGAATTAAAATAGCAGGGGCAAGGCAGGCAAACCTCATCACTGAGATTAAGTGGTCTAGGTTCCTTTAGTGTTCCTTCACTAAAATAATGTTTTCTTTTTAAGAGTCATTACATTTAATTGACTTTAAATACATGTTTTCCCCAAATGCACTAAACAAAATTGATGGTAAGGATAAAATTTCCATTTAGTATGTTTACTAATATGAAGCCATATTGAGCATTTATGAAATAATCTGAGAAAAGTTTGACATTACAAAATTGAGGAGTCAAAGGTTTTGTGTTCCATATCTACAGCTCTGGTGCAAACTACCTGCAAATACAATAGGTAAACAGAACAGGAACGGCACACTGCAAAATTTCAATAAAAGAGTGCCTGTCCCTTATCATGCATTGACAATGGAAGGATTATGTTTTGGTCCAACCATGTCTTCTTCAAGCCAAAAATACAAAAAGTGTGACACATTGATATATATATATATATAGATACTTTATAACAGATCAAGTAAAATATCGGTGTTTTATGTACATATACATAAAAGGCGTTTTTTTAACTGTGACATTATATATAAATTACTATTGAAAGCCTTGTATGATAAGTTTATTAGTCAGTGAGCGGACAGCCAATTAAAAATAAATCAGATACTACTTTGTAGTGGAGCTCCCTGTACCCCAACTGGGTACCTCCGCCAAAGGACCGCTTCCTAGCTGGAACAGGGGACAAACCGCAGCACTTCTGCCCACAGTCACCATGGCTGGTAGAGACCGAAGCAATTATGGATGGAATTGGAGCTGCTGGTGGTAAATGTTTACCACCGCTCCTTCCTGGAGCCGAATGGGGAATTAGCTCTAGTCCTTACAAGGACTTTCCCCGCTGAATCCCCTGCAAGCTGGAACAAAATCTTCTCTCTCTCCAATAACAGGACGACACACAGTTTTGGAGTGTAAGCTAGAATAGCCTTTGAATGGAGGCACACTGGCCTTTTATGCAAGTTTCCCAACAAGGGTGACACCCAGGTGGACCTTGTTGGGCACAGGGACACGAAGTGAATAAACCAATAAAAACAGTGAGACACTCCCATACACAAACAATAGAATTTGTGTTTGTCCAACTGTGCTTGGGAGATAATTGAATCAGGAACTGTACTAATCTAACCCAATTATCTCCAAGCACAGAAAAACATAACATTTTATGAAACCCCAAAAAGTACATTAAATACACATACAACCCAATAAAGTTACATCCCCTGATAGCCCCGATCTGGATGAACAACATATCCAAAAATCACCCAGATCGGTTCAGGGATTCAGGAATTTCCTGAAAGTCATAGTTTTGACCGACCATGCACATGGTCCTATGCCCAAAACAGTTCCAGGGAAATCAGTGCTAACAGTCGGTCAAGTTCAGTAGTCTTTTACAGGTTTCCCTGCAGGGCCTATAGTCTGTGGGCAGGAGGCTGGCAAGCAGGCTTCTCCAGGAGCTTGTGGCAAACTCTGGTAAAAAAAGGGAGTTTGCCACACACTTCTTGCCATTGTGTAGTTAAAGATGGAAAATCTTATTAGAATTCCGTTAATCATTGCATCTGACCATTTAATTCTGATAATATTTAGACTATTCTGACTGCCTTCTGTTTTCTACGTGATTTCTGACTTTTCCTCTGTTTATTATTTATCTTGATGGTTTTGATATAACCATATCCCTGCCTAACTTCATACTCCGCACTTAGCAGGATCCTTAGCTGCAATGTTTGTATTAACCTCTGTCCAATAGTAATCATTACGTTACGTGACATATCATAAAGGTTCAAATGACCACACAGTTTCTGGGAACTCATCCTCTGTTCTCAGGGTTGCTAATGAATAATCCTGACTAAAGACCATGTGACTTTTATGTTTCGTTCTATTAATCATTCCTGCTGTAACCAAAAAGATAGAAACAATCACAGAATGATAAAGACCCGTCTACAACGAAACACAGACATACGCTGTTACATTTTTAAGAATTACTTTTTTTTTTTTATATACCATAAATACATACAATAAATATAAAACTTTCCACAATACAATAAAACATAATTACACACAGACAAAGAGGGGTTTGGGGGATCTCCTACAGTGTGGTAGAAAAGCAAAAAGAAAGACAATATGCAACCAATACATACATACATACACACACACACACACACACACATATATATATATATACACACATACATATATACATACATACACACAGACACTTTCACATATAAACGTATACACATGCGCACACATACATATATACCTTCTTCCCGATTTTTAACTCAGGGTCTGTCTACTTCCTATACTGACATTATTTTGATACAAAGAAACAAATCCTGCGCTCAAACTCCCATTACTCCTGGGCGGCCGCAACGACCATAGTACACATCAGCCAAAATACATATAGTAAAAACCAAAGAAAAAAAAGTTACCTGCGCTCTTTCCACATCCCTATGTATTTTTAAACAAATGGACCCACCTAAGAGGTCTGCCTTGACGTGGCAGGTGGGCATACCCTCTCGTGGCCATTGGAGGTAACTAAAACCCTCCATTTGTTTAAAAATACATAGGGGTGTGGAAAGAGCGCAGGTAACTTTTTTTCTTTGACATTATTTTGAGCCAATATTCACTAGAATCTTTATGCATTGCATCCATTCCCTGTGACTTATAGAGTTGTGCTTCCACCTTTTATTGAAAGCGGACTTGTGTTATCACCATATCTAGAGAAAAGGGTGTGGAGACTTTCCAGTTTTGTGCTCTGATTATTTTGACGGCTACCATTGTAACGGACCGTTTCAGCATATGAGGGGTTAAAATCCGTTTAGGCGATAATCCCCTTTTCTCAGAAAGGCACAGCTACTGCAGAACATCAAAACTCACGAATTGGATATAGGTGAATGCATCAAACTCCCGAACTGCATACCAGGGAATAAGATAGCACTCCAAGCTGGAACCTCACGAATAGCTGCTAGCAGATGAATAGGAAAAGCAGACATCAGCTTACACTCCTAGCAGTCAATCTCCAACATCATACAGTGAATCCCCCCAAGAACGAGACAAGGCTCCGTGTTGAAGGTCAAGCAGTGGTCTGAGGTGCTGGGGCACCCAGCCTGGTTTTTATTACATGAGTACACATACAGGCCACACCCAGGGGGAGGCATAAAATAACCAATCACATACATGGTTCAGCCCACACATCCCCTCCCCTCAGATAACATTAAACCCAATTATCCGGTACACCTTTTCAGCCAAGTTCTGGATGTACCCCAAAAACAGGGGGTACACCTTTAAATCCAGCATCGCTGGATAACCCTTATTCAGGGGGACAACATATTCAAAATTCAAGTCATTCGGATGAACGGTTCGGGAGATATGGGGTTCCAAAGATTTGACAGACCGCATGGGTAAAGTATCCGAAAACAGTTCCATGCATTTTGGCCCTGCGGTCGGTCACAAACAAGGGAATGAAAACAGACGAATTGCCTGTGTTATAGAGCCTGGAGAGGGTTTGAATGAATTCCCTTGTTTGTGGGGTTCTTTCTACCGAACGGCGGGTCATTCGGTAGTTTCTATACGAATTTCTGGAAGTATGGAGGTCTCAGCGGTGTTTGCCTAGTCAAGTGTCTGATTTTAGTTCCAGACACTCGACGGCAAAACACCGCTGTTCGGTAGTTTAAGATGGCCGCCGCCACGTGTTCGTTTCCCGAATGGCGGCCACCCAGAGGACAAAGAATACATTACACTGATTGCCAATTACCCGTTTGCAACATTGTTGCAAACGGTAATTGGAGGCACACTTATTCCTGGGTGGTCTGGTTGTTCGGTAGTTTCACTCAATATACTGAATGGAGTGATTCTACCGAACAATCAGATGAATGCTGCATACATATAACCCAGGTTAACTGAACACATAAATGCATACATGATATTAAAGGACTAAAGGCAGGATTACTGTAATATGCTCTACAGTCTTAAAGGTACAGTATCCCACAAGTCCCAATAGGTCCACGGATGGCCCTTAAAGGCCCAGTAGCAGTAATATAAACTATTACATGCCCAAATATAGTTTTTACAGTGCAATATGTCCAGGGGCCATAGTCGCAGGGCAGGAAGCTAGCAACCAGGCTTCTCCAGTTCTCAGTGGCGAGGTTGGTTTCGTCACAACCATAAAATGAGTAAATATATAGGCTTCTTTGCATTGTAGTATTTTAACATTCAAATGTAAAATATCATTCTCCAGGGCTTTAGGAATAGGTATAATTATTTAGCATTAAATATGTAAATAGTTCGTTATTCGATAAATGGAATTCCTGAATCACCTGTGGAAAGGGTTTGATTGTTTCATTCTCCATTAGTTGTTCTACTCGACTGATACCTTTTTGTATTCACCTGTTTAAGTTCAGATCTTTTACATAAAGTGGCATCAGTGTCATTTAAATATTTATGGGGAATTTATTTTCTATGTCACATTTCTTTTTAACCACCTTCCATCCTTCCAGCAGTGAATCTAAGCATATATTAGATTTTCTGACTGAGATTATTTGGGGATCCGTGCTCCTAAACCACAAAATGGAGCTTAAATCTTTTATAACACATATCTCACTTTCCAAAAGATACCATCCTTCATTTTTGGCATTATCAAACAGAGTTCTGTATAAGTGGAAGATCAAATTCGCTGTTACATTTTAAAGAGTATAAAAATATATAGCCCAATTATGTTTATTGTGATTCTGTTTCACAGCATGATCGATATTTAAATCCAATTTGTTGCTGGGCTTTAAAATGGATTACAGAAAATGTAATTACTGCAATATAGGTTTATTAAAGAAGGTGCATGATTTGAATTAGCGGTGTGTAAATAAAGTAAAAAATGATGAAGAAAGGCAAACTAATTATCTTTAAGAGAAGAAAAGTGGGTGAGATTGTGATAAATTCAAGACTCCTTGAAATTCAATATTTACTTAACAGAGAATTTTAGTGAATAGAGAACTGAATTGATCAACACAATCCAAAAACATACATTTTAACAATTATCTTTAGCTATAACTACAAATTGGTTATCTTAGCCTGAATGTTGCAATTTGGTTTTCAATTCATCACAATACACTTTTTAATATCGTTAAGTAAACAAACCCCATTGTGAGATCCACATGTAATTATTTCTCGGAGATTACATTCCTCCCATTTACACCAATTTACATTTAGTAAGCTTTCCAAATGATTCAATACTGTTCGAAAACTTTTAAAATGATACATTTACAAAAATTCCCATAGATCATAATGCTGGCTACTCTAGATAAATACATGTGAAAGTTTTTCTAACGGTATGGAGTCATTTGGAAAGCTTATTGAATTGAAGTCTTAAAAGGTGTATTCTGTAGAAACATTAAACAGGTTTTTTCTTGTTTTTAAAACTTTAATGTTTGTGACCATCTGCTTCTCTTTTCTTATATTCTGCTTGCTTGCTTTGTATCAACCAGCAAGATTCTGCAAAAATTGTACTAATGAATAGCACTGAATACCCAATATAGAAGTAAATAACAGGATATCTGTATAATAACTCAGGTGTTGCATTTAGGGTTTGTGGTAGTATACTGCACAACTTATAAATGCAATGTTTGTTGAAAGAACACAAGCATGTCATTATGGTTAAATAGTAAAATGTCAGAGTCTCACAACACAAATCCGATTTCAGCACATTTTGGAAGGAATTCGCAGGGGAAAAGTTTACTTTCTCACATGGCTTAAAATGCACAGACACAAATCTGGGAGACCAGACTTCTTCTGTCTAATGGGAACAGTGTTGTACATCATGTTAGAAGAGGACACAGTGCTGTTACCCTTGATAAAATATTGCACATATAATATAAATAGATGTGTCTTCTTCTAAATGAGCTTTTTCAACATTTCACAAACACAGAGAATGGAAGAAGAATTTATTAGGTAAAATAATAAATGAAAATGTCCACTTTCCATAAAGATGGACCGAAGATCACATGGTACATATCTCAGAACATGTATAACTTATGCTTATTACTCTGATTAAGTAAGTGACAATGTGAGCTCTGAGTTGTCCAACTAATCAATCCATATCAGTCATTGTTAGATGTTAAAGCTACATCTACACTGCATGGAAAAGCAGTAGTACTATGCGGGGGTAATTAAATCATACAATTACACAAAATGGAAATGTGCATTAGATAAAAGAACTATATTTTCTATAAATAATATGTGAAGTACATTTATATATGATATATAATATAAAAGGAACACCCAAGACACCAACATAAGTTCATTTAATTTGAAAGTTTGGCAGTTTTCTGCAGTATAACCATGTATCTTTAGACACACTCCCTCTTCTTTATTAAATGTGTTCTGAATACATACACAGCTCAGTCAATAAGAAAGCTATGGGCCGGCACGAGCAGCCGCCTTAGGTCGCACTTGCCAATGGGGCGCTGGGATGGAGTGACCGGCAGGAGGTGGGCGGCACAGCGCTCCCTCCTGCCAGGCACTCTGTGTAGCGTTGCTGAGCGGAGCAGTGCGTGCCGTAGTACAGGAACTTCTGATTCCTGTACCTGGCCGGACTGAAAGAAAGTGCTCACTGAGAGAGCACTTCCTGTCAGTCTGGCCGGGTACAGGAAACTGAAGCTCCTGTACGGAGGTCCGGTCCGCCCGGCCACGCTACAAGGTAGGAGACACACCGGGGACAAAGGGATTAAGAGAGAGGGGCACTAAGAGGGGTGGGTGGGAGGAAAACTATAGGGGGGGGGAGAAGTAACACTATGGTGGGGGGAGAAGGAACACTATGGGGAGGGGGGAGAAGGAACACAAGGGGGGGAAACTATGAGGGGGAGAAGGAACATTATGGGGGGAAGAAGGAACACTATGGGGGGTGAAGGAACACTATGGGGGAGAAGGAACACTATGGGGGGAGAAGGAACACTATGGGAGGGGAGGAGAAGGAAAACTATGGGAGGGGAGGAGAAGGAAAACTATGGGGGGGAGGAAAACTATGGGAGGGGGGAAGGAACACTATGGGAGGGGGGAAGGAACACTATGGGAGGGGGGAAGGAACACTATGGGAGGGGGGGATGGAACACTATGGGAGGGGGGACGGAACACTATGCGACAGGTGAGGGAGGGGAGAGTAACACTAAGGGACAGGGGAGGGAGAGGAGAGGAACACTAAGGGACATGGAGGGGAGAGGTCCATTAAGGGACATGGAGGGTAGAGGACATTCAAACAAGCAGCAAAAGAACACTCTATAAATCTACACTCTGACATGATCATTTCCAATGGGGCACTTGTGGGTGGGTAAAGGAATGTGCAACCCAAGGGGTCTGGTCAGGTCTCCAAATAATTGGGAGGAAATGTAATGCATATTCTTTATGTGCCATGCAAATACTTTTTCCATTTATATATTTTGAGTCCAGTCTATATACATTGGCTTGAGCACCCACCCATCTACATTAGGGTGCCCCATTAGAAGTAATGACATCTGAATGAATATGAGAGGAGATTCTTTCTGAGCAGTTTAAGCAGTAACTTTTGCAGCCAACATTTATCTGACAGGCCAAAATACACCAAAGATGCATTATCTTGCACTTATCCTCATTAAATGTCAGTTGCCACAGCTCTGACCATTTTTCTAGTTGTCCTAAACCATTTTCCATTTGGCTTATCCCTCCTGGAACATTAACCCTGTTGCAAATTTTTATATTATCAGCAAAAAGACATACCTTACCATCAAGACCTTCTGCAATATCACTGATAAAAAAATATTAGAGAATTGGTCCAAGTACAGATCCCTGAGGTACCCCACTGGTAACAAGACCTTGCTTCGAATATACTCCGTTGACTACAACCCTCTGTTGCCTGTCACTCAGCCACTACCTAACCCATTCAACAATATTGGAATCCAAACAAAGATTGCAGTTTATTGATGAGCCTTCTATGTGCAACAGTGTCAAAAGCCTTACTGAAATCTAGGTAAGCAATGTCTGCTGCACCACCCTGATCTATTATTTTAGTTACCCAATCAAAAAAATCAACAAGATTAGTTTGGCATGATCTCCCTGAAGTAAACCCATGTTGTCTCTGATCTTGAAATCCATGTGATTTTAGATGCTCATCAATCCTTTCCTTTAACATGGTTTCCATCACTTTCCCCACTACTGAAGTAAGGCTTACTGGCCTATCATTGCCCGACTCCTCCCTACTAGCTTTCTTGTGATTGGGTACAACATTTACTAATTTCCAATCTTCTGGGACTACTCTTGTTAACAATGATTAGTTAAATAAATCAGTTAATGATTTTGCTAGTATACTTTAATAACTTTAGGTGTATCGCATCAAGCTCCATCGACTTATTTGTCTTTACTTTGGACAGTTCCTCTGTAAACTCACATGTAACGCCGGCAGAGCACTGAACCAGACGTCTATCTGTGGAGCTCCGACAGGAACCCACAAAAAAGAAAGAAAAGCCGATATAAAACAAATTTTACTCACAGCACGAGACCCACGAACCCCCAGAGAACGAAATGGGCCGCAAGAATCGTCAAAGAGCACGACCCGAACCCCCGCGTATGCCTGATATCAGGCTCTCCTTCAGCAGGCCTGAGCCGCTGCTGCAGCCCAAGATGGCGCCCGAAGCCCACACAGACCCAGAAGCCTCGGAAGACTCTCAGGAGGGAGAGGAATCGATTCCCTCATCCGTACAGGGGGAGACCCCCCACACCTCGGAGTCGGAAGAAGACTCATCCCCATCCACTAAAGGGGACATTAAGAACCTGCTAACGGACCTGAGAAAGATCTGGAAGGCAGATCTGGCAGAGGCACAAAATGAAATGGGGATTATACAACAAAAAGTGAAAGAGGTGGAGGAGAGAGAAACCGCCAGAGACAGCCACATACAAAGCAACAGCAGCCAAATAGCGGAACTCACCACTCAGGTACGCCAGATGCAACGGGCAATGACACTGCTCGAAACCAGACACAGACAAAGGAACATCCGTATTAGGGGTATCCCAGAGTCTGTTGAAGGGGAGCACTTATTGGAGTTCGCCAGGAACTCGATAGCAGCTCTAGGAATCAAAAGCGAAGCAACCTCACCCGCCATAAAAGCAGCATTCAGGGTGAAAAAGTCCGCTGCAGCACCTAGCGACGCCCCGAGAGACACAATCGCTCTCACAAGAGACATAGCGGTACGAGCCGCGATCATGGCCAGATCCAGGGAAGTACAAACCATACACCACGAAAACACTACACTGGCGATATACAGTGATCTCCCTTTTGCAGTATTGGTAGAGAAGAGGAAACTGGCACCCATAGCAAAGAGACTAAGAGACAATTCCGTGAAGTACAGATGGGGAGCGGACGGGTCACTCTTAGCAATGTCGGGAACAGGACAGGTCACCCTCACTTCCTCCGAGGAACCAGAACCTTTCCTCCGCAGCCTTAATGCACTAACAGACAGACGACAACAAATGCAACCGGAGCCTACACCAAAGAAACGAGCAGACCCCAAGGGGCACGACATACTGACCCCTATGGCTCAGGGCCACACCGCACCACGGTGGAGACTGGAATCTGCAGTAGTAAAGACCCTTCCATTGCAAAAATTACGGGGCTCGAGGAACACTACCTGAAGAGTTCCAGCGCAAACCTACAATGCGAGGACGGCAAAACAAGCCTACTATCAATGACGAGAGACCGAAGACACAACTAAAATCTAGAGACACTTTACTCTAATCCTAGACATTACAAGTAAAACTAGCATATTTTAACCTAGTATCATATCTCCTTAACATGTAGTGTTGTTTGACTATATGTGACAAGGACCCATACCCAGCATTGCAAATGTTTATATTTTACTATACTTTACTCTACCCATATATTGGTCACGCTGTAAGATTTATGTGCAAAAGCTAATAAAATGCAAATTTAAAAAAAATAAAATAAAAAAATAAACTCACATGTAACAAATGATCCATTTGTCCTTTACCCACATACTTCATACAAAAGCATGTTTACATTTCAAACACAGAAACACTGCTCAGTGCTAAATACAACCCTGCAAGGATGGGCAAATTGTAGATTCCCCAGCTTGCAAAGCATTCTAGGACTTGTGCGACAGATAGGGATCTACATTTTGGCGTTGTTCTAGAGCGAGGCCCAAAACAATTCTTGCAGCAGGACACTCTCCACTGCCCCTGCGGACCTCCAGGCAGCCTGTATAGTGAAGAGGGGGCCAGCACATGCGGTCTACAGCTTCCAGAAGCTCTCTCCAACTCCTGCTAGCCCCCGGCCACTACACACATCATCCACTACACAAACGCACTGCATCCTTGTGGATGGACTCGGTGTTGGGCACTGTGGTAGGACTATGGGGTGGGCCAGGACCTTGAGCTGTGTCAGGGGCCCCAATATTTCTGATGGCAGCCGTGCTTGTAAAATGTGAACGTGTAAATGTTTTGTGCGTTTGCTGTTGACTTATTGAAAACTAAGATTATCTGAAGTATAGTTTATATATTGATCCAGGTATATTTGCAGTTGGAATTAAATACTGCTTTAACAGAGAAGGGAAAAAGAGATTTCTCCTGAGATATTCGAGTAACAGAAATGACGACTGAGAGGCTCAGGAACATCAAATGAATGAGTCATTTCTAGACTATGGGACCTTGAGTATCTTGCAATTCACTGTGAAAGCCTGAGAGTACGGTAACATCTCTAAGACAGAGATAGACTCTGTGAGTCATCAGATTTCTCCTTGGATCAAGAACCTGTTCACATACATATCAATTACATCCTAATATTCTGTTTTTGCAAACAGTATCAGGACCTTTAAAAAAAAAAAAAAAATCTATAGAATTTAATAAAAGAACCTCTTTTGGTAGAGAATTCCACATCTTTTTTGTTCTTACTGTAAAGAACCCTTTCCTCTGCTATAAGCGAAAACGCCTTTCTTAATGGATGACCGCTTGTCTGTTGTAGATTCCTACTAATGAACAGGTTAGCACATAGCAGTTTGTACCGACCCTGTATATATTTGTACAGTGCTATCGTATCCTTTTTTCCTAAAGAAAACAAACAGTTTTTCTAGCCTTATCCCCCTTATTAATTTTCCAGCTTGCTTCTGAACTTTTTTTTTTTTAGTTCTGCAAAATCCTTCTTTAAAACTGGTGCCCAAAATTGCATATTCAAAGTAAGGTCTTAGCATTGATTTATAAAGAGGAAAATGGATTTTATTATTTTGATCACAAGACTCAATAGCCCTTTTTATACATGAAAGCACCTTACTAGCTTTTGCAATGACAGACTGGCATTACATACGGTTGCCTAGTTTGTTATCTATAGTTCCCAAGTCCTTTTCATTTAATGTTATCCCTAACTCAACTACATTTAATATATAAGTGGCTCGTGGACTTACTTCCCTGCCTCATCCCCCAATTTATAGAAATTCCTCTGTAGAGAAGTTATAACATGTTCAGACTCTATTATCTTACCTAGTTTTGTTTCATCTGCACACACTGAAAATGACTTTCAATGCCTCCTACAAGATCATTTATAAATAGATGAATGAGACATGGACCCAGGACAGAACCCTGAGACACTCCACTTACCACTTTTGTCCAATTTGAAATATTTTCCATTTACATCTATCCAAGAACACAATTTTTCCATCTAAACAAACTGTAACCGTATTAAATGCCTTAGCAAAATCCAAGTAGATCACACCCACTGGATCTTCAGTTTTACTAAATTATTTATAAAACGCACTTAAAGGACCACTATAGGCACCCAGATCACTTCAGCTCAATGAAGTGGTCTGGGTGCCAGGTCCATCTAGGGTTAACCCTGCAGCTGTAAACATAGCAGTTTCAGAGAAACTGCTATGTTTACAATAGGGTTAATCCAGCCTCTAGTGGCTGCCTCATTGACAGCCGCTAGAGGCGCTTCCGCGATTCTCACTGTGATTTTCACAGTGAGAAGATGCTGCTGTCCCTAGGAAAGCATTGAGAAATGCTTTTCTATGGACTGATTGAATGCGCGCGCGGCTCTTGCCGAGCATGCGCATTCGGCGGATGACGTCGGAAGAGGGAGGAGAGTCCCCAGCGCAGAGGGAGCCCAGCGCTGGAGAAAGATAAGAGTTTAACCACTTAACCCCTCTTGAGCCTGGCGGGAGGGGGGCATGAGGGTGGGGGGGGGGGGGGACCTATTAACACTATAGTGCCAGGAAAATGAGTTTGTTTGAGTTTAAGTTAGTTTGGCATAACCTGTCTTACATACAACCATGTTGACTACGACTAATGCAAAATTAATTATTGAATATTATGCCTTAACAGCCCTTCAAATAAGTTCCCAACCACAGATGTTAAGCTCACGGGTCTATAGTTGAGCCCTTTGAACCCATTTTAAACCTAGGCAACGCAACTGCTTTTCATGCAACTCCCGCTTTTTATTTTAATGGAACCTCAACCTGCTGGCCACAGATGGGGGCATGAGGTGTAGACAGCGATATATCAACCCTTCGTTATTTAATCTGAAGCCTGCACCAGATGCCCACAGGTAGGGATATGTGCGGGAACTGTACCAGTTCTCTCTGTATGTTATTAGTGACGAAGCAGCAGTAGCATAAATCCTAAAATAAATAAAGACTAATACATAGGAATATATTGTATTACTTGTCCTCGAATGCATCGGCTTAACAGTATGCTTATAAAAGTAGTAATAGTGAGGCCTGCAAGCAGGTAGTGCAGTGTGATAACATGTTGGTGTTAGGGATGGAGAAACCATATACACAAGTATCTAGCCGTGTCATGCGATAGAAAAGACAGTATGAACAGAGGGTAAAGCTGGATGAAAATACCAAAACATTGAAACAAGAAGAATTCACTACTGAGATTCCAAGAAATTACAACAGGGCATAGCATGAGGTAAGTATATATAGTGGGACTTCTGGCTATTGGCTAGCGTCATTCCTGCACACCTAGAATGTGTGCATTAATTTATGCACACAAGGTGTCACAATGTGGATGCATGTTAGGGATGTTACTAGTGCATCACAAATGACGCCGTTCAATGATGCTATAGGCTCGTAGAAAGTACACACACTAGGGAGGCTACTGGCGCATGGAAAATATCGCAGCTCGCACATGTAAAATGGAGCATATTATTGATGCTACTTAGGCTCATAGAAGGGTAGCGTTCTGCATCAAAATTGATGCTGGGACGTTGTCAGTGTGAGGGGCAGTAAGGATCTGAGAACCAGGTGTTGTGACAGAAAGATTGATGTAAAGTGCAGCGCAAGAGAATGCTGCACCTGGAGTGAAATTCTGGCATTCAAGCCATACCTGAACACTTATCAGTGGTAGAAAGAGGATCCAGGCACTCCAAGTATCTTCAAATGTATTTATTGGGACAAGTGATACCTGAGCACTTAAGCAGAGCTCAATGTATGTGCAACTCTGTTTAGCTGTTCTTGTGAGCAGTCTGTCAGCCTGGATGACATTACAGTATACTGCAGTAGGTATGATGCCAGGAGTGCCATGGCACTCCCTCATTATAAGCAGTCAGTTTGACTTCTTATATGGAGTCCACCAGGCGCCGCTCCCCGCCTCCACTACATTTGATATACAGCTGGAAATTCTCTGAGCTAAGCACGGCAATTCAGGGCTTACAGTCAGGTCCATAAATATTGGGACATCTACACAATTCTAATCTTTTTGGCTCTATACACCACCACAATGGATTTGAAATGAAATGAACAAGATGTGCTTTAACTGCAGACTTTCAGCTTTAATTTGAGGGTATTTACATCCAAATCAGGTGAACAGTGTAGGAATTACAACAGTTTGTATATGTACCTCCCACTTTTCAAGGGACCAAAAGTAATGGGACAATTGGCTGCTCAGCTGTTCCAATATTTGTCCCAATATTTATGGACCTGACTGTATCTCAATCAACGAGCAGGCCCTACACTGCACGGCTTAGCTCAGGAAAGCAGTAGTAGTATAAACTTCCGTCAGATGTAGTGGATGCAGGGAAAAGTCGCCAAGGGACCCCAGGTTAGATGTCTAACTGTTCTAAAACGGATTGAATACTTACAAGGGGGCAGGAGGATGCTGGAATCATAACCACTACAGCATGCTTTAGTGTTTATGGCGCCTGGAGAGTTTCTTACACTGTTTATATCTATATATATTTAACACACACACACTATGAGTCAAAGATGTGATAGTAATAAATGCTAAAAGAAGAAAATAAATAATTTAATTGCAGCAAAACATGAGAGATGCTACCAGTCAGAATGGGGAGAGCTAAAACATTATGGAAGAATGAACAGAGCACAACTTTTATCATTAGACCACAAGATTGTTGTGGTTACTGAGAATTCTGTGTAGCTTTTGTTGCATTTCTTCCCACAAGTGAACTCATAAAAGCTTTAATATCCTCTGTGGTGCGATGGACTGATATTCCGAGAGAAAACCAGTGTGATTCAAAGGATGATGTAGGAAGAGTAAAAGAATCTTTATTCATAGACGCAGTAATTACAGGGCTGTATCCTGTATTCATATATCATACTTACAGGGTCTGCTGGGCCACAGAATTCCCTGAATCGTTGTGGAGCATCAGTCTGGCATACTTCCAAAGCAACACAAGGCCCAGAGCATAATTCAGCCACCATTTCCTGCAAGAAATCAGGACATTTTCAAATGATGCATGTTCCATTATTTACATTTCACATACCACACTTTGTGCAGCATATTACAGCTTTTCATTTTAGATCGTGTGAAATAGGTTAATAAACATTAATGCTTTAACTCATTGCTTCCAGAAAAAGGCAAGGCCATCACTAACTGTTGTTGAAACATTAATAGAGAGATGTCACCCAAAATATGTGATGTGTCTATATTTCCCATTACAGATTGCAAAGCCAATATAGGCCTTAAAGTAATACTTTTGGGGACATTTTTAAAATAATTTTAAAATATTAAAATATCAAAAACATATAAAATGTATTAAAAAAAAAAGATCAATGTTTCATAAAATAACAAAATTAATTTCAAAATATCTTTTAGAAAACATATCCAAAAATATTAAATCAAGGCCATAATATAATATATACAAACATATATTAGCCAGTTTAATAAATCGTCTAATAATACAATGTTCTTTTAACTTTTGTAATCTTTATACTTGAGGCCAACCCTGTTAATGTGCACAAACATATTTCCAATAATTTAGTACAAAGACAGATGAAGACCCACAAATGGCGTAACAATTTATGTACATGATGGCACAGTTATCACGAACAGGGATAAAAATCTCCACTCGACACAAGCCATTGGCAAGTGAAAATTTTGTCCTGGCATGTAACTTTTAAGGCCTGGCTAGTAGCTTAAGCACTGATCATAATATATATTATATTATTATTATTATTATTATTATACACACATATGCTCCTACAGTATGATAGTGTTCTGTTTGTTTTATATCCTATGATGTCAAGACCACCATTATTTTGAAGCTCAATAAAACATAGAGGAAAAAAAATGAAAATGGCTATACAGCCCCTATCATAAAAAGGACATCCTATTCCCATTACACAAGACTTTATAACCAATAAACCATCCTCTCCCTGTCATTGTGCTGCAAGCCCTACTTATGAGATGTAAATGGCTTTCCACATGGACACACACAACCATGCACACTTGAAGTCACAAGGGCTCTTGTAGGTGGAGTGTGAGGTCACACATGATGTCATGTGATTAGAATTTTTCATATGGAGCATCATAGCTTTTATATAAATGTTGTGAATGGGTATGCATTGTGAGGTCAGCACATTATGTTACTGTTGTTGTTTTGAAGATAGATAGATAAGATTAGATTAGACAGACAGGCCAACATATTTAGTCACTGCAACATCAGCCCTGGGTAGATCAAAAACAACCATTAAAAAGCTTTTATAATACAAAGGGAAGATGCTTAGAAAAACATGCCATCTTTTCAAAATTGAAAATAATTAGGATTTAAAAACGGCTTTACATCACATTTAGTGTAAACACACAGGATAAGCAGAGAACAATGGCAGCATGCAAAGGAAACAGATTATTAATCTAGTCACCCAAGCCTATTATAATAATGTAATAAAATGAAGAATTGAAAAGTGAAAACAGATTTAAAATGAATTATCGTAAAAACCGCTGAGGAACTGACAGCTTTCAACCAGGAATTCATTAGACACAAAAACAGCCTTCGGGCGTATTTGTGCTAATAATCTTCAGGTTTATTTAGCATTAGTGCAATTTGATGCTCATTTTCTTAGAACAACGCACATCATGTTAAGTTTAGAACAAGGGGGGAAAAATAACAGTAAGTGACTCATCTAATTGTCTTTTTTCTTCTTCATGGCATTACATTTAATTTAATGTTACATGTTAAGCTATTTATGTAAAAATATGCAGTACTTTTTTTTTAAAACACCCTCCTTTCTTAAAAAACATTCCACACTTGCGCGAAAACTGGTGGGCGGTAAGGACATTTTTCCATCAAGAAAGATGCATTAGTGGGCGGTAGGTAAAAAAAGGTTGACTACCCCTGTTCTAAAGGAAAGAACCTAATGTTATATTTCTGATCCATTTTTAAATGAAGTATGCACAATATACAAGTTTCTATCTTTCTGTATTTCATGGACGGAGCATAGTACATTTGCATTATAGCACTACTCCCTCCCCCCCCCCCTTTTAAACCTGTCCCAGTTTGTACCAAAAATCCCCAATTGAGTTTTTGTTAAACAGTGTAAAAAATTAATTTCTCCAGAGATCATTCCTTCACCCAAAGTGCCCGTTCTGATCATATTACAAAAAGCCTACACAATTTATCTTGGACTTGACTCACGGAGGAAGGTCAGCAGGTCCAGGAAAACATAAAAATGACTGTCAGTTGTGAATCTTTAATCTTTCTAATTAAGGTTGTGGATGCGTCTTGAGAAGAGCTATCTTAGGATACTACCAGATCGAGAGCACTTATTTTGGAAAACTCCAGGGGGCATGTGGCAGACTATATACTTGCGAAAATATAATGAGTGGCACAATATGGACTCTGTGGAGTCATTGGGCGTATACTGCATAATTGGAAGCTTATTGCTTGAGCAAACATGATTATCTATGCATTCCTTGTTGTGTTGTGTGTGCAAAATGTTTTATTTATTGTTTATTTCATCTTGTGACGCTACTGTCTATATATATATATATATATATATATATATATATATATACACAATCTAGTTTCCATTTTTTTTTTTTGTCAATCAATTTTTATTGAAGGTTTTCTTTTTGCAATGTCAGCGTTTGTTGGATACAGAAGTAAAAGAGGGATAGGGTGCATAATACGTTACATGAGACAACATTTGTCATGAAAAGACAATTTGGTGAAAAGAGCAATAAACAACAACCACACATTGGCATTTTAACATGAGAGTTATATAGCTTAGGGAGAGCAGCGGCATAGTCCGTGTCTACGGTTTTGTGACTAAGGGTCAGATGAGTGGTTCAGCTGCCTTCTAAATGTACCCCTAACCTAGGGGGCAGCGGGGGGGGGGAGAGCGGGGGGTTTGGTGGTATGGGAGTGCGATCCACCATACGGGTGGGTACTCTAGCTTCAGGGAGCCGGAGCTTCTCACTATGGATGGGAGGGTGTTCAGGCTTCTTTGAGCGTTCTGGACTGGGGTGGCCAACGGGGCTATTTCTGGTCAAACTATAGTCCAACAAAACTTGCTAGAAAAACATGGGCAACTGTGTGCGCTGTGGCACTAATCACAAAGTGTTTAGACTACATCTTCGTGATTGTCATTGCCCATTATATTCAAGTTCCCGGTGAGGGGGTCTGAAGCCTCCTGGGGGTGGATGGATCGGTGTTCTGTGACTCTCGTGCTTGAGTGATGGATTGTTGAGCAGGTGTTGTCTTCGGGGCCATCAAGCCCAGTTTCTGCAGGAATCGTGGAGCTTCTGCCAGAGTCGATATTTTATGTACCGTCCCCTCGTGAGAAACCACCAGGAACCTAGGTGATCTCCAGTGATATTCTATCCCGGCTGTTCGCAGCTGGCTGGTAACAGGATTCAGCGATCTTCTCCACTGCAGAGTTGACCTGGTAAGGTCTTGATAAAAGGAGAGTGTGGCGCCTTCAAAAGCTAGCGGTGTCTTTCCTCGCAGTGCCGTCAGCAAGCTTTGCTTATCTTGCGCGGTTGAGCAGCGGACTATGACATCTCTTGTCCCTGGCTGGCGTGCGTTGCTCGGTAACGGTAGGCGGTAAGTTCCGTCTAGGGAAAACTTCTTTGCCTGGCTTGGTGGTAGCACCGAGGCCACCAGCCTCCGGAGATAATGTGGGAGTTCGTCGGGCGTGATAGGGTCGGGTATGCCCCGGATTTTAAAATGATTGCGCCTCGACCTATCATCCAGTGCTGTATAGTGAAGTGCCAGGGCCTGTTGAGTTGCGTGCATGTTGGATACCGTGTCCGATAGGGCCGACAGATCCCTACGGAGGTCAGTGATGTCACCCTCTGACACCGCCACCCTGTCATTTACCGCTTGTAGGTCGGTCTTTATTCCTGCCACATCGGCTGCTAGTAGGCCTTTTATCTCTGCGACCAGGTTGCGGAAGTCGCGTTGTGTGACCGCGGCTGTTCCCTCTGTGTCCCCTGCTGGGTGAAGTACCTGGTCAGGGGCCGGGCCGGCCTGTATCCCATCCGTTGCGGCCTGCTCGACTGCAGGCTCCCTTGCCGCCATTTTTGACAGTGGCTGCCGTTGGAGCATGGACCCAATGTCTCTGGACCCCGTGGGTGCCTCTGGATTCTGCTTCTGCGTCCGACGCCCCATAATCGGTGTCTGGGTGGGTGGCGGGGTGGGCAGGTAGGCTTCAGAGTCTGAATCGGCCAGGGGATCCAGGCCCTGGAGCAGCGCTGACAGGTCTAGGCCTGTGTGCGGTCTGTAGGCCCCAGATCTCCGCTTCTGGCGTTTCGGTTTGGCGGCTTGTAGGAATGGCATAGGACGCCTCTTGGTGGGCTCCTCCGGTAGAGCCGATGATTCTATGCTCCAATGTGGGGTTAATCCCCCGAAAATCGGCAGTTTTCCCGTGTCGGGATCGGAGAGTTGGGAGATGGCGACCGCTCCGGCTCGAGGTTAGGCTCCTCCCTCTCTAGTTTCCATTTTTACGTCAACTTTCTAAACTTATGTCAGACTATGCCCAACATCTAGGAGCAACTGTCTAGAGAGGAGCTTACTTAGAAGAACCAGAGGTCACTCTTTCCAGCCAGCAGTGGCATTGTAGTCAGGTAATTACCATGTAACGAAGGTAGTTTTTCTGAGGGGCTATAACTTGGCTAATAATGTACTGTATAAGCAATGTCACATGCCGTAAGAATTACATGCTTATGATACCACTACATCTGTTATCTGTGCTGCACAAACCCCATTCTTAAGATTTTACTGGTAACAAACAATTTTGAGGAGGCACCCAATTTATTTATTGTGAGGACTAGAACTTTAAAGAAAGTCAAAGCAAGGTTTTTGAAACTCACGGGATGACTGGACCTCACTAACTTTTTCCTCCTGTGTTTTATTTTGTATTGGAAATGGAAGACCACTCACCAAGTTCTATGATCTCTACACCAGAGTTATTATTTTTCAAAATGGGGGAAATATGTTCCCAAGAACTCTCTTGAGTGCTCAGTGTGTGTCAATACTTAATAATCCATTTTTTCAGGGCATAGATATAAAATTACTAATGTAAGACATTATAAAATGTTATCTTTTCTCTTTGGTTTACAAAACCTCTAGTCAAAATGAGCTAAAACAAATCATAATAATCACCAAGAGCAAAAAAACACATCTTCATAAAAATCACACTAAGACAGATTCATTTTAGTGATAAACATGTTTGAATTAATCATCAGTAGCTGGCAAACTGCCAATCCAAGAGCAAGAGTATCGACAGCTATGATTTGAGCATAAGGGAGCAGTAAACAGGCCCTCAGTTGATCTCCAGATCTGTGTAGATCTTAACAATAGAGTCATAAGTCTATCTGAGGTGGTCAAGAAACTCCAGGCTAAATTCCTAGGACTTGTTTACATTTGTAGCAACATATTGATGGAATCTTGGAGGGAATGTGACTGGGGCCTGTGAGGTAGCATTAAAGACATTACAATGGAATTTTTAGGATTTGCTCAGCACACTTAATGGGTAATTTCAATCCTCATAACCACTACAGCCTGCTGCCATAACCCTAACCTCATTCCCCAGTAATGGGATGAGCCGTTTTGCAATGGTTTGCCATTTTCCCTGGGTCCAGCCAGGTGCAGTGGGTCCTGTCCTGCTACCTGTGACAACATCCTGCTTCTGCAAGGCTGTAGAAGCTTGATGCCAATCCCACTGGCTATTCATTGGCTGAGAGTTACACCTCGGGCAATAAAGGGGTTATACTCTCTGTGTGCAGCATTTCATAGTGAAACACTGCACATACAGACTCCAGGCACCATGACCACTTCAAATTACTTTTAGAATGTGAGATGAGGAATGATTGGTGGCGTTATATTAGGAACTGATGTGCAATATTTCACAGTGTTCTTTTAAAACCCCAAATGTAGGTTGGAAAAGACCAGGGTGAATTTGCCAATCATGTGTTCAAGACTGTTCAAAGATTTTAAGCTCGCTTGAGCAGGAACTTCATCTCATCTCTGTTAATATTTTGAATGTCAATTACTTGTCAGATATTCCCGGTCTATAATTGAAAACCGTGAATATACTGGTGCTATATTTATGATAATATTTTGTGTTCTGCCCAGCAACAAAAATCTGGTGCAAAAGACAGTGTGCACATTAGTGAATTGTCAGGAGTTTTAACTTCCTTTGACTGTCAGGTCCAGCCTATTGGTTTCAGTGATGAACATCTGCCAGCCAATCAGAAAATGCCTCTCCCAGTTTTTTGTTTTTTTTTCCTGGAAAGGCATCAGTGAGATTAAGATTGGTATTAAAGAGTTACTGCTCTGTGGGAGGGAGGGAAGAGCATTATTCCCCTTGTAGGTGTGCTGCCTGCAAAAAATGTCTGTCACCGGTGCACTGTCTTCATTTAAAAATTTACATTAGGTAGTCCGGAAAAGAGTTCCAGCCAAAGTTACTGTGATGTAATTCCAGTAAAATACAAGTTTAGCAGGCTAAGATTGCCACAAGGCATATGTATGTATATGTGTTTGTAGTATCAGTTGGTTAATTACACGTAGCTAAGATACTGTCATCACTGTACTGACCAGGTGCAGGAATGTAAGAACTGGAATTACGCGTCCCTCTCCTTTGTATCAGATGAGCCACGTGGTTAGACCGGATGGATGAGTTTAGACTCTATTCATTAAATAGGTTAAGGGTATGTGTGGGTGTAGTTAATTGTGGGAGGAGCTACAGTGCTATATAAGGAATGTACTCTATGTATTCAGTACTCAGACTTTGCTGTATTTTGGTGACGCTAGTCCCTCTGAGTCCCGATCGGTGATCCAATAAAGAATCTCTTCCTTCCTGAAGAAACCTGTGTCCATCTCTCTGTGCTTGGCTTCCGTCAGTTTCTCCGGTATCATTTGGTGCATTGGCCGGGAAGCTCATCGTTCAACGGTAGCTGAGAGGCAGAGGCGTGAGACGGTCTATCTTTGCCCACGTTCTCTACGGCTGCACCCCTGAACTTCTGCGTGGACCTCCCTTCGTCTCGGCGCCACTGGTCTGTTGTCCAGGAGATCATCGGCCTCTACGTGAGAAGTGCTGGGGTGTCCCCGTCGATGAGTGTGAACTCAGGTTCAGGAACGAGGAGGTAAGATAACTGCTGTTTTAGACGGCAGGACCCGCTAGGGGTATACCGATTGTGCGGTAGGCCCAAAGGGGTTTTTGAATCTGTATCTGCCCCCTCTGTCGGAGGGAAGGAGCGAAGGCGCACCGCTCGATCGAACGCTCTTTAGTCAGACCGTTTGATTTGGTTAGTCAGGCGGGGTCCAGGTGTAAGATAGCCCTAGCCGGACACCGGTGTCTTGTCTAGACTAGCGTTCTAGGGTGTATATTACGTTCGCTAGGTCGGAGGGACCGGGAGACTAAGCGGCGCCTGTGTAAATTCGGTTCGCTAGTTCTCATCCTATCTGGGCTAAGTGGGAAGGCGTGTAAATTTGGAACCCACTAGACTTTTGATAGTACGACTAAGAGGCGCCTGTGTAAATTCGGTTCTCTAGCTCGTTGTATAGTGCGACTAAGAGGCGTCTGTGTAAATTCGGTTCTCTAGCTCGCTATGTATATGTGGTGATTGGGCAGTGTGGCTAACCAAAACGGGTGTATATAGTTTTAGGTAGTCCATTCAAGGTACTGGCCAATAGTTTAGTTGGGAATTGTAAATGTGTTAACGATTGTTTTAGTAAAGTGTATATCTTGTTAGATAGCGCGAGCTCAGCCGTCTAGCGAGAGTGTTAATAGTGTGTTGCTGTATTATAGTGCACGGTACCATAACCCTGTATATTTACTGACATTATATAATAAGTACTAATCATTGTCGTCCATTGCATGTTTAACACCATAACCACTAATAATTGTATTGTGACCTTAACTTGTGCTTTGACCTATGCTAACCGTACTGTAACCGCTATTTGTAAAAGACGATGTTACTGGGGTGTGTTATAGACGGGTAATTCGTATATAGAGAATTATAGCGTGGGTGACTGTGTAGTTACGCCAAAGGGCATAATATTGATTATATAGTGACTGGTGTAGCAGCTGTGTGTGTACGGGAATTCCCTGAGTGTTTATTGTTATTGTGTACGTTTCACTTGGTAACCGTACCACGTGGTGCTGTTGCCAGAGGAAACGGGTGTGACTGTTGAATAGTACGCGTGTATAGTAATCGTTGTCGACGACGTTCCACTGTTAAATATGGGCGCGTCGCAGTCAACGATTCCGGATCCCTTAGGATGTATGGTTAAGAATTTTAAAAAGGGATTCAAAGTTTGTGATTTTGGGGTTAAGATGTCCCCTGTACGTTTGGTCACTTTGTGCACTAGGGAGTGGCCTACTTTGGTTGCGGCATGGCCGCCACGTGGCAGTTTGGATCCAACTCTGGTACAGCGCTTACACGTGGCTGTATCAGGTAGGCCTGAACTTTACGGCCAGTTTCCTTATATTGATTGTTGGAGACAGGCCGTAAATGACTCGCCAAAATGGCTCCGGGCATGCCACGAGGAACAGTGTCGCCTCATGGTAGCTAGGACTTGTTCGTCCACTAGGGCTGGTGTTAGGCCCATTTTGGACACGCCCCCTGAGTCCGAGATCCCTTTGCCGCCCCCTTACTTTCCGGTAAGAGGAAGTGACGCAAATACAGGAAGTCCTGTAACCCTTCCCTCATTACCCTCATCCACTTCCGCTTCCTCCTCCAGTACAGGATCCACCCCCCCTCGTACTAAATCTCCCCTTCCGGAACCAGAACCCACCCCCATTAGAAACGAATATCCTGATTTGGCGCCACTTCAGACTTCCGGTCAAGCTTCATCTAGCTCGGCCCGAAGTGTTCTATTCACTACCTTTTCCCAAAACCAACCTCCCACATCCCCATACCCTATATCTCCCCGACCGGAACCCATGACTGACGCTTCCCTACGTAGCCCCATCCAAACCCGACAGTTGACTGGTGCCCAACAATTAAAGCACTATCAGATGCCTCTTCGCTTAAATCCCGGGTCAGCTTATATCGATGCCGCAGGTCAAATGGCACACGCTGACCCTGTCTTCGTATATGTCCCTTTCACCACTACCGACCTTTTAAACTGGAAGACCCATAATTCCTCGTATACTGAGAAACCACAAGCCATGACTGATCTGTTCACCTCAATAGTACAGACACATAATCCGACATGGGCTGATTGCCAGCAGTTATTAATGACTTTATTTAACAATGAGGAAAGGACAAGAATAAATCAAGCAGCCATTAAAGCATTAGAGGATAGAGCCCGTGCTTTGAACCAAGCTAATCCAGCAGCATGGGCCGCAACACATTATCCCAACACTGATCCCGATTGGAACGTAAATGGTGCTGATATGGTTCAACTCAGAGCCTATAGAGACGCTATAATTGCTGGCATGAAAGCCGGAGGAAAGAAAGCCATTAACATGTCGAAGACAGTTGAGGTGATCCAGAAAAGCGATGAAGCGCCCAGTGTCTTTTATGACCGATTATTGGAGGCGTACCGCTTGTACACCCCCTTTAATCCGGAAGACGCAGACAATTCCCGAATGGTTAACTCCGCCTTTGTCAGCCAAGCTTACGGAGATATTAAGCGCAAGCTACAAAAGTTAGAAGGGTTTGCAGGTATGTCAATCTCCCAACTAATGGAGGTAGCTAATAAGGTCTATATGAATAGGGAAACAGAAAGCAAGAAAGAGGAGGAGCGCAAGATGCGTAAAAAGGCTGATATGCTAGCGGTAGCGATCGCAGGCGTAGATAAACGGGGCCCAGATAGAGGCAATAATAGATGGAGTAGGGAGCCTTTGAGTAGGGATCAGTGTGCGTATTGCAAGGAAGAAGGGCATTGGAGGAACGAATGTCCGCAAAGAGAGCAGTACGAGAGAGACCAACCCAGGGCAGGCTACGGAAACTTTAGAGGCAGAGCGAGAGGTAGAGGAGGTCCCGGAGGGAGTAATGGTTATAGAGGGAGTAATGGGAACAGAGGAAGTGTTAGGGAAGACAGGTATATTCCAGCAGCGCAAAGGTCTCGCGATAGAGAAGGTAGGGACTTTGTAGGATTGGCTGACACGGTCATGGAGGACTATTGATACCGACCGGGCTCCATCCCCCTTGGTCGAGCGGAGCCTATGGTCGATGTATCAATAGGGGGGAAAAGGAGTGCGTTCATGATCGACACTGGTGCTGAACATTCAGTGGTGACTAATCTAGTTGCTCCTCCATCTGGAAGGACTATTACTGTGATAGGAGCAACTGGAAGAAGTGCTGAAAGACCGGTTCTTAAAAGTCGACTCTGTACATTGGGAGGCCACGTAGTAAAACACCAATTCCTTTATATGCCTGAATGTCCAGTCCAATTGCTGGGACGTGATATGCTATCCAAATTACAAGCGCAGATTACGTTCCTACCAGATGGAACAACATCTTTAAAGTTTAATGGACCTTCAGGTATTATGACTTTATCCGTACCAAAGGAAGAAGAGTGGCGACTTTATACAGTGTTGACTAGCCAAAACCCTAGGAGTGATGAGACATTGTTTAACATACCAGGAGTTTGGGCAGAGAACAACCCACCAGGACTGGCCCGCAATATTCCACCAATAAAAATTGAACTGAAACATGGGGTTTATCCAGTGAGCCTAAGACAATATCACATTCCGCAGAAGGCTAAGAAGAACATCCAATCCTATCTGGATAAGTTCATACGGTATGGTATCCTAAAATTCTGTACTTCCCCCTGGAACACCCCATTGCTGCCTGTTCAAAAGCCCGGCACAGATGAGTATCGACCTGTGCAGGACTTAAGAGCAGTCAATGATGCGGTTGTTAGCATACATCCAGTTGTACCCAATCCATATAACCTGCTTGCTTTAATTCCGGGCGGGGCTACTTACTTCACAGTCTTAGATCTCAAAGATGCCTTCTTTTGCCTCCGAATTGCCGCAGAAAGTCAATGTATTTTCGCTTTCCAATGGGAGAACGCTGTAACGGGCTCAAAACGCCAAATGACTTGGACAAGACTGCCCCAAGGGTTTAAAAATTCACCTACCCTATTTGGTTCAGCCCTAAGTCAAGATCTATTGGATTTCGAGTCCATCCCAGGAGAGTGTGTATTGTTACAATATGTAGATGACTTGTTGATAGCAGCAGTTACAAAAGAAATCTGTCAGCAAGCAACGCACGATCTACTACACATTCTCTGGAAGGCAGGATACAAGGTGTCTAGAAAGAAGGCTCAGTTGTGTTTGCCAACTGTCAAGTATCTAGGATTCCATATCTCTGAAGGTCAAAGAATTATGGGGCCAGAGAGAAAAGAAGCTGTCTGCCAAATACCAATACCCAAGAATAGAAGACAAGTGCGAGAATTCTTGGGGGCAGCAGGCTTCTGTAGGATATGGATTCCCAGTTATGCGATACTAGCAAAACCTCTGTACGCAGCTATCAAAGGTACAGAGCACGACCCCTTCTTATGGACCCAAGAACAGCAAACGGCATTTGAAGATGTGAAGAAGGCTTTGATGAGTGCCCCAGCATTAGGTCTACCTGATCACACACGACCATTCTACTTATATGTACACGAGCAAAGAAGAATGGCTGTGGGAGTATTGACACAGTACTTGGGATCATGGCAAAGACCTGTTGCCTACATGTCTAAGCAACTGGATGCATTGGCCAGCGGACTTCCACCTTGTCTAAGAGCCGTAGCTGCAGCCGCCCTGCTAGTAGCTGAAGCCGATAAACTCACTCTGGGTCAAGAACTTTATGTACGAGTCCCACATGCAGTACAGACGTTGTTGGATTACAAAGGAAATCATTGGTTTAGTAATAGCCGTATGACCAAGTATCAAGCAATGTTGTGTGAAAACCCAAGAGTGCATTTAGAGACTGTAAACACCTTAAATCCAGCTACCCTTTTGCCACAACCTACTGAAAGTCAACATGATTGTTTGGAAGTAATGGATGAAGTATTCTCAAGTAGACCAGATCTTCGTGATTTTCCCATCCAGAACCCCGATGTTCAATATTACACCGACGGCAGTAGTTATGTGAAAGAAGGGATCCGCTATGCAGGATATGCAGTGACAACAATAGACAAGGTGATAGAAGCTCGGCCACTGGCGAAAGGAACATCAGCACAAAAGGCAGAATTAATAGCACTAACACGAGCGTTACAATTGGCTGAAGGTTTAAGAGTAAATATCTATACGGACTCTAAGTATGCGTTTTTAACCACTCATGCCCACGGAGCTTTGTATAAAGAAAGAGGACTACTGAATTCAGAAGGCAAAGAAATCAAGTACGCAGCTGAAATCCTACAACTATTGGAAGCAGTGTGGGAGCCGAAAGAAGTCGGTATCATACATTGTCGAGCGCATCTGAGAGGAGATGGTGATGTAACCAAGGGAAATCGGATGGCAGATAGTGCAGCTAAGCGTGCTGCTGAATCAGGAAGACAGGAGTATGTAGGGCATATAGCTGCTCTTATACCAACTCCACTGTCCCAATGGACTCCAGTTTATACAGCTCAAGAAGAGGAGTGGTTAAAGACTGAACCGGGAAAGTATCTGGAGAACAAGTGCTATCAGCTAGAAGATGGAAGAATAGTTATACCAGCATCGCTAGCGGTAGAAATTGTCCAAAATTATCACAACGGGACACATTCTGGGAGAGACAGTACTGAAGAATCTCTTAGAAAACATTTCTACATACCAAGATTGTCCAACTTGACTCAGGCCATTGTACGCAGATGTGTAACGTGTGCTAAGAATAATGCAAGACAAGGACCAGTAAAGCCACCAGGAGTTCAGTTTATGGGGGGACTCCCCATGTCCGATCTACAAATAGACTTTACAGTGATGCCTAAATCGGGTGGACATCGTTACCTGCTGGTAATTGTGTGCACCTATTCAGGCTGGGTAGAAGCATGTCCTACTCGTACAGAGAAAGCAGGAGAAGTTGTGAGATTCCTGCTACGAGAAATAATACCCCGATATGGACTACCCTGTTCTATAGGATCGGACAATGGTCCAGCTTTTGTTCACCAGTGCCTACAACAACTGACTCATATGCTTGGTATAAAGTGGAGGCTTCATACTGCATATAGACCCCAGAGTTCTGGTAAGGTAGAGAGAATGAATAGAACTATAAAGAACCAGTTGGCTAAAATGTGTCAGGAAACCCAACTTAAGTGGAACGTTCTCTTACCCATAGCTTTATTGCGAATCCGCAGTACCCCTACCAGAAGGATGGGCCTCTCTCCTTTTGAAATCATGTATGGGCGACCACCTCCCGTACTTGGTAACTTAAGGGGGGACTTGAGTCAGTTGGGAGAAGGAATTACCCGGCAGCAGGTTGTAGAGTTGGGTAAGACTATGGAGGAGGTACAGAAATGGGTACAAGATAGATTACCTGTGAATATTTATCCCCCTGTTCATAGTTATCATCCAGGAGATCAAGTGTGGATTAAAGAGTGGAATAATGTACCGTTAGGGCCCAAGTGGAGAGGTCCTTATGTTGTTCTTTTGTCTACCCCTACAGCAATAAAAGTAGCAGAAGTGACTCCGTGGATACATCACTCCAGGGTTAAACCAGCAGCAGTCGATTCTTGGCAAGTTACAGCAGATCCAGAGAATCCCTGCAAGATCCGGTTAAAACGCACTACTCAGTCGGAGTAACGAGGAATTATTGTGGATTACAAATTTTATTGTTACAGGTGTGAGTGAGAAGGCCATAATAAAGCCTGTCCGCTTACCATCACATAGTGTATAAGCCAGGAAAGTCTCGAAGGGACACCTGTGAAGATGAGCAGAACTCCATTCCCTGCAGCCCCTCACATCCTGGAAGCTGAGGCGCCATCGCACGGACGAAGACTGAGGATGACGGCGAAAGATGTGCTTTTGATAGTGTTTATTTATATGTGTTTTTATATTCAGGAAGGTAGAGGTACCGACACTCCTAGCTGTGAGGTATGCATTAAGACTACGAGAACAGGTAACCATATTTCCCAAACCCTAATTTGGCATTCACAATACGAATGTAAAGGAGATGTATCGAGATGTAGATACTTAAATATAGATTATAGTGTGTGCCATTTAGGAGTAGGAGAACCTAAGTGCTTCAGTCCGGAGTATCAGCCTCGTACAATTTGGTTGACTCTCAGGAATGGAGATCCTCAGGGGACCCTAATTAATAAAACGGTGTTAGAATCCGTACATTCTTCGGGTGTTCTGCTATTTGATGCGTGTAAAGCGATATCGAGTGGTAGAAAGCCGTGGAATGTATGTGGGGATCTTAGATGGGAGAGGACGTATGGGTCTAACGATAAATATATTTGTCCCAGTAGCAAAAATAAATATGTAAGTCCTAGATGCCCAAATAGAGATTATAACTTTTGCCCATATTGGTCTTGTGTGGGGTGGGCAACTTGGGGACAGACAGTAGACAAAGACATGATAGTGACTAAGTTGCCGACTAGCCCTTATTGTAAGTCTATGGAATGCAACCCAGTCCATATACTCCTTAATAACCCCGACAAGTTCTTAGATAAGTATGGAAATTTATTTGGGTTTCAAATATACGGGACGGGTTTAGATCCTGGGACATTATTGTTTATAGGAATAGAGACTGATACGGTATCCTCCCAGACTCATCAAGTATACCATTCCTTTTACGAAGAGATGAGTATAGATAATAAGATCCCCCATAATGCTAAAAACCTGTTCATCGATTTAGCTGAAAGTATTGCCGGTAGTCTTAATGTTACCAACTGCTATGTGTGTGGAGGTACTAACATGGGAGACCAATGGCCTTGGGAAGCAAAGGAGGTAATGTCCGGTTCTGAGGCAGTTGACCAATTAATATCTACACAAGCCGATTATCATATGAGTGTTAGAGGTAAATCTGAGTGGAGATTAAAGACCTCCATCATAGGTTATGTTTGCATAGCAAGGAAAGGAATAATGTATAATACTTCTGTAGGAGAATTAACTTGTCTAGGGCAAAAAGCTTATGATGATGATACAAAGAATACAACTTGGTGGTCGGCTTCAAATGTCTCAGAACCATCTAACCCGTTTGCTAGATATGCCAATTTAAAGGATGTGTGGTTTGATCTATCCATCACATCTACTTGGAGAGCCCCAGCAAATTTGTACTGGATCTGTGGTAAGAAAGCCTATTCGGAGCTGCCACAGGACTGGGAAGGGGCATGTGTGTTGGGTATGCTCAAACCATCCTTCTTCTTGTTACCGATTGAAACAGGTGAGACTTTAGGTGTTAAAGTGTATGATGTGAATCATAGGAAGAAAAGGGGACCCATAGAGATAGGCGCCTGGGAAGATGATGAATGGCCTCCCCAGCGTATTATAGATTACTATGGGCCAGCCACGTGGGCTGAGGATGGTACCTTTGGTTATAGAACCCCTATTTATATGCTCAACCGTATTATAAGATTACAGGCGGTGGTTGAGATTATCACAAATGAGACATCACAAGCGCTCAATCTTCTAGCGAAGCATAACACCAGGATGAGGACAGCAGTCTACCAAAATAGATTAGCCTTGGATTACCTTTTGGCAGTAGAGGGAGGTGTATGTGGGAAGTTTAACCTAAGTAATTGCTGTCTTCAAATAGATGACGAAGGGCAAGCAATAGCTGAGCTTACTAGCCATATGGTTAAACTAGCGCATGTGCCTACTCAGGTATGGAAAGGGTACAATCCAAGTAGTTGGTTTGGTAGTTGGTATGAGTGGTTTGGAGGGCTTAAGGCAGTGGTAGGTGGAGTCCTACTGATTTTACTGTTGTGTCTACTCCTACCGTGTCTTATACCCTTAGTAGTTAGGTCTGTGCAAAGCCTGATAGGAAGTATAGCAGAGAGGAAGGCTGCTGCATAGATAATGGCGATATATAAGTATAAGGCTCTAGATCAGGGAGAACCAATGCAAGAAGATGAATGTTGAAGATTCACATCATAAGATAAGTCTGGTCTGGTTCATGGTAACCTGAGGTATATGCAAACCAAGGTTAAGTGATGCCTCAAGTAATTGTGAAATATCAGAGGCATCAAAGGGGGGAATGTGATGTAATTCCAGTAAAATACAAGTTTAGCAGGCTAAGATTGCCACAAGGCATATGTATGTATATGTGTTTGTAGTATCAGTTGGTTAATTACACGTAGCTAAGATACTGTCATCACTGTACTGACCAGGTGCAGGAATGTAAGAACTGGAATTACGCGTCCCTCTCCTTTGTATCAGATGAGCCACGTGGTTAGACCGGATGGATGAGTTTAGACTCTATTCATTAAATAGGTTAAGGGTATGTGTGGGTGTAGTTAATTGTGGGAGGAGCTACAGTGCTATATAAGGAATGTACTCTATGTATTCAGTACTCAGACTTTGCTGTATTTTGGTGACGCTAGTCCCTCTGAGTCCCGATCGGTGATCCAATAAAGAATCTCTTCCTTCCTGAAGAAACCTGTGTCCATCTCTCTGTGCTTGGCTTCCGTCAGTTTCTCCGGTATCATTACGTGTAGCGACGATGTAACTAGTCCCCGGCACACAAGTGCAAATATTTCAGTATGTGCTGCAATTAAAGCAGAAATGCTGTGCATACTGACTTGTATCACCATGACCACTTCTAAAAGCAGACATAGTCATGGTAGTTGGAGTAGCCCTTTAACTCTACCCTGCCTGAGCTGTAGTGTATCCTGAAAGACCAACTGAATCATTATTAAGTCTCATGGCTGTTTGGCTTGAATCCAATGGCTTAACCTGGAAACTGCTTGGAGGGTGATGAATTTAATTCTAGCCTCCGATATTATCTGCATTCCTTTGCCTAACAGCCTAGTAAACTTTCATTAAGGAGTCTGCCTTTCTGGTAATCCTTGACTAAGATTTAGTATTAATCCATACTGAAACATACTGTACAGAATTACAGAGGAGCAGAGCAAAACAAATAGAACTACAAAACCACAGATACATAAAAACAAATCATCCAACAAAATGCTGCTTTCTATTAGAATCCATATAATGAGATACATGTATTACTTTTAAATCAGTGCTTTGTTTTTAATTTGATTTATCCAACTATTGTTTCTAGCAACTTTTGGACAATGATCTATTTGCATGTATCTGTCTTTTATTTAGTGCTCATCACGATAGAATATGCTGGCATGATATAAACAAAATGAACGGTTTTCCATTCTCTCCATATAAAAGGAGAAGCAGAAAATAAACAGTTACACAAGAAGTGAATAAAACACTGGGAATGTTTACAACACTTGATGTATCTATGGAGTACTGGTGCCTGTGGACTGTAAGGTCATGTGACACACAGTGGAAAGAATTCTATGCAGCCAACCATTATTCTCTGTAAGGCAGTGAAGGTTAACCTTTACCACTCCAAATGTTGTGGACTACATCCACTACATTCCCAGGGTACTCAGACGGCTATTTGGAAATTAGGACTGCAAGAGCAGGAATTAAAAAGGTTAAAGGGACACTATAGTCACCAAAACAACATTAGCTTAATAAAACAGTTTTGGTGTATAGATAATACCTCTGTAGTTTTAGGAGTAAAATCACTTTTGTTTCTGATTATGCAACCCTAGCCACACCTCCCCTGGCTGTGACTTACACAGACTGCATGAAAACAAAATAGTTTCATTTTCAATCAAATGTAATTTACGGTACTTTAAAAGTCATTTTATCTCCTGCTTTGTAATTTAAACTTTAATTACATACAGGATGAAATTCTAAATTAAACAGCATTTGAAATAAAGGAAGTATAAACATTAGATCGCTCTTTACAGGAAGTGTTTAGGAAGGCTACACACAGGAAGGTGCGACTAGGACTGTATAAACAAAGTGATTTCACTCCTAAATGGCAGGGAAATCAGTAGTCAGACAGCAAGGGCATAATCTATACTCCAAAACTGCGTCATTAAGCTTAAGTTGTTTCAGTGACTGTAGTGTCGCCGTTCCTAGGTGATCTGCCCTCACATAAAAAGATGCATGCTCAGGAAACTGCATTTCACTGAATTGTATTTGGGTTCATGTTTGTAAGAATCAGGATAATCTTTTAACTGTACCAGTGCAGGATTATATCTTAGGAGAGGTAACGCAGCCAGCCAACTTCTTAGCTGTCAACCCACACGAGCCTTTTATTGTAGGTTGAAATGCCATTCTTTGCAAAAGCTGAAAATAAATTGTCACTGTGTTGAGGTTTTTCCCTCTGTTTGATTCTTTGATCCAAAGGAATGGCACTTGTAATACTAATGCGAGTTCACTTTGGTCATTCTTCAAATATTTCAAGGTTTTTATTAAATTCCAAAAATATCTTGCAAGCGTTTGAGTCGTCTACTTTTATAATGCAGGATATCACTTTTTTAACCCCTTAGTGACCAGACCGTTTTTCAATTTTCTTACCGTTAAGGACCAGGGCTGCTTTTACATTTCTGCGGTGTTTGTGTTTAGCTATAATTTTCCTCTTACTCATTTACTGTACCCACACATATTTTATACCTTTTTTCTTGTCATTAAATGGTCTTTCTAAAGATACCATTAGTTTCATCACATAATTTACTATAAAATTTTTTTATAAAATATGATGAAGAAATTTAAAAAAAAAACACTTTTTCTAACTTTGACCCCCAAAATCTGTTACGCATCTACAACTGCCAAAAACACCCGTGCTAAATAGTCTCTAAATTTTGTCCTGAGTTTAGAAATACACAATGTTAAAATGTTCTTAGTTTTTTTGCAAGTTATAGGGCTATAAGGACAAGTAGGACATTGCTGTTTCAAAAGATATATTTTTAAAATGTATAAATAGTGACATTGTAATACTGTTATCTGTCATAAATCTCTGAATCACACCTCACATGTACATATATGTTTTTCTTAAAGCAGACAACCCACGGTATTCAATATGGGATTTGTCCAGTCTTTTTTAGTAGCCACTAAAAAGATTAGACATACACTGGCCAAGGTTAGCATTTATATTTGTTTGTGTGTTAAAAATGCAAAAAACAATTATGAACGCTAACTTTGGCCAGTGTTTGTGACTAAGTGGCTACTAAAAATGACTGAACATACCCCATTTGCAATACCTTGGGTTGTCTTCTTTTGCAAATGGTATGCCATCATGTGGGGTAATTCTCATTCCTGGGCTACCACACGCTCTCAAAGGCCACATAACCAATCTGGCAACTCTAAATATGAAAAAAGGAAAATCAAGCCATATATTTGACCCTGTAACTTTCAAAAACACTATAAACCCTGTACAATGGGGGTACTGTTATACTCAGGAGACTTCGCTGAACACAAATATTAGTGTTTCAAAACAGTAATACGTATCACAACAATTATATTGTCAAAGTGCCATTTGTATGTGAAAATGCAAACAAAATGCACTTTCTCTGACAATATCATAGTTGTGATATGTTTTACTGTTTTGAAACACTAATATTTGTGTACAGCGAAGTTACCCGAGTAAAACAGTAACCCCATGTACAGGTTTTATGGTGTCCTGGAAAGTTACAGGGTTAAATATAGGGCTTGCGAACCAAATTCTCTGGACTTTCTGCCTGGGTTGTCAGGCAGGTCCCTCAAATTGTAATTAATAAAATTACCTAATTAAGTAATAATATTGTATAAATATATTTGTAGAATTTAAATATATGTGTATATATATATATTTTTTCTATTTTATTTCTATATATATATATATATATATATAGATAGATAGATAGATATAGATACATATATGTATTTATAATGTCATTCTAAAAAGTATTTTGATTTAAATCTATATGTATATTAATATCAAAATACAGTTAGAACTAATTTAAACCGGTATATAATTAAAAAAGAATGTCATTTAATTACCCCCCCCCCCCTTTCCAATTCATTTATTTATAAACCCTGTGATCAGTCTAAATAGGTGACAAGTACACTGATACTATTTATTATTTTGTTAAGATTAAAAAATTATTATTTTTTACCGTTTTTGTCAGCTACAGCAGTTCTACATTTTTTAACCCATTCCATGCTATTTATTTATACTTATTTTGTATTACACAGCCATGTTACAGTACTGCTGCCCCCCCCCCCCCCTTCCCGATGTGTTTCTTATTAAGGGTTAATAGAGAGTTTGCCTTTCAGCTGAAAGCCACAAGGGGTGAATTGTTAGTATAGGTCTCACCTAACAGGTTTTGCCTTGGCGTGACAGATGAACTTATATTTTAATGGCCATTGGGGTGATACTAAAAAACCTCCAGTTATTTAAATATGCATAAGGATTTGGGATTGTGTGCAAATAGCTTTTTTTCTTTGGTTCTGTGATCTAGCTTACTATTGTTTTTCAATAATTCTATGTATAACAAAAAAAATATATATGCCCTTTAGTGTTAGTAGCTGTTTATTCAGCAATCAGTAATTATACTTACATTTTTGGGTTAGGTGCTGGATATTCTGTGGGTAAAAGTGGAAATTGTGGGGTGGGTGAGGTAGTAGGTATTAGGCAGGTAGGTGAATTAAATCCTCTAAGATGGCATACTATTATTATTGCAGAGTAGGCTAACGCCATTCTGGCAGCCTAGACAGCGACACTCTCGCAGAAACTGACACTGACAGCCTCTGACATTGAGCCCCTAAGCAAGTCATCCAGTGATGGTGCCCCATCACCATTTTAAGAAGGCGCTTAGGACGCCCCCCAGCAGTGCCAGATGAAAGATGGGTACCCCAAAACCTTACTGCTCGGATGATGCAAGGCTACATCTGGCTTCACAACAACTATAGATGTTTGTGAGCCAATGAATTACTTTAGGTTATGTCAGATGACATATTTGAACTTATGGCTGAGCAAACTAACCTGTATACCAGCAAGTATCTGTATGTAAATTGGAAAAGCCATGTGGGACCCCACTGATGTTGCATAAATGTAAAAAATGTGTCCACTGGGGGGGCGGAGCTTGCAACGGACCCGACCAGACGCCTCTCTAGAGAGCCCCGACACACACCAAGGCTAAACGGCCAATTTACCCCGTCAAAACCGCAGCAAATGGGCTGGCACCTACCCAGGAGGTAGACACACCATCATGGGCCACAAAACAAAAAAGCCCAAAGCAGACCGGGCATCTAACAGCCGAGATATCGGCGAACTCCTGGGGCGCGCACACCAGACAGCGTGGCCCAGTATGGCGCCTTCGGATGAAACATCCTCTTACTCCTCCGAGGACTTCCAAGCCGATCTGGATGGAGGAGCCATGCTAGGAGCAGTGCCGAAGGTACGACCTACCCCACTTGCTGGCCAAGAACCAATTACCAAAGACATACTGCAATCAATGCTAACGGAGCTGCGCTCCAATATAGCAGCCGACATAGCACAATTTAAAGAGACAGTGAATGGGGCACTCACACGACTCACAGCCTTAGAGGCTACTGTGGCAAACCTAGCCACTTCTGAACTATATTTACTGTAGGTTGTCCATAGGCTGAATGCATACTGTGTGTCCTTACCAGTATATGTGCTGTGTTATGGCCGTTCGCATGCTGGCAGCCGTACGCTGCCAGCATACAAAGCATTCGTTCGACGAAACATGGCTCTCCCGGCCGTTCGCCGTACGAATGCGGGCTCCCCAGGTAGACCACCCATTCACAAGTCGTGTGGCACCAATTAACCGATTGCAACAATGTTGCAATCGGTAATTAAGGGCTCTCCTAGGTGGCCGCCGTTCGGCTACCGACCATGCGGCGGTCGGCCATCTTGGATCCTTTGTCTCTGCAGGGGTGTTCGGTCGTCGAGAGCCTGGAACTGAAAACGGCTACTCAATGATCCGAACACCGCTGGACTTTCAGAGCGTTCGGGAGTCCCGCGTTCGGCACATTCTGTTCCCCCTAGCTGTTCGGTACTTTTAAACCGAACTCAATGTTTTAATGTGTTTTGTGCGGCGTTCGGTCAATTCAGCTGGGATCAAAGCGGTATTCCCACGAAGTATGCGCTTCGACCCCAGCTATCTACCGAACGTTCAGTCATCTTAAAATACCGAATATTGTGGAAAATATGTATTTTAAAGTAAATTGTCAGTTCTGCTGCACGAGGGGATAATCCACTTAATCGTCCATTTTAGTGGGAGTATCCCTCTCGTGCAGCAATGCCTGCTGGGAAAAGAACAATGCATGTTGGGAGAAATCCCCTGGATTATCTGTAAGGAAACCCCTTGCATGGGGAACTGCTTAAATATGCCAGCCTGTGAATAAACTGAGTTAGTTGACTCCCAAACTGTGTTTCGTCCGGTTATTGGGAGGATGGGGAATATTGCCGTGCTTTCTGCTCTGACTGTGGATTTCCTGAGGATACCAACGGATATCGTGGACTAATGTACTGCATTCCGTTACAATTGGTGGCAAGCGACGGGATCCGAACCTTACAGCCGAAAAGCAGAGTTCGTGTAACTGGAACTACCGAACAAGGAAAGCAAGGGCAATTCGTATGGAGATTGATTATACCATACTGAAACGACAGACTTTAAAAGAACTACTGGAAGCCAGGGGGAAAGTAGCCAGCAGCAAAACCAAGGCGGTACTAATTGCCGAGCTGATGGAGGGAGACCAAGCCCGCAGCGCTACACCCCCAGTAGTTATGGAAGAAACGCTCTATGAAAGAGAGATGAGGACCAGGCTAGCATTTTTGCCGCAGCCTATATCGGATGCCATGTTGAATATGGTGATGGCCAACGTGCAGGAATACGTAATGGCACACAGCCCGCAGCACGCCTTGACTCGAACCGAGTCCAACACAGGGTCCCTTTACAACCCGGTAAAGCCCAAGCTCCCGTACCAGCCCTTTAGAGCCTTTTGCGAGGAAAAGGACGAGATCGATGGGTACTTGCAGGACTTTGAAAGACTGTGTGATCTACATGAGCTAGAACGGTCAGTATGGGTGCAACTGCTAGCAAGCAAACTAGCAGGTCGGGCAGCTGAAGCTTACCGTGCTGTGCCCAGTGAGGACAGCAAAGATTACGAAAAAGTAAAGCGCGCAATCTTGGAGAGGTATGCCATTACCCCAGAGGCATACCGGCGCAAGTTCAGACACTTACGCAAACCAGAGCGAGATTCGCATGCCGAATGGGCACACAAACTGGATCAAGCCTCCAAGGGTGGATACAGGCCAGCAACGCCACCACCATGGAGGAATTGCGTCAGATGATGTTGCTGGAGCAATTTTTTAATGGATTATCCCCGGAGACTCAAGAATGGGTGCGGAACAGGAACCCCCTCACCCTAACTGAAGCAGCTAGATTGGTCGATCAACACTTTGATGCCCGGAGGCACCAGGGACCTGTAGCCAAAAGCTACTCCCGACCCACAGGACTACCTAGCGCTCCACCACCTCTAGCGCCCACAGCCACCCCGTTCCGTCCTTCGCAAGGACATGTACCGCCCCCTTCCAGATACAACGGGCGGGCCAACATCCAGTGCCATTCCTGTAAACAATGGGGGCATATGGCCCGAGAATGCACCCAGAATCGTGGCAGGCCCACCTGGAATCAGGGGCGTCCAAGCCCCGTACCCAGGGCGGCTGCTCACCATTACCAGAGGGAACCAGCCACTCAGGAGTTGTGGTGCGGGAGAGGGGACAGTAGAAGTGGGACTAATGCAGAACTTACCAGCAGATGTTGTGCTAGGGAATGATTTGGGCCAGATGACCTCTGCCTTTGTTCCACAGGCTCCCTACCAGGAAGCCCATCCCGTAACCACACGGCAACAGGCTCGCACCACGGCTACACCGATACACTCTGAGGCTCAGGTAAGAAACCATGACCCCCACCCGACTCCCATGTCCTGGGATACCCCGACTACCTTTGTCACTGAAGTACAGACCGATCCCACTCTACAAGTCTATAGGGACCAGGCACAAGCTGACCAGACAGGGCTAGAGGGGGAGCATTACACGTGGGAGAAAGGGTTATTGTACCGTGTCACGGCCAAGGACGTGGGGGGATCTGTCACCTTGACTAACAAACAGTTAGTGGTACCACAGAAGTATAGGCAGGAGCTGCTTAGAATTGCTCATGATATCCCCTTGTCGGGACACCTAGGGATGACCCGCACCCGATACCGCCTGACGCATGCGTTTTTCTGGCCCGGAATCTCACAGGATGTGCGACAGTATTGCACCTCCTGCGACGTTTGCCAGCGAGTAGGTAAACGAGGGGATCGCTACAAGGCCAAGTTATGCCCCCTACCCATTATTGCCGAACCCTTCAGCAGGGTAGCGGTAGACATAGTAGGGCCCCTGCCAAAACCCAGTCCCTCTGGCAAAAAGTATATTTTAACCGTGGTGGACTACGCCACCAGGTACCCCGAAGCGGTGGCCCTCACTAACATTCATGCTGAAACCGTAGCTGAAGCCTTAATGAAAGTGTTTTCCAGGGCAAGATTCCCCCAAGAAATAATATCCGACCGGGGCACCCAATTTACTGCCGAGGTCACCCAACATATGTGGAAGGTATGTGGCATTAAGCCAATAGTCAATTCCGCCTACCACCCCCAGTCCAATGGACTATGTGAGAGATTCAATGGGATGCTGAAGCAGATGCTTCGGACGTTCGGGGAAACCCACAAAGACTGGGAGAGGTTCCTGCCTCACCTGCTCTTTGCGTATAGAGAGGTTCCCCAAGAATCGACCGGGTTCTCCCCATTTGAACTATTGTTTGGGAGAAGAGTACGGGGACCCTTGAACTTGATTAGGGAACACTGGGAGGGGGAGAGTACGGCTAGCGAAACCCCTATCGTATCATATGTACTGGAGTTCAGAGATCGTCTGGAGGCGCTAACTCAGGCTGTGCACACCAACCTCCAGGCGGCGCAGCAACGCTGGTACGATAGAGGAGCCAGGGACCGCAGCTTTCAAGTGGGACAGAAGGTTTTGATTTTAAAACCTGTCCGCACAGACAAGCTGCAGGCCATCTGGCAAGGCCCATACCAGGTAGTAGAGCAGCGATGCGACACTACCTATGTGATCGGCCCCTGCTCAGGGGTAGGGAAGAGACGCACGCTCCACGTAAACATGCTCAAACCCTACCATGAGAGGATAGAGGATGTGACGGCAATCTGTGCCTCCGCCTTAGAAGATCAGGAGAACCTGCCACTACCTGATCTACTAGAACCGGAAGAACCGATAGAGCCCTCCCGGGGAGTCCAGCTGGGGGAGCGGCTAAGCCCTCACGAGCGTGCCCAGGTACAGGCGCTGATCGTAGCTAAAGGGGCTACCTTCTCCAATTTACCTGGGTACACTCCGCTAGCCACCCACCGAGTCGAAAACCCGGGACAGCTACCTATGCGACAGGCTCCATATAGGGTTCCGGAATCAGTCCGGACCCATATGAAGGCCGAGTTAGATGAAATGCTGCAGCTAGGGGTTATCGAACCCTCAGATAGCCCCTGGGCATCGCCGGTAGTCCTGGTGCCTAAAAAAGACGGCACTACCCGATTCTGCGTTGACTACCGGAGGCTGAATGACAAGACAGTGTCTGATGCCTACCCGATGCCTCGGATAGACGAGCTGCTAGATAAGATGGCACGGGGTCAGTATTTCACTACCATTGACTTGTGTAAGGGATACTGGCAAATTCCTCTAGCCGATGATGCCATCCCCAAGTCGGCGTTTGTCACTCTGTTTGGCCTGTACCAGTTTAAGGTCATGCCCTT